>NC_092312.1:48997419-49300450 GCF_036785885.1 Coffea arabica | reverse complement strand
TTCAGGCTAGAGGTTGAAAAAAACTTCAATTTGGTCTTATTTCTCAAAATTCATCATGAACTCTCCAAGGAGTAAGAATAAAGAATAAAATGTACATAAATATACACAAAACAAAAATTGTCCAAAAATTTTATTACTGAAAAAGTTTGAAACAAAATTTCTTATTCAATTATGATACAAATGAGAAGAGAGAAACTTGTAAAGAGCTTCACATGTACACTTTTTGTCTCCTTTTCTTTTGGAACAAATCAAATATACAAAATTTTCCCTTGAAAAATAATTACAACATCTCTCAGAGGCTTTAGCGTAGAGCTTCCAGATAGATCATTTATGTTTTCATTGTAGGATCTGCCCAAAAATCACACAATACTTGCAATTTTGACATTTTATTAGATCGGAAGTGCCATCGGATATAGAAAAATATTTCCCCTTTTATTGAAATGTTTTTTATGAATGCAGGGGAGGGGGAAAACAAAAGAAAAATACCCAGAGTTAGTAGGCAAAACTGCAAAATCGGTATGCATGTCCTATGGGGGAACCCTTTTTGTGCCAAGGGTAGGCCTAGCATGAAAATGCAATCCGCTAGAGTAGGCACTATACCATACCTGATGGATCTGATCAACTCCTTGAGTGAAAAACAATTTGAAAAATTTGGCCCATTGGAATGAGAAGAGACGATGGTCAAAATGAGGACCTCGTCCGAAGGGATTGATCACCTTTGATCGATATAAGAATTTGCAAAAAACGTACGGGTTTTGACCTTGACGAACTTCCTATCGAAGAGATTGGAATTCGTTGACAAATTTTCTCAGTGGAGCACGGGTCAAAACTCCAACTAATCAAATGGCTGGATGCCATGGATGTTTTTCTCAAAATCGACTAGGTTTTCCATTTTGAAATTCGACATTGAAATCCTAATTGGTCAAATGGGTTGAATGAAATTGACAATTTATTTAAAATCTACCGGATTACCCTAAAAAGGGAAACGGGTCAAATGAATTGAGTGACATTTGATAACTTACTCAAAATTGACCGGATCATCCTAAAAAAGGAACTTGGTCAAATGAATTGAACGAAATTGAGAATTTATTCAAAATTGACCAGATCGCCCTAAAAGGGTAAATTGGTCAAATGAATTGATGATTCATTCAAAAATTGACCTAATGACCCTAAAAAGGGTAAATTGGTCAAACGACCCTAAAAAGGGTAATTTGGTCAAATGAATTGACGATTTATTCAAAATCGACCGGATGACCCTAAAAAGGGTAAATTGGTCAAATGAATTGACGATTTATTCAAAATGAACCGAATGACCCTAAAAAGGGTAAATTGGTCAAATGACCCTAAAAAGGGTAAATTGGTCAAAGGAATGATTTATTCAAAATTGATTGACAAAAAGGATTGATTGAATCATCTGGCCATTGGTGGTTTCAAAAAATTAGTCTATGAGCCTTCTAAAATCACGATTTGGCCTCAATTTATTTATTGTCTCAATAGGAGGCATTATTTGTGAATTTCTTCAAATTAATGTCCTCTACGCAAGGGATTTTTACCAAGTTTGATAAAATGGCCAAAAAGTGATTATTAGACGTTCATATTCCAAAAATCACTCTATGAAAATGATTGGATCCTACCTTACCTTGTGCACTACCCCTTTGGATGGTACAAAATGTAAACGTGCAAGTCTCTTTGGATTAAGTATCCGAGACACAAGGTGGCTTATTCCTAACACGGGATCCCCTAAATGGCATTCCCTTTCTAGGGTATAATGCATGATGCCATTTATTAAAGCAATGTAAATATGCAACAAATATGGCCTAAAGGGCATAAATAATGCATCGAGGGGAAGAGGTCTAAAATGAAATGTACTTATTAAAAATTAAGCATAATGACTGAAATTTAAACATGTGAGCTATCTAGTGGGTAGGTCACTAAAAGAGTGCCAAAGAGGCTTCTTATTACTAAGGCATATGAATGCAAGACAAGAAAACAATGAAATGGTTAGCACAATTGATAGTACACATAACACATTGGGAGCAAATAAGAAAGGAAATACAATAAAACAAGTAAAAGGGGTGGAACCCCTTCCCTCGTGCCTAATGTGCTTAAAAGAGGGTAAGGCCGACTCTACCCTAGGCGAGTCTAACATGGATGCATGAGGCTGGGGCTCACTAATGCAACTAGACTCGATAAGGCTTCGGCTCCCAATCCTTCAGACCTAAAGGCAAAGGGTCATCACTCCCAAGGCCTTCGATCGGTGGCTCGAGTGATCCCTTAGGTAGCGCTATGGGCGCAGGGCACACCATCCGCCTACCCAAGGCAATCGATCCTAATCCTACAAGGCGGTGTGGGATAGCGCCCACGAAAATAAAACAAAATGGGATAGCAGTAAATAAACGTGCACGTATGAAGTGTTCCCTATTTTGAGGGAAGGGGTTGAGAACCACACAAGGCTCTAAAGGTGACACCCCCCCAAATGCAATGCAAGCGCGAGATAAACATACATCCAATCAACCAATCATACATTCATGAACGAGGGAGTAGTTGGATATGCGTGAAAATGCAAAAAAACCTAATAAAAGGAAAAATGCAATCCTAAACACCCAAATGTGATATATGACAAGATTAAAAGAAGAAAAAGATTGATTAAATCAAATTTGCTCGGACTCTCGAATGTCCCCAGTGGAGTCGCCAACTGTCGCGCCCCATTTTTTGATAAGAAAAATAAATGGTTTGAAAAAATGTATTTTGATTCAATTTTTAATTGGAAAATGATTTTTGTGAGTTGAAAAAGATATGGGTCTAATATGGGACTTGAAAAAGCGACGATTTGACCCAAAAAAAATAGTTTTTAAAAGGGTTTTTGAATGAGAAATTGGAGTCGCCACTTGGTAATGATTAAGGTGTACCAAGTCACCTAAAAAATAAATTTTAAAAGACAAAGTAGTAAAACCCTTTTAAAAACGACTCCTAGTCTACGTAAGCCAAAGAAAAAGGTTCGGGAGTCACGTTTGACAAAGGGGAAGGCAAGGATAGAATCCAAGGCACCCCTTCGACCTATCCAAGGCTAGTTGCGTGATTTAATCAAAATTTTTCTTATTTTAACCAAAGAATTTATTACATTTGGATGCACTACATGAATGCAAAAGGAAAGAAAAAATGCAAACCTAAATTCTAAAATGTCTCTTGTAAGGTTTTTGATCCCAACCACATGAATTGTGGCGGCCAATAAAGGAAAACCTTATAGAGGTCGATTAATGCAAATGATGGCTAAAGTGCAAGTGTGCAAGTGTATAAAAAGGTGCACGTGTGAAATTGTATGAAAAGTCCAAGTGTTTGTGTGCAAATGTATGGAAAGGTGCATGTGTGAATTTGTATGAAAAATCCAAGTGTTTGTGTGCAAGTGTATAAAATATATTGATAAGTGCATATAGGTGTAATTAAGTGCAATTTTGTGAAGTAGAAATCAAAATGAATAATAAGGAAAGGAAAAGTGATGAGAAAATGTGAATTGAAAAAAAATGAGTAAGTGATAAATGAGAATGAATGAACCTAAAGGAATGCATCAGGTCGGGTGTGGGAATGACTCCTAACTTTTTCGACTTCGATTTTCCCTTTGATTAGAAGGCAAAACTAGCGTGCTAAGGCTATCGAGTAGCCACACTCGCTCGTTTCCCTTATCGGAAGGGGACACTCAAGCAAAATGAACCCTATAGCTAGTATGGGATGCAAAACCTAAAATGAGAGGAAAAGGGGTTTGAGGATCATGCCAAATGATAAAACTAAGGAAAATACGTGATATGTGGTGAACAAGCAAATGATGTACTATCGAGGGAAAATCCCTAAGGGTCTAGCATTGGACTAGCCCATTCTATGAATTCCGACTAGCGTTGGACTAGTGGAAACGATAAAAGAAGCCACAACTAGCGTTGGACTAGTGTGGTGACGTACATTCATCCATTCCATTCATCCACACTATGGAAAGCAAGTAGACATACTAAATACTCATAAACACGTAGCACGTAGCACTTAACATGCTTGACTAGATGCAAAACCTAACAAAGCAAGTAACACGTAACACATAGGCATGCAACCAAGCTAATGAACTTATTACATTCACTAACTAAAACAAAAGGGGAAGGGGAAAATGAACCAAATTGCTCGCCAAAGCCCTATCTATTACAAGCCAAGAGGTGTACACATACCCCATAATGAATAACTTAAATAAAAGTAAAAGTAGATGAAATAAATGCAAGGAATTAAGGGAAGGCAAGAAAAGCGAAATAGACATGCATATTCACATAACACGTAGGAGCACGTAGGAGAGACACAAAAAGGGATAAAAGAAATTATACCACCCTTGAAATGAAGCTCTAATGGAGTGAAATCAACTTATTTATCCTCCAAAATAAAAGAAATGGTCAAGGTACCAATTTATTTGGCAAATAATCACAAAGGATAAAAAAATAAACATGAATTTGAATCAATTAAATCATGTCAACAACCCACAATTAAGAAGTCAAAAGAAGAAAGGACTTGATTGCAAAAATTAATAAAGTCTTGGGGTCAAAATTAAAGAAAAATAAAGTTCAGGGACTCATTTGCAATTAAATTAAGGACCGAATTGAAAGAAGTTGAAAATATCCAGGGCCACAGTACAGTCAAGGGAAAATTCAGGGACTGATTTGCAAAATCATTTTCTGGTTTCTTCATGGACCAAACCCTTGGGCCATTTGCTTATTCGTTTGGGCCGAAACTATCTTCAGGCTCAATCGGAAGTCCAAAGTACCGAAATGGGCCAGCATATTATTTTGGCCCAAAAATTAGCCAACCAAATAGATGGGCCTTGACCCTCTAGCCCAAATGCTTATTTCATTAAACCCAACAAGATAAACAAATCAATAACATTATTAAACCACAATTATGACCCACGATCAAGAATTAATCTATCCACAAAGTCACATAAAATATGCAAACAGAGGATTAAACTTAAAAGGACAAAATTAGTTCAATTATTCCAAGTTTTGGGCCATAGCAGAATAAGGGGAAGCTTGGGGTTCAATCACAACAAAATAGGGACTTAATTGGATGCATCATGAAGACTTCGGGGTTGAAATTAAAGAAAAGCAATGTCCAGGGGTCAATTTATGTTTAAATCATGACTTAATTGAATAAAATCTGGAAGTCATGCAAGCTTTAATGTAATTTCACCAAAGGGCGGGGTCAATTTGCAAATTTCCAGATTTTTGCAAACAAATGGTTCGCAGAATCTCTCCTCTTCAACTTGACTGAAGGAAAGCTTCTACAACCTGATTCGGCCATTTTGCCCTAACTATCAACTATCATGTTTTAACAAGCATTGACTGGCCGAATGTCATGCAAAAACAGAAATCGATTCATCTTTGAAACTGAAATCACAGTCGGACACTTCATCGAGCAGATTGGGGGGAATTAGAATTTCATCAGATTTTGCTTGAATTGAAATTAATCAAACTCCAAAATTGTTCAACAATCAAGAGATTTCAGCCCAATTCAACACACAAGGCACGGACAATCCAAAATTATGGACAACAAACTAACCCTTAACTTTAAGAAACACAGAGCTTCAGCAAACCCCAAGTGACAAATTCTCATGCCAATCTCAACCCAAACATCAAGCATTAAGTTTTTCTCCCAAATACAAACATTAGATAGTGAGTCGTACAAAAAAAAATCCAAGCAGTAGGCTATTCTACAAAATACGACAAGATCATTTTCGAACATGGCTTTCGGTTAAGCATTTCAACAAACAGATGGAGGGCATTAAAAGTTTCAGCAAATTTTCGCTCACTGTATATCACAATCGGCCCCAAAATCATCATAAACAAAATTTTCAGTCCAAATCAACACATACATCATGTGTGCTCCGAATTGAGACCAATCAATCAGGAAATTTGCACAAAAAACGACGGCAGACCCATTTACAAGAAACTGAAATTTTTAAAAAACAAATAGCTTACCGTGCTTCTGCTTGGTGAAATTCTGCTGATGGCGGTGGAGGATCGATGGTGAGGTGGTGGCGGCTTCGGTTCTTGGGCAGGCCGTTGGTCACTTATTGATCTGGAGAAGAAGGGCTATGGCTGTGGGTGACTGCGATGGAGCTTGGAGGAGCGCAACAGCAACTGGCGCGCGATGGTGTCGATGGCAGACAACGGCAGCAGCGGATGCAGGCTGGTGGTCGTTTGGCCAGATTTTCCTTTGCTCCTCTGTTTTCTTTTCGTCCGCCACCAACCTCCTTTTCTTGCCCTCAGTGTTTTTTTTAGCCCCCAAAGTCTCCTTCGTTCGCCGCCCTCCTTTTGCTGTCACCTCTCCTTCAATCTTTCTTACGCAAAGAAAAATCAGCCGCCCCCTCAAAGCTCTCCCTCTTTTCTTGTTCTTTTCTTCCATTTTTCCCCCGATCAAATCCCGCTCTGTTTTTTTCTCAGTTTTTCTCCATTCTAAAACTCAGCCGTCACTCTTCTTTTCCTTTCCGTCGTCTCCCTCAGACTCCCAGTTTTTAGCCGACTCCAGTTTTCTTCTCCCTCGGCTCTCAAACTTCGCGACCCTCAACTCTCTCGGCCCTCCTCTGTTTTCCTTTCGCTCAGCAGCCATCAGCCTAGCTACCTCCTTTCCACCCCTCTTTGCCTTGTTTTCTGGTTTTCCTTACCTAATCTTTGGCCGTCGTTCCTTTTTCCTCACCAAGACATTCCCCCAGCTTCCTCCCAATTTTCATACTCTCTCCGTTTTTGTCGATGCCTCTCCCTCTATCCCCCCGCGGCTGCTCTGTTTCTTAGCCTTTTATATGGTGCCCTTCAACCCTAAAAAAAACCAGCAACCTCCGTCCAAATTTGCAGCCAAGGGCCTGCACCAGCTCCCTCTGTGCAAGCTGCGTTTAACGCAGCTTGCCGCAAATTTTTTTTTTTTTAACTAATTAAGACAGAAATTGATAATAATAAAATACACAAATAACAAAACAATTTAATTAACATTGAATGGAAAATAAATGAACTAAAAACCACAAATTACAATTTCCATTTTCGGCACTTTTCCCCCTTTTTTTATAATTTTCATTTTCATTTTTCCTTCGAGAAAGCATTGAATAAAAACAAAATGACTAAAACATATTTTTTGATGCTTTCCTTTTCTTTTTTCTAAAAACTCTATGCTAATCTTAAACTTAAAAGCTAAAACTAAAAACTAAAACTAAAAGTAAATAAGAATAAATAGCAAATGAAATAGGTCAACTAAAAGGGCGAAAATGAATAAAACCAAAATATCATAACGAACTAAAATGCAAGCAATCTAAAATGAAAATCATGAAATAGATGCTACATAAAATTGTTCAAAATTTGGTGTCTACAATAGCAAACCAGAAATTAAGAGAGGGCTTTAACTTAAGCCTTGATAAGAAAACCGGATTTGACCTCATAATGCGGTAATGGCACCACTCTCACTACAATTATCGGATGGGGGTGTAAGACCAACCATTTCGAAGCCAAGAAACAGAGCTACAACAATGTAGAAGGTCACTCAATCCATTTCCTAACACAACTAGGTCAAATATGCAAAATACTATACCAGAATCACCAAAACAGGTTTGCAAAACACAGAAAACTGTAATCGGTATATCTCAGTCCATACAAGTCCAAATGCCGAAATTCCAAAGGCATAAGTTAGCTAAGACATCCAGCTACATTTCATCAGAAGACACCAACTCTAAAATCCAAACCAATTCCAGTCAAAATGGCCAATTACTATCGCAGTTTTCGCATTCTGATCAAAGCAGAACAGCTACAGTAATTTCGTCATATCTCACTCTACACTAATCCAAATGACCTGAAATTTTACAGGCACCTCAAACACATCAATACCTACAACTTTCATGTTTTGAGCAAAGTCTAATTCGGCCTCTAACCCTATGATCTAAAACTGGACGGAATTGGGGATTTTCAAACCCTAACTTTTCACAATGCACTCCAAATCCAAAATTAGTTGTATTTATCCACATTTCACACCCACTAGAGGCATTATAGGCCATTGCCAATCATCATAATCAACCACACCATCATAATCCAATTAAACCAGAAAAATCATCAATAAAATAAAAACTTCACCAAATCACTTCAAACCAAGATAAAAACCAGAAATTTCAGCACTCTAATCACTAATAAGCATAACATAAGCATCATTAGGTGTAGTAGGGTGTTTCCAGCCTCACTTACCAAGAAACAAGAGAGATGAAGATGTTGGACACCTTAGCTCTTCAAACAAACTTCACCAAACAACTTACTAGCACTAGAAGGAAGGATTTTATGGAGTGAAATCTAGTCTAAGCTTTTGTTTATGGAAGATTGAAGCTTATGGAAGCTTGAAAGTTGGAGAAATTCCTTTCTTCTTTGCAAGGAGAGGGCCGGCCATAAGAGGTAAGAAAATGGTGATTTTTGTGCATTTTTTTGATATTTAATCCTTTGGTCAAAAAAGTCAAGAAAGTGAATAGTGTTTCTTAAAGTCCAACAAATGAGAAGGTAACACTTGTCACCTCCATAAATGCATTCTTATCTTTCTTTTCTCTCTCACATCAATCATTTCACACACTCTACTTATCTCTTAACACCCGATAAATTTTACACAGTATCCGGAATTTAACCTAATTGGCCGAATTTTTCCGAACTTTTCGCACTAGTGGGTCCCACGTCCAATATATATTCTTAATTTTCTAAAAATTCTCCAATGCTAGAAAAATCATCTAAAAACTATAATTGCTCATAAAATCCACTAAGAAAATATTTCTAAGCCAGAAAATGCAGAAAACATGCAATTAAGGGGAAATAAACCCTAGGAAAATAATTAGGGTTTTACGGGTTCTCACATCAAAGCAGGCAATGATTCATATACACCAATACACAAACCGGCGGCATGTAGTAACAATATGCGAGCGAATCAAAAGAAAAGGGATATATCGTCCCAAACCTTGCTAAAATAACCCCATCCGGTCTCTTACATCACCTATTACCCAAATGA
Organism: Coffea arabica; assembly: GCF_036785885.1. Taxonomy (NCBI): domain Eukaryota; kingdom Viridiplantae; phylum Streptophyta; class Magnoliopsida; order Gentianales; family Rubiaceae; genus Coffea; species Coffea arabica. The sequence continues at coordinate 49,291,411 of NC_092312.1, read as the reverse complement.
AATATCCACTAACCTCTTGTACTCATTCCAGTCGAACAAAGCCTATTCATGTTCCCAAAATGCAACTCCCACCTACGTAACACCACCTCCCCCTAAGGCGAACCAGAGGATTCGGCGGGTCGCCTGCCCAGCTCTCGCCAGGACTAACGGTTCGGTATAGAACGAGCTAATACATCCCGAAACTTACCAACGCGGGTAAAAAATATAAATAAAAAAATAAAATCGAAGTCGGCTATGAATAGTAACCGACCCGTCAGAACCCAACCAAATACCAAGCAAACATTCCCATCTTGAAACTTAGCATTTACAAGCCAAAGTGGCATACAAAAGTATTCAAAAGTGGATACATGTCTGGTTTGCCAAATCAAAAGGAAAACAGTTCCCAAAAGTACATTTAAGATTTTAATACATGAGCTATACAAAAGATATGTTCAACTAGCTCAATTTGGCAGCCATTTGTCAAATCCAGTCCAAAAGTATTTATTTTCCTGTAAGGAAAACAAAAGGAACAGAAAGGGGTGAGCTTGCGCTCAATGAGGTACCAAACATATAGCAGAAAAATCATGGCATTTCACATTTAACAAATCAGATACACATGCCAGATGTAAAGTAAAGCAACTAATGATTCACATAGGAAGGATACAGGTGGCTCTCAGGAGCCAAATTTCCAGCGCAGTACTTGATCTAAACCGGTTGACTCTCCGTCAACGTATATAGAACCAACGCGTCCGTAGACCCACTTCGCACCGAATTCCGTCCACCAAACACCCCTTTACCGGGCCCGCTCACCTCAAACGAACAAAATGGTAATACTCGAGTATACCCGGAATCAAGGGTCTCAATACCCAAAATCCCCGAACAGACTACCGTGGTTCGTTATCTAATCGTCCAGGCCCTTGCCGGCCCGACTCGAATAACTTAGCCACAGGACTGAGCTCATAGGTCATAGAAATCCGAACAGATGCAGACACAGATAACAGATTCAAATTTTGCATAGTAAATTGGCATATGAACAGACAAGAGAACGAGTGTGATAAAGTACACCCTCGTCTCAAACAAATAAACAGATTGCAGAGCAGAAATCAAGTTAAACAGCAATGGAGGGGAGTGGTACACTCACCGGCTCAACTTCAAAAGTTTTCACTTCAGATTGGCCTTAATCGCCAAGAAACTCTAAAATAATCTGGCCGAAGTTTACGTCGGTACAGTTACCACCACCACTAACGGTACAGTTTACGTCGGTCTATTACGTTCCGGAACATAACAATGCGCGCAAACAAGTCACAATCGCAAAATAAAAAAAAAACGAAAGTTGAAGCCGAAGTGAACAGTAGAAGAATCGTCAGAATCCGGCCGGAATCTGGCTGGATTTACGGCCGGATTCTCGGCCGAGAGCAAAACCAAGAAATTCAATTTTCCCTCGCAATCCGGCCGGATTGTCTGGCCGGATTCCAGGCCGAATGCAACTGGCCGGATTTCCAATTTTCCTCAGGCAATCCGGCCTGTTTCTGGCCGGATTCCTAGCCGGATTCGACACTGTTCATCCATGCCAAATTTTTTCCCTTTTCGTTTGAAATCGCATTGATCCGAAATCCATCCAAACATTTACCAAACATATATATATACATCAATTCAACATTTACAAGCCAAAACGGCCTACCAAAATCATTCACTAAGGAAGTACACATTCGATTTGCCTATCAAAAGGAAATGAACCCGTTATACATTAGGGTTTCACTTCAAGAGCAATATAAAAGACTTTTACATGCTCAATTCGGCAATTGACTAACCAATCCATTCTCAAAAGTAATTATCGCCCTGTAAGGAAAACAAATAACACGGAATGAGCTAAAGCCCAGTGGTATACCACCCAATAAGCAATCAAAGTCATATAAGAATGAACTTTCATTTAAAGTGCACAAATAAGCAATGAAGCAAAACGGTAAAAGGATACGATCGGCTCTCAAGAGTCCATTTCCACGCTTGCAATCTTGATCCAATCTCATTGACTCTCCGTCAATGTTAAAAGTACCAAACCGTAGACCACCCTTTACTTCCAATCCTTCCACCTGACATACCCCAACCGGGCCCGCACTTCATTTCAGTAGTTTTTGGTAATACTCGAGTTTACCCGAACCAAGGGTCTCATTACCACAAGGTTCCCCAGTACAGTCCCCGTGGCAATTCAATCTTCACGACCAAGCCCTCGCCGGCTCGATTCGATTGACTACCAAACGGGGTTGAGCTCAGTAATGCAGTAAGGCCGTTGGACATCGTCCAAACGACATCAATTCAGTTTCCATGGAATGGAATTCACCAACCAATATATCAAGTTCAATAATGCAATAAAACGGTAGCCAATCAATGACAATATCAAAAGAGGTGAGGGCGGTCAAGTACACCCTCACCTTAATCAATTCCAATATGCAAGTAAGCCTTCAAGGCTTCACATAAGCATTTAGCAAAGCCACATAGTAACCATTTAGTGAGTAGTATACTCACCAAGTGAGAAAGTGGTGTTTCATACACCGTGGTCACCAAGACGTCGTGAGCTACCGTCACGCCCTAAAACATGTAACACATACAATGAGACTCGAGAACGAGTCACCAAACAATGCTAAACACAACCCCAATAGGGTTTCATATGCATAAATGAACACGATAGCAAACCAGAAATTAAAATTAGCAATAGTCTTGGCCCCGATTAGGAAAAACTGTTTTACACTTATTATGCGGTAATGGCGTCAATTTCACTACAGTTATCGGATGGGGGTGTAAGACCCACCGTTTCGAAGCCAAGAAACAGGGTTACAACATTGTAGAAGGTCATTCAATCCAGTTCCTAACACAACTAGGTCAAATATACGAAATACTATACCAGAATCCCCAAAACAGGTTTGCAAAACGCAGAAAACTGTAATCGGTATATCTCAGTCCATACAAGTCCAATTGCCGAAATTCCAAAGGCATATGTTAGCTAAGACATTCAGCTACATTTCATCAGAAGACACCAACTTCAAAATCCAAACCAATTCCAGTCAAAAAGGCCAATTACTTTCGCAGTTTTCACATTCTGCTCCATGCAGAACAGCTACAGTAGAAACGGCATAACTCACTCCACACGCATCCAAATGACCTGAAATTTTACAGGTACCTTAAAAACATCAATACCTACAACTTTCATGTTTTTAGAAAAGTCCAATTCGGCCTCCAACTCAGTGATCTAAAACCGGACAGAAATGGGATTCTATGAACCCTAACTTTTCACTTTTCACACCAAATCCAAAATTGATTGCATTTTCCTATCCAATACACCTCATAGAGTCATTATCAACCATTACAATTCATCATACAAGGCCACAACATCCCATTCATATTAAACCAGAAAAATTCCCAATAAAATAAAACTTCTCCAAAACAAGCCAAATCAAGAAACAAATCATATATTCCTTCACTCATGCCACCATTAAGCATAATATAACCATCATTAGGTATAGGGGAGAGGTTGTAGCATCACTTACCAAGAAACAAGAGAGAGGAGGATGTTGGACACCTTAAACCTTCAAACAAGCTTCACTAAAGCACTCACTATCACTAAAAGGTAAGATTTTATGGAGCAAAAACTAAGTTAAACACTTGATTTGGTGGATTTGGACTTGTTAGAAGCTTGAATGTTGAAGAGTTTTGTCTTCCTTGGAGCTTGAGAGGGCCGGCTATGGTGGAGAGAAAATGAGGGGATTTTAATGAATTTTTGAAGATATTTACTAATTGGGTCAAAAGTCAAAAATTTGTCAAAAGGTGAATAGTGTTTCTTAAGTCATAACCAATGAGAAAGTGACATGTGGCATCTCATTAAATGCCTTCCTATCTTTCTTTTCTCTCTCACATCAATCACTTCACACACTCTACTTATCACTTAACACCCGATAAATTTTACACAGTATCCGAAACTTAACCTTATTGGCCGAATTTTTCCGAACTTTTCGCACTAGTGGGTCCCACGTCCACTATTTACTCTTAATTTTCTAAAAATTCTCCAATACTAGAAAAATCATCTTAAAACTATAATTGCTCATAAAATCCACTAAGAAAATATTTCTAAGCCAGAAAATGCAGAAAACATGCAAGTAAGGGGAAATAAACCCTAGGGAAAATATTAGGGTTTTACGGGTTCTCACATGAAACACTTGCTCGCCTTTTTAAACAGTAAAACTTTGTAATATTTATACTTGAAATTGTCTTGCGAGTTGAAAGTACAAGGAAAACATACTTCGAGCAATCATTATTTTATTTCTCAAGGGTACAAGTTCGTCCAAGTCCTAACGTATAACACTCAAGAAACATAGAGGCCAAGGCTCTCGCTAGTTCAAGTAATAAGTACTTAACCTTCACTCAAGTCGCTAATATAGTTTTCTAGTCCTCGAGTAAAAATTCGGGCAGCATGCCCTTTGTGTTTACCTAATTTTCCAGCCTTTTAGGCTTCATTGTTTTTCTCAAACACAACCCAACATTATACATATCAGCAATTCATGTCAAGAGCCGTTCCATAGGCTCACAATATCATAATAACAAGAATCGTATTAAGTACAAGTGCAGAAATTCAATTTAGTTCAAAACAGATTTGACGTACAAATGCGGAAATAACATATCCGAGGCTACGCTTATCGGATTAAAACGAAACCTATGCCGTTTCGAAGCTAAGACACAGAGCTACCATATTCATGAAGGTCACTTAGTCCAGTTCCTAATGTAACTTAGTCAAATTCTCGAATTACTAAACCAGAAACCAATTCGTCGGCTGTTTAAACGCAGAACGCTGTAATGAACATAACTCAGTGTACACAAGTCCGAATTAGGTGTTCTTAGATGCATTTTAAAGCCAATTCAGAATAATACAACTTTCATGTTTTGGGAAAAAGCTAAATCAGAAGGGATCCTAGTCAAAAAACGTGATAAACCGGACTTAACGGATCACACGGACTGCTTAGGAAATACTTAAAACAGTAAGGGTATTTTGGACTTTTCACATCCTACGTTACTCCGATTGAGCTGAAATTTTGTAGGCACCTATAAAATGCCATTCTATACAACTTTTCTTCTTTGACCTAAGGCCAATTCGGCCTCTATCATATAGATACAAATTCCAATCATTATATACCATTTCCAATCATCATATATAGCCACACAATCATACTCATATTAAAACAGAAAAATCCCCAAAAATTACAAAAGTTCATCAATTCAACCAAAAATCACAATATAATCCATAAAGTGGCACCTTATACCACCACTAAGCATCAATTAAGCATCATTAGAGGGAGGAGAGTGGTACTTCATGACTTACCTTTAAAACAAGAGAGAGAGAGCTATGGGTCACCTTAACCTTCCAAATAACTCCACAAATCCACTTACTAACTCTAATTGAAGAGGTTTTATGGAGTAATTTCAAGGTTGGATGGTTAGTTTTGATGATTTGGAGCAAGATTGAAGTGTTTTCTTCCTTGTACTTGGAATAAGAGAGAGAGAAAGAAAGCTTGAGAGGGCCGGCTCTTCTTGAAGATTTTTGGAAGATATTTGGGTCATTTTTGGTTATTTAAGTCAATGGTAAGAAAGTCTTAAGGTAGCCCAATCAAATGGTGACACTTGTCACCTAATTAATGAATCTCTATCTCTTTGTTCCCTCTCACACCAATCCAAATAACATCCTCTACTTATCCCTTAACACCTGGTAAATTAAATCCAGTATCCAAAACTTAACCTAGTTGGCCGAAAATTGCCGAACTTTTCGCACTAGTGGGTCCCACGTCCGGTATTCACTCTTAATTTCTCAAAACCTATTCAATACTAGAAAAATCATCTAAAAATTATATTTACTCATAAAATTTATCTAGAAAATTTTCCGGATACAGAAAGTGCAGAAAAAAAATCATTGAAAATAAGAAAACCTAGAAATATAATAAAACCTAGAAATTGGAAAAATTACGGGTTCTCACTGTTCTAACGTATAACCCTCGATAACAAGGTATTAAATGTCCTAGATGGTTCAAGTGGTATGCATATATCAACTTTACCCAAGTCGCAAGTGTATTTCTCTAGCCCTTGAGCGAAAATTTGGGCACCATGCCCTTTGTATTTTCCTATTTCTAGCCATTTATGGCTTCATTATTTTTCTCATCCAAACCCAAAGGTACACACACAACAATCTAACTTCAATAGCCATCCAATAGACTCAAGACAATACAAGGACAAAAATTCAAGTTAATAACAAGTGCGGAAATGAGCCTTAGTAAAAGACAGATTTGATAGGGTTTTCCGGAACGGACACATCTGAGGCTACGCTTATCGGATTGGTGTGTAACCTATACCATTTCGAAGCTAAGATGAAGTCCTACAACTTTCATGAAGATCACTTGGTCAAATTTTCAGTGTAACCCAGTCAAATTCCCAATTTACAGAATCGAATTCCAACTAATCGGCTAATTAACTGTACTACCTTGAAATGGTCATATCTCAGGCTACCAAAGTCCATTTAAGGTGTTCTTGGTGGATTTGAAAAGCTAAGACAGAGTACTAAAACTTTCATGTTTTAGAAAATGGCTACATCAGCATGGATTATAGAGAATAAACATGGTTAATTGGATGAATCTGTCTAAAACGGTTCACTGGAAACATCCTAAGTCAGCGAGGGTATTTTAGTATTTTCACAGGCTACGTTGCTCCGATTGAGCTAAAATTTTGTAGGAACCTATAAAATATCATTCTATACAACTTTCATGTTTTGTTCCAAGCCTAATTCGGCCTCTAACATGATGTAATAAAACCAGACAGAATGGCTAAAATTTTCCAGAAATCTGGAAATTTTTCATTTTCAATGCAACCTTTCTTGATTTCTTGCTCCAATCATCACTACAACCACTTATATAAGCTTAGATACAACATATATATAATCCATATAGCAAGTATAGGCAGCACATACCTCAAACCCTAACTCACATATATCACCTTTAAATCATCATAACAACTTGTATCACTACTAATCCAACCACAACATGAATTATACAACAACTTAAACCAAAATAAAAGAACCAAAGCCATGGTTTAGCCTTATACCTCAACAAATGAAGCTTGCAAGAGTAATACTTCACCTCCTCTTGGAATTCTTGGTTCCCCTAGCTTCTCAAGCTCACAACTCACGCTTTAATCGGTTTAGAATTTTAATTCCTCACTTGGATGGCTCAACTCAAGAAGAAGGAAGTTTGTTTCTTGCTCTCTTTCTCTCCTCTCTTGTCTCGGCCAAGCAGCAGAAAAATGGAGGGAAATGGAGCAAAATGAAGGATAAGAAGGTTGGACTTTTGGCTTGTTTAAGTAGCCATGGTTGAGTGACACTTGTCACCACTAATACCAACCAAAATTTCTTTTTTCTTTCTTGCATTTTTAGCCCTAAAATTCGGTCAAAACTAGCTGGAAAATGAGAGTGAGTTTGTTTGGACAAGCCAAATTTGGTTTGCAAAATTTGTTTTCACAAATCCCAATCACCTTTTTATCTCACATACATCACATCACAAAAAGTGCTACAGTAAATATCTCAAATAAATCATCCAAATAAACTCTTATCCAAACAAACTCAGTATATTTTGCTCAAATATTAATGAGCTTGTATGGTAAGAAAGTGGTGGTCAAGTGGTGCGTTCAATCGGTAGTGCACGGTACCCGTCGGTTCGCACCGTTTTTCCATAAATCACCCGTACTAGGGTTTTTACTTCCTATTTACTAACTTTATATCATTGTTTCTAATTACATATTATTTCTCACCTAAAAATCACCCTTAAGCACCAAATTTGATCCTCGCTCCGTACCGGATAATTACACTACGGATACACAAAAAACCCTATTTCACTTCGAATTGAAAACGAATAGGAAAACCCTAATTTCCTATGACCATTGGCACTTTTCTAGGCTGATTGAGCCATAGGATAGTATGGAATAATAATTGCCAAATAATTTTCAAATAAAAGGGAATTTTTGAGAAAAATATAAGGAATTTGCGAGTCCTCACACTTCGATGGTTAGAAAAACTCTAAATTTACTTTGATCCAAATATTTTCCTTTTGATTTGTAAATTACAAACGTATGTGTATATAACTATTTAATCCTGTTCATGTATCCTATTCAGTTTGGAAATGTTCATTCTCTAGAGTTATATAATGTTATCTGTATTCGATTGGGTTTTGGCTGGATTGTGACGTGGCAGTCACTATTCCTTTGCGGTTCCAATTTTCATTTTCCATTTCACTATTTTGAATCGTGTAAGCGCTATTTTATTCTGGAACATTTTAGATTGTATATAACTGCCTTAGTAGTCCTGGCGAGAGTTGGGCAGGCAGTCCGCTAACCCCTTTGGTACACCTTAGGGGAAGGTGGGGCTGTCTCACCAAGGTTCGTTAATCACATGATCAATGGGTTGAGGTTAATGGGTTGAGGTTATCCGCTCCAAGCTTGGTATTCTCTTGTCGATCCTGAGTCTAATCTCTTACGGGTTTTGTCACAAGGTTGGAGACGTTCGTATCAGTTGGTAATCAGAGCTAGTTAAGAGGTATCACGTTATATCCCTTTTCCTTATTTTGAGTCAAGTTTATCGTGCCAATTCATGTTTAGGTCGCTAGGGTTTTATTCTAGCAAGTTCAAAAATTCTGTTTTCATGTTTTAGTTTGCTATCCGCAATTTTCTAGATTTATTGCATTGTGTTCTTGTGTCTCATTGTTGTTGCGGTTATTTGTGTTTTGTCTAGAAAAAAAAATCGATACTGTTTACCGATTACTATTCACCGTCACTGTTCATGTACATTTCATCGTGGGTACTGTTCATCTGAACACAAAAATCTATTTGTGTGTTATCTTTTGTGTTCTGTGTCTAGTTCAATAATTAAAAAAACATAAACGAAAACAATTTGCAGCCTCTAGGGTTTGTTCCTTGTTTCCTCTTATTGTGTTTCAAGTAGGATTGTGTTCTTGTGTGCAATCTGTCCAAAATCTTAGTCGCTACTTCCTATTGATTTTTTTGTTCAGATCGTAGTGTTGGTTGTGTTGCTTTGGTTGTGAAAACAACCCAGCAAAAGGTGTCACAAAAAAAAAAAAGAAAAAGCTGTCGCGTACCATTGTTCCTGAATCGCGTTTGCTAGAATTTTTTTCTCCTTGAATTACCGAATCTGTTTTGCCTTGAAACTTGAACTTTTGTGTTGAATCTTGTAAATCTTGGATACCAAAACCTAACTTGGATAGTTCTTGAGCTTCTTGATCGAAAATCTTGAAGTTCTTGGATCAACCAAGACTGATTTGGTGATTCTTGATCGAGGTTCTTGAAACTTGGGAAGAGAACTTTTATTTTCTTGGCAATCTTGCACTTTGATTCGAAAAATCAATTTGTTGGGACTGAATCTAAGTTCTTAGAGAGCCACAAAGAAAGAAAAGAAAAAAATGAAAAAAAATGAAAAAAATGAAAAAAAAAAGAAAGAAAGAAAGCCTCAGCTTTAAGTCTTCTACTTGGAAACAAGTTCAATTCTTGATCTAATTCTAATTCTAAACCTATTGGGATTGAAGTCAGCCAAGAAAACCAAGAACCCAAATCCAACCCTTCCTAAAACACCCCCAACCTTTCCACATCAGACCCAAACCACTCTCCCAAGCCGTGTATCCCCATAGCAAACCCAAACAGCCACACTACACCCTAAAACAGCCGCCACCCTTAGCACTTGATCTCCACTTCGGTTACAAGACCTTGTGAACCGAATTAGTTTACCATCAAGGGCTAAGACAACCTACCTTTTAAACATCCCAAAACAGCACCAATACTCCATAAAAAACCACCAGCCCGAACCCAAAGGCAATAGTAACATGAAATTCCAGCAAGCAAGAGTCAATAGCGTCGTATCTAGGCTTCATAAAATCCAGCCTTGAGTCGTCATTTATTCTTGGTCAGTTCTTTCATCTTGTTCGTCCAATTGCTATGAATTTTGTGACCTTGGTTGGTAAGTTGAACAACTCTAGAAGGAGTTCTCACTTCTTCAAGGAGTTAACCGAGAAGCCTTGAAAACACCTTGGTGAGTTCATTAGAATGATTATACATGACAGCGAGCGTATACATGTGAGGAAGTGTGTGAGGTAAACTTTGCTTCTTTCCATTATTATTTTCATACCTTCTACTTCACCATGGCTAATGAGGGAGGAGCGAGCTCCCAAGGTTTTGATCTTAAACTTTTCACAGAGGCAATAAAAAGCGAATTGGAACGCATGATGGACAAAAAACTTGAATTGATGCACCAACACATTGCCAAAGGTAATCATGGTAGGATACATGCGCATGAGTCTAGCGACTCTAACTCGAACCACGACTATGTGATACGAATCTGGTTGGTGAGAAGATTCGCGACCCAAGATCACTTGTTGGATTTGACTTCGAACGCAAGAACGGTAGCAGCGGAAACCCTACGACCCCTCTAATCCCCGAGACTACGAACTTGTTGATATTATCTCAACCCGTAACCAAACAAATTAGTGAACCTCAGGCAAGTGTAGAAGGCGCCACAATTCAAGTGCGATTCTTGAATTGATAAGCCGAACAAGAACACTAGAGTATAACTCTAAATTGTTCAAGATTTGGTCGAAAGCTATGGAGAAAACTCTCTCAATATTTTTATCATAAAAGTGTCTACCTTTTATTGGTGTAATATGGTGCCTTGTATAGGCTACAAGTGAAAACCCTAATCTAGTAGAAAATGGACTAAGGGTGCAGTGGATATGGGCCCTAATAAGGGAGGCTTAACCCCCGATGGGTTAGGCCTCATGTGGCCTTTCCTTCCTAGGTAGCCCACTCTAGCAACTAATAATGAGTAAATTAGCAATCCTACCCTTGGCGATTCTACGTGCAATATGCACTTAGCCAATTATTCAATCTAATCAACTAATGTGGAAATAACTAACTATGATGCTAAAACGGAAATTAGGGTTTGGCAAAACCCTAATCCTCAGGTGTAGCTTCAATGCTCATTATCGGACCGCGACCACCTTCACTTGAGTGTATGAATCCTTCAAAGGACTTGTGTATGGCCTGAATAAGTACATTGAGTTGCTCACGAAGTTTCTTTGCGCGAGCCCTAGTAATGGGTCCACTTGGGGCGTGCACGTGATCCTCAACTCCTCGATTACTCGAGCCATTGTTGGCCTGCCCACGTACCATGATGCTATCATTCCCCTCCTCTTGAGAAGGATTTGCCCTCAAATCAAACGCATCATCTGCATCAAAAGGAGCTAAGTCAGAGACATTAAATGTAGCACTAACTCCATACTCACCAGGAAGGTCAAGTTTGTAGGCATTGTCATTGATGCGCTCCAACACTTGAAAAGGTCCATCACCTCGTGGTTGTAATTTGTTCCTCCTTTGAACAGGAAAGCGTTCTTTGCGCATGTGCAACCACAACCAGTCGCCAGGCTCAAAAATCAACTTTTGGCGACCTTTGTTAGCTTGCTTGACATATTGAGCAGTTCTCCTCTCAATGTTAGCCCTGACTTTCTCATGCAGTTGCTTAACAAACTCTGCACGTTTCTTACCATCCAAATGTGCGCGCTTATGACTAGGTAATGGCACTAGATCAAGTGGTGTTAGCTAATTAAAACCATAAACACATTCAAATGGAGAGAAACCAGTAGTAGAATGGATAGCCCTATTATAAGCAAACTCAACATGAGGTAAACACTCCTCCCAAGATTTTAAGTTCTTTTTTATGATGGCACGCAATAGGGTACCTAATGTACGATTTACCACCTCAGTTTGACCATCAGTTTGGGGGTGGCTCGCTGTAGAGAATAGCAGTTTGGTGCCTAACTTAGACCAGAGTGTCTTCCAAAAATAGCTCAGGAATTTAACATCTCTATCAGATACAATGGTCCTAGGAATGCCATGCAATCGCACAATCTCTTTAAAGAACAAATTAGCAATATGAGATGCATCATCCGTTTTATGACAAGCAATGAAGTGTGCCATTTGTGAGAACCCGTAAATCCCTTAATAATTTTCCTAGGGTTTATTTCCTTTAATGGCATGTTTTCTGCATTTTCTGGCTTAGAAATATGTTCTTGGTGGGTTTTATGAGCAATTATAGTTTTTAGATGATTTTTCTAGTATTGGAGAATTTTTAGAAAATTAGGAATATATATTGGACGTGGGACCCACTAGTGCGAAAAGTTCTGAAAAATTCGGCCAATAAGGTTAAGTTTCGGATACTGTGTAAAATTTATCGGGTGTTAAGAGATAAGTAGAGAGTGAGATTTGATTGATGTGAGAGGGAAAAGAAAGATAAGATTGCATTTAATGAGGTGACACTTGTCACCATTAGAGTGGACATGACTTAAGAAACACTATTCCAATTTTTGACTTTTTTTGACCAAAGGATTAAATATCTCAAAAATCATTCAAAAATCACCATTTCTTCTCCTCCTTATGGCCGGCCCTCTCTAGCAAGAAGAAAGAAGAAACTCTTCAAGTTCTAGCTACTACTTGGTGCAAATAACCCAAAAACATTTGCTTACATCCATTTCTACTCCATAAAATCTTTCCTTTTAGTGATAGTGAGTGGTCTAGTGAAGTTGTTTTGAAGAGCTAAGGTGTCCACAATCCCTATCTCTCTTGTTACTTGGTAAGTGATGCTAGAACACCCTACTACACCTAATGATGTTTATGTTATGCTTAGAAGTGGCTTGAGTGATGGAATATGTGATTTATTTCTTGATTTGAAGTGATTTGGTGAAGTTTTCCATTTTATGATGAATTTTCTGGTTTAATATGAATGGGATGTTGTGGCCTTGTATGATGAATGGTAATGGTTTAAAATGACTCTAGTAGGTGTGAATTGTTGATAAATGCAATCAATTTTGGATTTGGATGGAAAATGGAAAGTTAGGGTTCATAAACCCCTAATTCTGTCCGGTTTTGGATCATAGGGTTAGAGGCCGAATTGGACTTTTCTCAAAACATGAAAGTTGTAGGTATTGATGAGTTTGAAGTGCCTGCAAAATTTCAGGTCATTTGGATTAGTGTAGAGTGAGATATGCCGATTTTACTGTTGCTGTTCTGGGTTGATCAGAATGCGAAAACTGCACTTGTAATTGGCCCTTTTGACTGGCATTGCTTTGGATTTACGTGTTGGTGTCTTCTGATGAAATGTATCTGGATGTCTTAGCTACCATATGCCTTTGGAATTTCGGCATTTGGACCTGTATAGACTGAGTTATAGTAATTACAGCATTATGTGAATTGTAAACCTGTTTTTGGTGGTTCCGGTTTAGTATTTGGCATTTTTGACCTAGTTGGGCTAGGAAATGGATTGAGTGACCTTCTACATTGTTGTAGCCCTGGTTCTTAGCTTCAAAACAGTGGGTCTTACACCCCCATCCGATAACCGTAGAGAATTTGGTGCCATTACCGCATAATAAGGGCAAAACAGTTTTTCTATTCGGGGCCAAGACTAATGCTATTTCTAATTTCTGGTTTGCTATTATGCTTAAATATGCATATGAAACCCTATTGGGGTTGTGATTGGTATGGCTATATGACTCGTTATCGAGTCTCTTTTAGGGCTTGCTTTCATTTCGGTTGTTTCCTAGCTAACTTTTTTACTTGTACCACTTTGAGCCTAGCGAACGGCTTTTGGGAAATGAGATGAATTTTGTGTGAGATGTTGGGACTGATTTTAGGATATAATGAAGCCTTAATGGCTGGAAAAGTAAGAAATTTCGGGGAAGTGCTGCCCGATTTTCTAGACCGTTTGGTTCCTTTAAGTTGGATTTGCCTTTTGGTGGAATGAAAGGCTTTTGGGTTGTTTGCGCCTAGGTCTTCATGCTACCTTTTCGTTTCCAAGGGAATCATGTTTTTGCCTTCTTGCATTAGTATTTATTTGGCAAGGCGTACGACGTGTAGTCGAGCCTCACATGTGCATTCTGTTTACTCGATTCTGGAAGTAAAACCTTCAATTGGTTTATTTTGATTATTTTAGGGTTTCTTGGCGATTAAGGCCAATCTGAAGTGAAAACCTTTGAAGTTGAGCCGGTGAGTGTTCCACTACCTGCTACCCATTATGTGAAATATCTGAATATCTGAATACTTGATTTATGACTATTGAAGCCAAATACTGTTTTGATAAAATGGAGGCGAGGGTGTACTTTATCACACTCGTTCTTCTATCTGCTCATATGCCAATTTTGAGTGCCTATCTAAATCTGCCGTCTGAACCTGCTATCTGAATCTGCTATCCTGTATCTGTATCTGAATCTGTTATCTGTGTCTGCATCTGTTCGGATTTCTATGACCTATGAGCTCAATCCTGTGGCTAAGTTATTCGACTCGGGCCGGCAAGGGCCTGGACGATTAGATAACGAACCACAGTAGTCTGTTCGGGGATTTTGGGTATTGAGACCCTTGATTCCGGGTATACTCGAGTATTACCATTTCTGTTCGGTTACGGTGAGCGGGCCCGGTAAAGGGGTGTTTGGTGGACGGAATTCGGAGTAAAGAGGGGTCTACGGACGCATTGGTTCTATATACGTTGACGGAGAGTCAACCGGTTTGGATCAAGTACTGCGCTGGAAATTTGGCTCCTGAGAGCCACCCGTATCCTTCTGATTTGAATCATTGGTTTCTGTGCTTTACATCTGGCATGTGTATCTGATTTGTTAAATGTGAAATGCCATGAATTTTAATGCTATTTGTTTGGTACCTCATTGAGCGCAAGCTCACCCCTTTCCGTTCCTTTTGTTTTCCTTACAGGAAAATAAACCCTTTTGGTCTGGATATGACAAATGGCTGCCAAATTGAGCTAGATGAACATATCTTTTGTATAGCTTATGTATTAAAACCCTAAGTGTACTTTTGGGGCGTTTTCTCTTTTGATTTGGCAAACCGTGTATATGTATTAACTTTTGAAAGCTTTTGTATGTCATTCTGATTTGTAAATGCTAAAGTTCAGATGTGAATGTTTGTTAGCTATTTCGGTTGGGTTTTGACGGGTCGGTTACTATTCATGGCCGGCTCCGGATTTCATTTTTTTTTTATTTTGGGTTATTTTACCATTTTGACTTGTTTACGTGCGTTTGTAAGTTCCGGAGTGAAGCAGATAGCTCTAATCTGATCCGTAGTCCTGGCGAGAGCTGGGCAGGCAGTCCGCTAACCCCTTTGGTTCGCCTTAGGGGAAAGTGGGGCTGTTACACCATTTTAGAGAATCTATCAACAACCACATAAATGGAGTCATGGCCATACTTGGATCTAGGCAAACCAAGTAGAAAATCCATAGAAATGTCAACCCACGGTGCACTAGAAATAGGTAACGGGGTGTAAAGGCCATACGGGTGTACCTTGGATTTAGCTTTCTTACAAGCTAAGCATCGTTCTACCACCCGTGCAACATCTCTCCTCATGTGCGGCCAATAGAAGTGCTCCTGCAGCATGGCAAGAGTCTTATCAACCCCAAAATGTCCCATAAGGCCACCCGAATGGGATTCTCGTACCAAAAGTTCGCGGATGGATCCATGTGGGATGCAAAGCCGATTGGCATAAAACAAGTAACCATCGGAAATGAAGAATTTACCTTGCCCAGTGTGTTTGCAAGAAAGGTAAAGTTCACCGAAATCACTATCTTGTGCATAGATGTCTTTAATCAGCTCAAACCCTAACAACTTAGCATCTAAGGAGGTGAGTAGAGAGTACCTTCGTGAGAGTGCATCCGCAACCACATTAGACTTACCAGCCTTGTATTTAATCACGTACGGAAAGGACTCCACGAATGCGATCCACCTTGCATGCTTTTTGCTCAGGGTGTGCTGGGCCTTAAGGTATTTAAGGGACTCATGATCAGTGTGTATCACGAATTCCTTAGGCCTTAAGTAGTACTGCCAAACTTGTAGTGCTCGAATGAGGCCGTACAACTCTTTATCATAAGTTGAGTAGTTCAGCGCAGCCCCATTGAGTTTCTCACTAAAGTAGGCAATGGGTCTTCCTCCTTGGTTCAACACAGCTCCAACTCCAATACCTGAAGCATCACAGTCAATTTCAAATGTCTTAGAAAAGTCAGGTAAAGCAAGTACAGGTGCATGTGTGAGTTTGTGCTTTAAAGCGCGAAAGGCTTGTTCTTGAGAATCTTCCCAATGGAAGTTCTCATTCTTCTTGATCAACTCGGTCAAGGGTGCAGCAACAGTGCTAAAGTCCCTCACGAATCTCCTATAGAAACCCGCAAGGCCATGGAAGCTTCGAACATCACCCACAGACCTTGGTGTTGGCCACTCTTGAATAGCTTTTACCTTTTGATCATCCACCTTCATTCCCTGTGCACTTATAACAAACCCTAGGAACACAAGTTCGTTAGTGCAAAAATTGCACTTCTTGAGATTGGCATAGAGCTTCTCTCTTCGAAGTACATCCATAACAGCCCTAATATGCTCTAGGTGCTCATCATAAGATTTGCTATAAATTAGGATATCGTCAAAGTAAACTACCACAAATTTTCCTAAGAATGGACGCAGAACATGATTCATTAACCTCATGAAGGTACTAGGTGCATTAGTTAGCCCAAAAGGCATCACTAACCACTCATACAAGCCATACTTAGTTTTGAAGGCAGTTTTCCATTCATCCCCCTCCTGAATCCTAATTTGATGGTACCCACTTTTGAGATCAATTTTGGTAAAGAACACAGCCCGATGTAACTCATCAAGCATGTCATCTAAGCAAGGTATAGGGTGGCGATACTTTACCGTGATGGCATTTACGGCTCTGCAATCAGTACACATTCTCCACGTACCATCGTTTTTGGGCACCAGAATGACTGGAACAACACACGGGCTTAAACTCTCACGTGCCCATCCTTTGCCAAGCAACTCGTCCACTTGCCTTTGCAACTCCTTAGTCTCCTCCGGGTTGCTCTTGTAAGCTGGGCGATTTGGCAATGAAGCTCCAGGGATGAAGTCAATTTGATGCTCAATGCCCCTAAGTGGTGGCAATCCACTTGGCACGTCCTCGGGGAAGACATCAGCGTACTCCTGTAAAAGAGACTTAACCTCGAGAGGTATATCAGTATCAAGTTCATGCATATTCAGAGCTACTTCCTTGCTAACAAGCATAAGAAGTGGCTGGTCATCTCTCATTAACTTCCTCACTTTCTTGGCTTTTATCAGGAGCATTTGTTTTCCCTCGATTTTTACCTCACTTGCCGAGCTATCTATAGCCTTTTTCCTCTCCTTTTTTGCCTCGGCTCTCTCATTTTCTTTCCTTTTTGCACTATACTTCTCAAACTCTTGTTGCAATTTCAATTGGTCCTCATGCACTTGTTTGGGGGAAAGGGGAGCTAGTGTGACTTTCTTACTGTTGTACAAGAAACTATACTTATTAGTCATACCATCAAAAGTCACCTGTCTGTCAAACTGCCAAGGCCTACCTAGTATAATGTGACTAGCCTGCATAGGAACTACATCACATAATACTTCATCAGAATATTTATGGATTTGGAAGGATATAAGAACCTGCTTGGTTACTCGAACCTCCCCAGAGTTGTTGAGCCATTGGAGCTTGTAGGGTCGCGGGTGATCCCTTGTAGGCAACTTCAAGTTGTCCACCATGAGTGAACTAGCAACATTTGTGCAGCTCCCACTATCAATAATCATACTACAAAGTGCTTGGTTGACAAAGCACCTGGTGTAGAAAATGTTCTCCCGTTGAAGCTCGTCCTCCTTAACACGTGCAGTTAATGCTCTCCTTGCAACCAAAGCAGTCCCAAAATGACCCTCGGGTGCACTAAACTCCTCTTCATTTGGCGATTCCCCCTCACTACCTCCGTCAAGAGGTGGTATGCCTTCGTACTCAATTTCATCCTCACTCACGATCTCACCATTTTGCATCATAATCATAGTCCTTTGATTGGGACATTGACTAGCAATATGGCCTCTACCTTGGCATTTGAAGCATCGAGTGTCACGAGCTCTAGTTTGTACCCTAGGCTCCTCAAATTTTGGAGTAGAAGAGGGCGGCTTGCTAATACTAGGGTTGCCCACCTTACCTCCTTCGAATCTCGGTTTTGGTGTAGGAGCATTTGGTGAAGGCCGGGAGTCATTCCGTGGTTGGAATGGGCGGTTGGTAGAGTAGGTGGTGTTATCGAAAGTCGGTCGAGTAGTACCCCTTCTCTTGAGCCTCTGCTCGACCTTAACGGCCTTGTCAACAAGCTCATGCAACTCCATATAATGTTGAAGTTCCACTCGTTCAGCAATATCGGGTCGTAACCCGCTCAAGAATCTCGCCATGGTGGCTTCAGGATCCTCCTGTACATCCGCTCTAAGCATCAGGATCTCCATCTCCTTGTGGTACTCATCCACACTCCGGTTGCCCTGAATTAGGGTTTGTAGTCGGTGGTACAAATCCCTAGTATAGTGTCCAGGTACAAAGCGGGTGCGCATCATGGCTCGAAGTTCGGGCCATGGAACGAGCTCAGGGAGTCCATTTCTCCTTCTAGACTTCTTGATTTGGTCCCACCAAACCACAGCGTACTCAGTGAATTCCATGGTTGCCAATTGGACCTTTTGCACCTCGGAGTAGTTTTGGCAAGAAAAGACCATTTCGATCTTGGATAACCATTCGAGAAAGGCCTCGGGATCGGACCGTCCTCTGAATTCAGGGATTTTCATTTTGATCCCCTTGAATACATCAGCGGGTCCAGTCGGGTTCCTTCGTCTTGCCCGAAAGGGAGGTTCCTCGTCATCATCATCATTGTTATTGGAACCATCGGACGACTCCTCCACTTCCCTTCGCCTTCTCATGGACTTAGTGGTTTTTGGTGTTCCAGACGCTCGGAGTTGCAGCAACTCATCTTGAATGGGTACTAGTATGCCTTGGAAACGTCTCTCCATTTGCTCCATCATTTATTCAAAGTCCATGGGACGAGATACTCCTTCGTTGCCACTAGACATGAAGTCTCAAGTGTACCCGCAAGGGTTAGTAGCAAAGAAAGGGAAAAAAGGAGAAAGAAACGTTTGTCTCCCTTTTTTTTTTTTCACTTCACTCCCTAAGTGTATACTCTCACACTCGTGTATGGTCACTCAGATTACTCTAATGAGCTCACCAAAATTTCTCACAACCCCTTGCAAACCTTGAAGAAAGTAGAACTCCTCAAGTGCTCAAGTGTAGCCCAAAAACAAGTTCACGCTAGAATTTGAGGTTCGTAAGAGTAGAGATTTTCTTGGAAAACAAAATTAGGACACTAAGAATGGAGTGGTAGTGTCGCGCCCCATTTTTTGATAAATGAATGAATGGTTTAAAAAATGTATTTTTGTGATTGGAAAATGAATCGTGATTTAAAAGAAAAATGGGTCTAAATGGGGTTTTGAGAATGCGACGATTTGACCCAAAATTATAGTTTAAAAAGGGTTTTTAAAACTAAGTACGGAGTCGCCACTTGGTAATGAGTTAAGGTGTACCAAGTCACCTAAAAAATGTATTTTTAAGGGAAAAGTAGTGAGCAACCCTTTTTAAACGACTCCTAATCTACGTAAACAAAGAAAAAGATTCGGGAGTCACATTTGACGAAGGGGAAGGCAAGGATAAAAATCCAAGGCACCCCTTCGACCTAGCCAAGGCTAGTTACGTGATTTAATCAAAGATTTTCTTGTTTTAACCAAAAAATTTATTACATTTGGATGTACTACATGAATGCAAACCCTAGACCTAGGGGTATTGGGGGAAATTTCCCTTCAAAGGTTGAGTGGTGCCAATCACATTAATTGTGAAGCCCAATAACGATCCTTTGAAGAAGTCACGAATAATGCGAGTGGGATGCAAATGAATGGAATGCATGTATGCAATGTGAGGATATGTGAAATGAGAAAAATAATAAAAATAATGGGATGCAAGTGGAGGTGTGCAAATGTATTTACAAGTGTTTGTGTGCAAGTGAAGGGATAAAAGGTGTACGTGTGCAAATGGGAGGAAAAAATGAAAGTGTAATGATAGAGTGGACTTAGAATGCATGAGCCTAGGGAATTCATGCATATTGGGACGGGGAGACCTAAATCGTGACTCAATTTGCCCTTTTATAGAGGGAATACAAGCGTGCTAAGGCTTAGAGAAAGCCACACTCGTCTATATCCCATATTTAGGGGGACTCTCAATCAAATGAACCCTATAGCTAGCATGAAATGCAAAAATCCTAAAATGGAGGGAAAAGGGGTTCGAGGGGCATGCAAAATGATAAAACTAAAAAAAGAATGCATGACATGTAATGAACATGCAAATATGTGCTAACGAGGGGAAATCTCTAAGGGTCTAGCATTGGACTAGCCCATTCTATGAATTCCGACTAGCGTTGGACTAGTGGAAACGTACATTCATCCATTCCATCCATCCACACTATAAAAAGCGAGTAGACATGCGAATCATCTAAATCATGTAGCACTTATCATGCTCGACTAGATGCAAGATCCTAATAAAGCATTTAACATATAACACATAGGCATGCAACCATTACATTTGCTAACTAAAACAAAGGGGAAAGGGAAAATGGACCGAATTACTTGCTATGCCCTATCTATTACAAGCCAAGAGGTGTACACATACCCCATTTAAAAGAATAATTTAATAAAAGCAAGAATGAATGAAATAATGGAACTAAAGAATGGTAATGAAAGCAAATTAGGCATGCGATTCACACTTAGCACATTGGATCACATAGGAGAGACAAAAGGGATAAAAGGAATTATACCTCCCTTGAAATGAAGCTCTAATGGAGTGAAGTCAACTTATTTACCCTCCAAAATAATAAAGGAGTCAAGGTGCCAATTTATTTGACAAATAATCACAAAGGATAAAAATAAACATGAATTTAAATCAATTAAATCATGTCAACAACCCACATTTAAGAAGTCAAGAAAAGAAAGGACTTGATTGCAAAGATTGGCAAAATTTTGGGGCCAAAATTAAAGAAAAATAAAGTTCAGGGACTCATTTGCAATTAAACCAGGGACTGAATTGAAAGCAGTTGAAAATATCCAGGGGCACAGTACAATTAAGGAGAACTTCAAGGACCGATTTGCAAAATCATTTTCTGGTTTCTTAATGGTCCAAACCATTGGGCCATTTTCTTATTTGCTTGGGCCAAAACCTTCAAAGCCCAACCGAAAATCCAAGGCAAATGGAATGGGTCAGCCTTCATATTCCAATAAACAAAGCCAATCAAAAGAGTGGGCTAAACCTATACTAGAAACCCAAACAAAATTTTATTAAACCCACCTTTTCAACCCAACCGAATATTATTACCCAAAAACCCTAATCATAAAACTAAAACAAGATTTTTGAATGATGAAGGTTTGGGACCTGATTGGGACCAGAATCGGACTTGATTGAAAGAATTATGAAGGTTTGGGGGGTCGAATCATGAAGTTCTACAAGCTTTGGGGCGAAATCACAGAGCAAGGGACAATGGAAGGACTGAAATTATAAATTTAAGCAAATATTCATCCTCTTCAAACTGATGGAACATTCACCGCCATTTCATCCCCCTTTGTATACGGCAAACACCAGAAAAATTCATTCCCAATCATAGCAAAAAGAAACGGAACCTGCACAAGGTTCCTCCCATGCCAATGGGACTCGAATTCATTCAAGGAAAGGGATAAGGAACAGGAAAACAGAAAAAGGTGCACGAACACCAGCATGTCAAAGCCCCTCAAGACATTACTTTCTACCATGAAACAAAACCAGCTATGATATTTGGACAACCCCTAAATTAGCCGAATGTTCATTTTCCTCACACACAAAACGCAGGCAAATCATCTTCAAGTATAACTCTCAATTGGGCATTTTATCAAACACTAAATGGGCATAAAAGTTCAGCAAAATCTTGTTCGATTGATGTCATAATCAGCCCCCAAAATTTGTAAGAAGCAAACAAATTCAGCCCAATCGACGTATACAGCATCCAAATTCAAAAATTTGAGGCCAATTGGCAGGAAAATCACGCTAGATTAAGCCACAGCAGACCCATTTCACACACTTGAGAAGAACTGAAATTTAAATAGGAAACTTACAGAGCTCTTTACAATGAAAATCCACGGGCGATGATAGCGGGTTCCGATGGTGGCAATGGCAGACAGCAGCGGCAATGGACGCGAACTGGTGGTGGCTTGGTTCTTCCTCCGCCTCAGTGACATATCGCGGCGACAATCTACAGGGGGTAGTGTCGGAGTCCATTTCTGTAATTCGTTTCTTGGTGAAAATTTGCCAGCAATGATGTTGGATTCGGCGAAGTGATGGTGGCGATGAGCGGTGGCGGTTCCAGCTTTCTGAATTCATCCTTCATTTTGCCGAAACCTTCTTCCTCTGCTTCCGTTTGCAATCGTGGCCTTTCCTCTGTTTTTCTTGCTACCCAGCGGCCATCAACCGTAGCTACCTCCTCTCCACCTC
The DNA here is from genome assembly GCF_036785885.1 of Coffea arabica. Classification (NCBI taxonomy): domain Eukaryota; kingdom Viridiplantae; phylum Streptophyta; class Magnoliopsida; order Gentianales; family Rubiaceae; genus Coffea; species Coffea arabica. The sequence goes on along the minus strand of NC_092312.1, from coordinate 49,268,929 downwards.
TCTGTTTCTCTGTTTTTTCCTTCTGACCCCAAGATGAAGCCCTCTTTTCTTGTTGTCCCAGCCGCCCAGACGAAGTTCACCTCTCTAATTGGTCCCCCCTTTTTACCAGAATTTCTTGCCGTTTGTTGAAGCCGAAGCCCCCCTTCATTTTCTTGCTCCCTTGCTGTTTTTTCCTTTTTCATCCGAGAGCCTCTCCCTTATCCTTGTCCGATAGTTTTCCTCTTGTTCGCCACTCTCCTCTCCTCTGCGTTTCTCAAGCTCTGCCGCCACCGAAGCCGAAGCCTTCCCCCTCTGTTTTCTGTTTTTTCCAGATGGAAGCCCTGCCTCTTTTTTCCTTCCTTTTTGCTCTGTTTTTTTCTGTTTTTTTTTCATTTCAGCCGTGAGCTCTTCCCTTTTTTTTTGTTTTTTTTTTTTCCATCCGTGGCCTCCTTTTTTTTTCAATTCTCAAAACCTCCCTTCTAAGCTAAACAAGTGTCCTCCTAAATGTTGTGTTGTCAATTAAACAAAAGGGACACTTGTCCCATGATTGTTTTGTACACTTGTTCAACATGCACACTTCCACCTATTTTTTGCCATTTTCATTCTTTTTCTTTCATTTTTCATCATTTTTCCTTTTTCTCTCTTTTTTCATTTCAAGAAATTCTATGCTAAAAACTTAAAAATAAAAATAAAACTATAAACTAAAAACTAAAAATCGAATAAAACTAACACGACAAATAAACAAACTAAAAATAAACAGTAAATGAAATTACACCAAAAATTTGGTGTCTACAGGTAGAATATATTCAAGACTAAAAACTGGAAAAGGAATTGACACAAAAGCTGAAAAAAATTAAGAACGACACTAAAAACTCTAACCGACAGGGAAAATGGTCTTTTTGCTTTGCTGGAATTTTTTTTTTCCTCTGGGCCGTTTGCTAAAATATAGCAGGTGATATAGTTAAAAGATAGGCAGGAGTTTAGGCACTATGCAGCTATAAAATAGGGAACAAGATGCGGCTAAAAGTTAGTGTGACGACCCCACTTCTCCCAAGGGCGAACCCAAGGGTATCGGCGGGCCGCCTGCCTAGCTCGCGCCAGGACTCAAAACTTAAAGCAATAAACTAGATAAATCGAAAGAACACTATATACAATATATACAATCCCAAAAGTTATATTTACATCTTCAAAAGTCTGGAGTCAAACTACTCTAATACACTATAACCACCACCAGCAGAAGATAGACCCTAAGAAGGGTTCTTATACAAACCACCAAAACAAAAACAAACATCCTAACTGTTCAACTATTACAAACCAATCTAACTATACTAGTATACGAGCCAAAAGTCCCCGCGTCAGCCCCTGCTAAGGAAAACAAAAGGAAAGGGGTAAGCTATATGCTTAGTAAGTAAACAGGGGCGAAAGCGTAAATTTCACGTAACAACAGTTACACAGTAAGAGTAAAGCAAAAGCAGAAAAGTAACATCACATAATAAGGATACAGGTGGCTCCAAAGCCAATTCATATGCCATGCGTGATCTCCTGCCGACACTCCGTCGACGACACTCAATGGTCCGTAGAACTTCAGTTGTACACCCACCGACACCTTATCACCCTCACTGGCCAGTCACCTCACAAACTTGCCCGGGCGAACGAAATCACAAACTTGAGCTTGAGTCACAAGCTCGGGTCACAAACTTGGTCACCTTCTCGGTGAACCGGATTCACAAAATTGGTTCATAACATGAACCTACAAACTTGGTGACCTCAAACTAAGTTGGACTGATTTCGACCAAACCCTAACCGGCTCGAATAGTCCAACCAGGACTTAGATCGGGCCCACGAACTCACAAACTTCACAAACTTTACTCGAAAGTCGCCCTGAGCCACAAGCTCAAGGGTTTTGGTTCGAAAAGGTTCATATACATATGCCAAGTACAATTATACATTCAAGTTAGGGATTAGGTCGAGTGCGATAAAGTACACCCTCGCCTAAGTACTCTTTTCACATATCTCAAACACATAGCAAAGAAAACACACCAAACTGGCCTAAATACTTACTCAGAAACTGAAATAGCAAAAGTACGAAGTCGGATCGAAATGAACAGCTAGTAGTGGGCCCCACCAGTTCCGCCCAACTCACCACCGTCTGAAATAGAAGATTGTATCACATAATATCGTAAATGGCTACTATCGTGCCTAAAACAAGCAAAACGGCAAAAACGACACGCGCGCACGTAAATATGACGAACGGAAACGGAAACGGCCGTTAGCGGAAACGGCAGATTTGACACTCATAAGTTGAGCTACGAATATCGGATTAAGGCATATGAGATGCCATATCGAAGCTTAAAGGATGAACAACAACTGTTATGAAGACATCCAGAACTGAAACAGGAGGTTTCAGTCCCAAATGAACCAAACACAATCACTTACAAACTCTGGCCAATGCACAAATGGTCAGTTTTGAGTGCAAACTGTTTTCTATGCTACACATGGTCAAAAGAGCTGAAAATGGGCAGTTAGATGGTTCATTCCAAATGGAACAACTTTCATAAAGGTCGGCAATCCAAATTCGGAACGGAAATTGGTCATCAGGACCAAAACAGATCTGACCAGAAAATGGTCATTTTCACGGGCAGGCCTTGTTTGCTCGGCTATATCTCAGGTTTTATAAATCCGATTCATGAAATTCCAAGGGAGTTAGAAAGCTCTGATATAGGGCTATAAGTTTGGTGTTTTGGTCACAAGCCCAAACAGCTTGTAACCCAGTCAAATGTGAAGCCAAAGTTTCAGTCGTAAACTTTCCAAAAACGTAACAGAATTTGACGGTCAAAACAGGTCTGAGTATTTCGTTTATAGCTCAGGATATACTAATCCGTTTAACCTGAACATTTACAGGAATATCCAGGACTTAAGGGGCTACAATGTTGAAGAAGGAAACTTTGTCCAATTTTGAATGTAACAAGGTCAAAAATGCAAGACACTATACCAGAATCGCAAAACAGGATCACAAACCGTATTTGACCTCAATATGCGGTAATGGCACCAAATTCACTACGATTATCGGATGGGAGTGTAGGACCCACTGTTTCGAAGCTAAGAAACAGGGTTACAACAATGTAGAAGGCCACTCAGTCCAAATCCTAGCACAACTAGGTCAAATATGCAAAATACGAAACCAGAATTACCAAAACAGGTTTGCAAATCACATAATACTGTAATGAGTCCAACTCAGTCTATACAAGTCCAAATGCATTGATTCCAAAGGCATATGGTAGCTAAGACATTCCTCTATATTTCATCAGAAGACACCAACATCTAAAACCAAAGCAATTCCAGTCAAAATGGCCAATTACAAGTACAGTTTTCGCATTCTGATCAACCCAGAACAGAAACAGTAAAATCGACATATCTCAATATACACTAATCCAAATGACCTGAAATTTTACAGGCACCTCAAACACATCAATACCTACAACTTTCATGTTTTAACCCTATGATCCAAAACCAGACAGAATTAGGGGTTTTGAAACCCTAACATTTCACATTTCAATCCAAATCCAAAATTGGTTGCAATTATCAACAATTCACATCCACTAGACTCATAACCCCTCATTATCAACCATCATAAACAACCACAACACCATGATCACAATAAACCAGAAAATTCCTCAAAAAAAATAAAAACTTCACTAAATCACTTCAAATCAAGAAATAAATCACAAAAGGCTTCACTATCACTACCATTAGGCACAATTTAAGCATCATTAGGTGTAAGGGAATAGTCAATCATCACTTACCTAAGAAACAAGAGAAGAGGAGTTGTAGACCACCTTAGCTCTTCCAAAAACTTCACCAAACTCACCACCAACACCAAATGGAAAAGTTGTATGGAATGGAAACTAGTTTATGTGATTGATTTGGATGATTTGAGCTAGAGGAAAGCTTGAAGATTGAAGAAGTTTTCTTCCTTCTTGGCAAGAGAGAGAGCCGGCCACAAGGTGAAAGAAAATGGTGATTTTTTTGTGAAATTTTAGATATTTAACCAATTTTGGTCAAAAGTCAAAAAAAGGTGAATAGTGTTCTTAAGTCAAAACCAATCACCAAGTGACACGTGGCACTTCATAAATGCACTCCTATCCTTTCTTTTCTCTCTCACATCAATCATTTCACACACTCCACTTATCTCTTAACACCCGATAAATTTTACACAGTATCCGGAATTTAACCTAATTGGCCGAATTTTTCCGAACTTTTCGCACTAGTGGGTCCCACGTCCGATATACGTTCTTATTTTCTCAAAATCTAACCGATACTAGAAAAATCATCTAAAAACTCTATTTACTCATAAAAATTATCTGGGGAACTTTTCTAATAAAGAAAATGTGGAAAAAGGCGGGCGATAACTAAAACTCCACTTAAGCTTTCTAATATAGTAACACTAGAGGTTTGCTAATCATTCAAACTTACTAAACCTTGGTAATTAAAACAAATCCTATATTTACCTATGTCAAGGCACACACTAGAATACCGAATATAAACTATAGCTTGAACCTTATAATCATAATACGTAAACTAGGATTTTCAAGCTCAACCGAATTAGGGTTTCCTTCCTAGCCATAAAACCCTGATTTTTTCTATACCGAATCTCAAATAACCCTAATATCGACTTACGAACGGACTGGGGCCTCACAGTTAGCCTATCAATTTTGGAAGTCTTTGGCTTTTAGAAATCTTTCGGGTTTTGGAGATTAGGAAGCTGCCTTTTCTTTTTCTTGCTTGGTGTTACCCGATTCCCCTTACTTGGTTGTGGAACAAGATGGGCAGTTTATTTTGTTCCTTTCAAGATCAAATTGGCTGCTGCAACAATTTTTTTTTTTTGTTTATACAGCCAAAAGATGAACTATGGGTTCGGCTCAAACACACAAATTTCCAGGTTTGGTTGCAGCTTTGGTGCGGCTGTTTTGGTGATTTTAATGTTTGGGCAAGTTGTGATTCTTGGTTCCCAACAATTAGAGCTCAAACTTCAGGTATGTTTCAATGTCACGCATAAGAAAATTTCAAGAATTCAAGATCGAACCACAATTTCCAGCAAATAACTTCAAGAATATCAAGGCTAATTTCCAGATTTCAAGAATGTCCAGAATCCCTTCAAGATCTTCGTGAAACCAGCAAATTTGACGCAAGAATTTCAAGAACAAGGTACCAATACTTTCCTAGATGATAAGCAACTCAAGAAAAACGACATAAACAGAATTGGAAACAACTAAAACTCAACAAGAAAGACAAACAGATTTTGGAAACTATCGAAACTCAGCAAGAAGGAATGAATAGATTTCTTCTTCCTTTTTTTTCTAACGAGATAGATACAAAAGACACGAAAAGAGGGATAAAAATGATGTTACCAACAAGCTAGCTCTGATGCCAGCTGATACGAATCTGGTTGGTGAGAAGATTCGCGACCCAAGATCACTTGTTGGATTTGACTTCGAAAGCAAGAACGGTAGCAGCGGAAACCCTACGACCCCTCTAATCCCCGTGACTACGAACTTGTTGATATTATCTCAACCCGTAACCAAACGAATTAGTGAACCTCAGGCAAGTGTAGAAGGCGCCACAATTCAAGTGCGATTCTTGAATTGATAAGCCGAACAAGAACACTAGAGTATAACTCTAAATTGTTCAAGATTTGCTCGAAAGCTATGGAGAAAACTCTCTCAATATTTTTATCATAAAAGTGTCTACCTTTTATTGGTGTAATATGGTGCCTTATATAGGCTACAAGTGAAAACCCTAATCTAGTAGAAAATGGACTAAGGGTGCAGTGGATATGGGCCCTAATAAGGGAGGCTTAACCCCCGACGGGTTAGGCCTCATGTTGCCTTTCCTTCCTAGGCAGCCCACTCTAGCAACTAATAATGAGTAAATTAGCAATCCTACCCTTGGCCGCAATATGCACTTAGCCAATTATTCAATCTAATCAACTAATGTGGAAATAACTAACTATGATGCTAAAACAGAAATTAGGGTTTGGCAAAACCCTAATCCTCAGGTGTAGCTTCAATGCTCATTATCGGACCGCGACCACCTTCACTTGAGTGTATGAATCCTTCAAAGGACTTGTGTATGGCCTGAATAAGTACATTGAGTTGCTCACGAAGTTTCTTTGCGCGAGCCCTAGTAATGGGTCCACTTGGGGCGTGCACGTGATCCTCAACTCCTCGATTACTCGAGCCATTGTTGGCCTGCCCACGTACCATGATGCTATCACTATGAGCCTTACCAACGGAGATCCAAGCGAGAAAATAGGCCAACAAGTGACTGCATTCCGGGCATAAAAGTGAAGATTCCTCCCTTCCAAGGATGATCGAGCCCGATACATACTTGGAGTGGGAGAAGCGAATTGAACTTGCCTTCGATTGCAATGCCTACTCGGAGGAGCAAAAGGTCAAGTTGGCCGTGGTCGAATTCACCGACTACGCCATTGTATGATGGGATCAACTCTCCACTAGTCGAAGGAGGAGTGGTGAACCCGCGTACAAACTTGGACCCAATTGGGAAGACTAATGAGGAAGCGTTTCGCACCAACTCACTACTACCGTGACTTGTACTAAAAACTTCAAACCTTCAGTCAAGGAGCTCGAAGCGTCGAGGACTACCATAAGGAGATGGAGGTACTTATGTTACGAGCAAACATCATGGAGGATCGAGAGGTGACAATGGCATGCTTATTGAATGGATTAAGGATCGAAATCGCCGAGCAAGTGGAATTACACCATTATGTGGAGCTTGGTGACTTGGTGCAAAAGGCCATCAAGATTGAAAGGAGGATTAAGAGGAAGGGTCAGCCTAGGAGTTATTCCAACTTCTCACCGTCTTAACCTCGAGCTATAAAAATAGAAAAATCACTAATAAATCAAAAATATATCAAAACTCCACTTTCAACCATAAAACCTACCACAAATCAACATGTTTAGCCACTAGAGCCGCTAATTTGATATTACCATGAACAAAGAGGAGGTTTCCAAGCAAGGTACCTTGACACCTCAAGAAAGGTGACAACTTAGGATTTTTCCTTCACAAATCCCTCCACTAGAAGCTTTAATCCTTCTTAGTAAGCAACTTGGATGGAGTAATTTGATAATTCAACGGTTGAAACTCAAGATTTGAGCAATAATTGAAGTTGAAGTTGAAGAAACTCTCTTGTTCTTTCCTCTCCATAAATTTCGGCCAAAACAATGAAAATGGAAAGAAATTGGGTCAAAATTTGGTTTAGTAAAGGTTAAGACAAGTCCAACTCCAAGTCAAGGTTTAATGTTTCAAGGACAAATGGCATCCAAGGGTTAATCCTCATCTTGTTGTCTTCCAATGGTTAATCCCTCTAGGTAATCTCTAATTATTTCCTAGCACCTTGTAAAATAATACCCATCAATACTAAACTTCAATTAATTGCCAAAAATTTATCGCACTAGCGAGTCCCACGTCCTTAATACACTTCCAAATTGACCCGAACTAACTTATACTAGAAAAATAGTTGGAAAACTATATTCATTTATAAAAGTCTCTGAAAATTTTGATAATAAAATAAAGTAAGAGAAATGCACGCGAAAAATAAAATAAATAAGGAAAATTTTCCCTTTCTTTTCCTTCGGGCGTCACACATAGACTATAAAACACACCTAATTAGGGCCACAATACCCTTAAATCTTAACCATGTAAGAGCTCAATAACCAACCATAAGAAAGCCCCAAATTTAAAACCCTAAAACTGAAATTTCCACACAAATTTGGAAATTGTCTGCAAACAACCACAACTAACATACAAGAGTTTCATTTTACACCATATCAAACTACCATTCCAAAACCAACTAACATTTACCAATAAATCTAAAATGTATCAAAACTCTACTTTCAACCATAAATCTTCCACAAAAATAGCAATTTTAGCCACTAGAAACCACTATGATACCATTATTAAGAACAAAGAGGAAGTTCCTTAGCATCTTACCTTAAAACTCAAGAAAGATAGTAACTTAGAGCTTTCTTTGCCAAAACCACTCCACCACCTTCTTTAATCTTCCTTAGCAAGCACTTTGTACGGAGTACTTTGCGATTTAATCGGTTGGAACTCAAGATAGAAGCAAGGAATTGAAGTGCAAGATGAAGATTTCCTCTCCTTTCTCTCCCTCAAGTTGTTCAGTCAAGCCAAGGAAAGAAAAATAGGGTTTGAACTCTAAATAAAGGCCAAAAAATGAAGACTTAATCACTAAGAAAAGTGATCCACGACAGAATCCAGCCAGAATCTGGCCGGATAGTTGGCCGAATTCAAGGCAGAGGCTTCTCAATTTTTTTTCAAATCACCAAACCAATCCGGCCAAGAACTGGCTGGATATGTGGCCGGATTCCCCAAAAGCACTATTCACCATAATTTTTTCCTTCTCTTCTTCTTTCGAGTATCACAACTTAACTAAAATAGCAAATGTGACTAGATGGCCAGATGATTTGAGCTTATAAAGCGTGCCCATGCCTTATAATGACTTTGCTGCGGTGAATCAATTAAATGGCAGAAGACGTATCTTTATAAAACGTGCCCGTGCCTTATAACGTCTTTGCTGCGATGAAGCTGAATGAACTGTTCGAGCTCATGTAACCAGTCCTAGTGGGACTTGAACCTTATCCGATGGCATAGCTTGACTAGTATCACTTCTCCTCCTTTTTCGATTGAGAGATGCGCCAATTTCCAGCTTGGTACATGGTGCTAGACCATGTATTTCCCCTCTTCTTGAGGCGCCATTCAACCGTAACCACCTTCTCCAACATTTCATTCATGTCAAGGTAGTGTTGAAGTTCCACTACTTCGGCAATCTCGGGACTCAAGCCATGCAAAAATCGAGCCATAGTGGCTTCTCCATCCTCACGCAAATCCACCTTCATAATGGCCATCTCCATCTCTTTATAATAATCCTCAACGGACAAAAATCCTTGGGTGAGAGCTTGTAGTCGACGGTGGAGGTCTCGGCTATAATAGCTCGGGACAAACCGTTTCCTCATTAGGCTCCTCATCTCTTCCCAAGTCTCCACGAGCCTCTCGCGGTTTCTCCTTCGGCTTAGTCTAAGTTGGTCCCACCAAATGGAGGCGTAGTCTGTGAACTCCACGGCTGCTAGCTTTACTTTTTGCTTCTCCATGTAAGTGTGGCATTCATAGACTAACTCAATTTTTCGTTCCCATTCCAAGTACACCTCAGGGTCCGACTTGCCTTGGAAGGAGAATCTTGAGTTTGACACCCTTAATGGTGTCATCTCTGCGCCTTGGAACCCATTGGTCAGATTGATACCGCCTCTCAAAGAGATCCTCTTCATCATTGGAGTACGCCGACTCCTTGCCTTTACTCGAGCTAGGTGGAGGCCTTGAGTTCTTCAATTGATCAATCCTATCATGCAACGGCTCAATGGAGTTCTTAAGCATTTGCTTGAACTCCACCATCATGGCCTCCAAGTGTAGTTTAATGTCCACTGGTTGGTCACTAACTCCACTAGACATGCTTAGGTACACCTGCAAAAGAAAATAAATAAAAAATGACTTCCTTTTTTTTTATACAATGTATAGGTCACTCACTCTCGTGTTTCACTCAAGTGTATCACTCTCTAATAATCTTACCAAACAATTCCTTGGCTTGATAGTTGCTCAGGTTGAACAAACTAGGCGTCACCACAAGGTACGTTCTTGACTAGTCAACAAGTGATACAAGATAGTAGCAATGGATGGAGGTGAATGAAGACCTAGACGCGACCTAAAACTCAGATTAGGACTAATGACTGAAAAAGAAGGCAAAACAAATAACTTCAAGGCTGGAATTTTGAAAAATCCTAGAAAACTCTACTCGAAAACCAAATTTCTGGAATTTGTGAAGCTGTTGTTTCTCGGCCCTTTGGGTCAGGTTTCTGGGGTGTTTTGGTTGCTGATTTGGTGTATTTGTCAGCTCTTAAAATTCAGCAAAATCAGAGTGCTAAGGACTGCTCAACCGATTCAAGAATTATGGGGCTTTGTTGGGCTACAAGGGTGTGGCGGTTGGCTTGTGTTTTGGAAACGAATTTGGAGTGTGATGGGGCTGTTTAGGTCATTGAGTGTGGCTAAGGGATTTAGGGGTGATTTGGGCTTTTGGGAGGAAAAGGTTTCTTTGCAACCGCTAATCCAAAAAGAGTTAGGATTAGTTGTAGTTCAGGGTAGGACTTTGTTCACAATTAGGAAACTAGAGCCAAGATCTTTCTTTCTCTTTTTTTTCTCTCTTTTTTCGTTTCTTTCCCTTTTTTTTTTGGCTCAATCAAATTCTTTCACAACGTAATTCCAATCCCGAGTTCCTTGAATTCGGATCCAAGTTCAAGATTTGCAAAATAAGATTGAAGGTTCTTTCAAGTTTCAAGAAATCCTTGGTTTTGTAATCAAGAACTACCAAATTAGATTTGGTGGGTCCAAGAACTTCAAGATTTATGATCAAGAAGCTCAAGAACTTTCCAAATATCCAAGATTTGCAAGAAACAACACAAATATTCAAGGGGCAAAGGGCAAGCAGGTTCGGCAGCCACCAGAAGGAACAAATTCTAGCCACAGTTCTAAACAGCAATAAGGTACGCAACACTTTTTTTTTTGTTTATTTTTTTTTTGATGGATTGTTTTGCAACCCCAAACACACAACAACCAACCAGATTAGACAACAATCAACATCAAATAACGGAGAACACAATCTAGACAGATTTGTGACACAAGACAACCCAATGCAAGATGCGACAAGAAGGGAGGAAACCCTGGCCGCTGCAAACTATTTTTTTCTTTTCGTTCCTCTTGCTGGACAAACACAAATAACTGACACAAAAACAGAATTTGGACAGAATTTTTGTGTAAGCAAGATTAAAGACACGGACAGCAACTACGAAAACAAGCACGACGCAAAGACAAACAAGAACAGATTTCGGACTCGGACAAAAAAAACCTAACACAAAACCCCAACACTTTGACTACGAATTTAGGTGACTAAGACAGACTCAAAAACAATAAAAGGGATATACATGATACCCTTAACCTTGCTTTGATACCAGATGATGTGAACGCAGAAGCAAAGATTAGACCGTAAAGGACACATTGAGTAATGGCTGGAATTGAACCCAAACTTGGTGATGTATGCACGGGTGGTGGGACCTTCAAGGCTTGAAGGATGTTAATCAAGTTACCCACACATTGATCCAAGCCCACGAGGAGCCAAGTGATGGTTGTTAGTTTGGGCTCTAGCCTGCTAGTTAGTCTCTGTAGTTTGTCCAATTAAAGGGAGTCGGCCAACTGTTGGGCCTTTTTAGTCTTGAGCCATCAAGTTATTGTTTAGATTAGTTACTAGTTGTAGGGCTTGTTGAGTCATGGATTCGGCCTACCTTGTCCAAGGCCTAGCCGAACCTTTATTTCCTTTTTTTCTAGCAGTAGGGTTTCGTTAGTTTGCCTATATAAAGGCTTGCTTTGTAAGCATTAAGGGTAGACGTTTTATCAATAAGTTTAATTATTTTCGATTCTTCTTATTGAGAGAGATTCGAGCCTTTTACTTGCTTTGGCAAGGGTTATTGAGCAATCTTGCATCTTGTCCTAGATTGTTCTACCGACCTATCCATTAGAGTAATCACCTTTGTGGAGTCGTCGTTCTACCGCCTTCTTCCAATTCGTGTCGTCCGTATTGGTTTAAGGTCCCGCAATCCAAACGTTGGACAACCTCGCTAGATCCTTGGGCAAACGTGCTACGTGTCTCGAAACGAGTTGATCGAGGACCGTACCAGTTGGCTTCAGAGCTTTGGTGGAGGTATCTTTCATTATATCCTAGTTTTTCATAGTTGTATCTTAAAAAAAAAAAATTTCTGGCCGCAAGTGTTATTGTTGCTTTATCATTGAAATCTGTCCGCGCATGTTGTCCCTTGTTGTGTGAGTCATTTGGCTCAAGTCTGCCTGTCCTTTGGTCGTTTGTTTTCATTGTTGAGTCGTGGCCAATCTACCCGTTTGTGTCCGTATTCATAAAAAAAAAAAAAAAGAGGTTAAACAACCATGGTTGTTGTGGCACCGTGTTGTCCAAAAAAAAGAGTCATTATTGTGGCAAATCTGACCATATTTTGTGTCGCTTGTTGCACCAAAATTCTGTCCAAGTCATCCGAGCCGAAACCACAAGAAAACAAGTGAGTTGGCGGCTAGGGTTTTTGCTTTGGCGGCTAGGGTTTCGTTTGTGTGCAAGAGTTTTTTGTTTCCGAGTCTGTCCAAGTTTACTTGGTGTCGTCCAAGTCATTTTAGTTAATTTCCTAAACTAATTTTTGGTTAAAAACTTGTTGGGGTTGAGAATCTTGAAGAGAATCTACAAGATTTTAAGGTTCTTGAAGTTCTTGGTTACTACCTTGAAGTTCGTGAAACCTTGAAACGTATCTTGCTAGTTCTTGGAGGATTGAAGGAGTGCATTGGAGAGCCGACCAGATTGCTGGAATTTTACTCATTCGGCCAAGACTTTGAGTTGTTCTTTAAGTTGAAAAAAAAAATAGAAACGAAAAGAAAAGAAAGAAGACATTCGAGTGGCATAAGAAGAAGCAAAAGGAAGCCGAATTTTATTTCCAAATCAGTCTCTTACATCATGCTTGTACCCAAACAGAAAATTCGAACAAAAAGGAAAGAAACTCAAAAGTTTTGGCCTACCTCTTCTTGCAATTCTTGATCACCTTGTGCCTTGATAACTTGAACCACTCTTCGAGGTTCTTGAATTTTTTGACCACCTTGTTTCTGTGAGAACCCGTAATTTTTCCAATTTCTAGGTTTTATTATATTTCTAGGTTTTCTTATTTTCAATGATTTTTTTTCTGCACTTTCTGTATCCGGAAAATTTTCTAGATAAATTTTATGAGTACATATAATTTTTAGATGATTTTTCTAGTATTGAATAGGTTTTGAGAAATTAAGAGTGAATACCGGACGTGGGACCCACTAGTGCGAAAAGTTCGGCAATTTTCGGCCAACTAGGTTAAGTTTTGGATACTGGATTTAATTTACCAGGTGTTAAGGGATAAGTAGAGGATGTTATTTGGATTGGTGTGAGAGGGAACAAAGAGATAGAGATTCATTAATTAGGTGACAAGTGTCACCATAAGATTTAGTCTTGCCATTTGACCACAATTCATAACTTTACCTTTACCAAATAAATATAAAAAATTGGCCAAAATATCCTCTTATTTTCTCCTCTCTTGGCTGACTTTCTTCAAGTAAAAAGGAAAGAAAACTCTCTCCAATCTTGCTCAATCTCTCAAATCAACCGATTAATCTTTCAATTGCTCCATAAAACTCCTCCACTTAGTGATTTTGAGGTGATTGGTGAAGTTATTTGGAAGGGTAAGGTGACCCATAGCTCTCTCTCTCTTGTTTTAAAGGTAAGTCATGAAGAACCACTCTCCTCCCTCTAATGATGCTTAATTGATGCTTAGTGGTGGTATAAGGTGCCACTTTATGGATTATATTGTGAATTTTGGTTGAATTGATGAACTTTTGTTAATTTTGGGGATTTTTCTATTTTAATATGAGTATGATTGTGTGGCTATATATGATGATTGGAAATGGTATATAATGATTCTAGAAGGTGGAAAAAGTGGAAGATTGCAAGTAATTTCTGTTTTGGAATAAATCTGGAAAATTAGGGTTCCTTGGTTCTTCATTCTGTCCGAAATTTTAGGTCATAGATAGAGGCCGAATTGGCCTTAGCTCAAAACATGAAAGTTGTAGGGAATGACATTTTAGAGGTACCTACAAAAGTTTAGGTCAATCGGAGTAGTGTGGAATGAGATAAGTCGAAATTACTATTGCTGTTCTGGTTTTACCCGAAATTGGGATTTGCTTCTGTAATTGGTTGTTTTGGTCAGGAATGCTTCCGAATTGGTTGTTGAGGACTTCTGATGCAATTTAGCCCTGTTTCTTAGCTTTCAGCTGGTTTTGGAATTTCTGGATTTGGACTTGTAGAGCCTGAGTTATGATGTTTCTGCTAGAATGCGTTTTGGTGAATCTGTTTTACATTTTTGATGTGGTATCTTGCATTTTTGACCTATTTGCACTCAAAACTGGGTTGAGTAACCTTCTGTGATGTGGTAGCCCTGTCTTTTAGCTTCGAAATGGTGGGTCTTATACCTTCATCCGATAATTCTAGGGCATTTGGTGCCATTACCGCAAAAAGAGGTCAAAAACTATTTTTTCAAGGCCAAAGCTAATTGCATTTCCGAATTTTCTGGTTTTCCCTAATGTTTGTATATGTTTATGGAACCCTATTGGGGTCATATTTGGCATTGATTTATGATTCGTTATCGAGTCTCATTGTACTTGTTTACATGTTTTAAGGCTTACTCTTATTCCGGTCATTTCCTAGCTAACTTTTGTACTTGTACTACTTTGAGCCTAGCGAACGGCTTTTGGGAAATGAGATGAATTTTGTGTGAGATGTTGGGACTGATTTGAGGAAATAATGAAGCCATGATGGCTGGAAAATAGGTAAAAACAAGGGATATGCTGCCGAAATTTTACTTGAAGGCTAGTTGGATTTACTTGTGATTTGAGCAAAGGGCTTTTGGGTTGTTTGCGCCTAGGTCTTCATGTTACCTTTTCGTTTCCAAGAAAATCATGTTTTCCACCCTTGCATTAGTATTTATTTGGCAAGGCGTACGACGTGTAGTCAAGCCTCACTTGTGCATTCCGTTTACTCGATTTTGGATATGAAACCTTCAATTAGTTTACTTTGATTATTTTAGGGTTTCTTGGCGATTAAGGCCAATCTGAAGTGAAAACTTTTGAAGTTGAGCCGGTGAGTGTACCACTCCCCTCCATTGCTGTTTAACTTGATTTTTGCTCTGCAATCTGTTTATTTGTTTGAGACGAGGGTGTACTTTATCACACTCGTTCTCTTGTCTGTTCATATGCCAATTTACTATGCAAAATTTGAATCTGTTATCTGTGTCTGCATCTGTTCGGATTTCTATGACCTATGAGCTCAGTCCTGTGGCTAAGTTATTCGAGTCGGGCCGGCAAGGGCCTGGACGATTAGATAACGAACCACGGTAGTCTGTTCGGGGATTTTGGGTATTGAGACCCTTGATTCCGGGTATACTCGAGTATTACCATTTTGTTCGTTTGAGGTGAGTGGGCCCGGTAAAAGGGTGTTTGGTGGACGGAATTCGGTGCGAAGTGGGTCTACCGACGCGTTGGTTCTATATACGTTGACGGAGAGTCAACCGGTTTGGATCAAGTACTGCGCTGGAAATTTGGCTCCTGAGAGCCACCTGTATCCTTCCTATGTGAATCATTAGTTGCTTTACTTTACATCTGGCATGTGTATCTGATTTGTTAAATGTGAAATGCCATGATTTTTCTGCTATATGTTTGGTACCTCATTGAGCGCAAGCTCACCCCTTTCTGTTCCTTACAGGAAAATAAATACTTTTGGACTGGATTTGACAAATGGCTGCCAAATTGAGCTAGTTGAACATATCTTTTGTATAGCTCATGTATTAAAATCTTAAATGTACTTTTGGGAACTATTTTCCTTTTGATTTGGCAAACCAGACATGTATCCACTTTTGAATACTTTTGTATGCCACTTTGGCTTGTAAATGCTAAGTTTCAAGATGGGAATGTTTGCTTGGTATTTGGTTGGGTTCTGACGGGTCGGTTACTATTCATAGCCGACTTCGATTTTATTTTTTATTTTTTATTTTTTTACCCGCATTGGTAAGTTTCGGGATGTATTAGCTCGTTCTATACCGAACCGGTAGTCCTGGCGAGAGCTGGGCAGGCGACCCGCCGAACTCTCTGGTTCGCCTTAGGGGGAGGTGGGGTCGTCACAGGTGGTATCAGAGCCTGCTTCGCGTGGTCTCTGTGCGGAGTGAGCCTGGACTAAGTGGTGGATAGGTATGAAGGATTAAGTGCTCGTTCAAGCCTAAGCTCTGAATTGTGAATGTTATAAGCCTTAAATCTTTTCCGTGGTAATTGAGGACCATAGATAGGTACGTCTGGTAGGAATTTCAATTGTAGATAGTTTTCTCTTGGGACTGGCCAGCCCGAGAGGTGTGTCGCGCCCCATTTTTTGATAAATAAATAACATGGTTTAAAAAATGTATTTTGATTCAATTGTGATTGGAAAATGATTTTTGTGAGTTGAAAAGACATGGGTCTCAATGGGACTTGGAAAGCGACGATTTGACCCAAAACATAGTTTTTTAAAAAGGGTTTGAAAAGAAAAGTTTGGAGTCGCCACTTGGTAATGATTTAAGGTGTACCAAGTCACCTAAAAATGAGATTTAAAGTCAAGTAGTAATAAACCCTTTTTAAAATGACTCCTAGTCCACGTAAGCCAAAGAAAAAGGTTCGGGAGTCACGTTTGACAAAGGGAAAGGCAAGGATAGAATCCAAGGCACCCCTTTGACCTAGCCAAGGCTAGTTGCGCGACTTAACCTTACCTTTCCTAATTTTCTACCCAATGTATGTATCGCACGTTGGATATGACTATATGAATGCAAAACGGAAAGGAAAATGCAATCCTAAATTCTACGATGTCTCTTGTGAGGCTTTTGGTCCCAAACCACATGAATTGTGGCGGCCAACAAAGGAAAACCTCATAGAGGTTGATTAATGCAAATGAGAGTTCAAATTCAAGTGTGCAAGTGTGAAAGTGTATGAAAGATGCAAGAAATGTAAGTGCAAGTGTGCGAATGTATAAAAAGGTGCATGTGTGAAATTGTATAAAATTCAAGTGTTTTTTGTGTGCAAGTGTGTGAAAATAGAATAATAGATATATAAGGTAAAGTGGAATTTCATTTGTGAAGTGAAAATAAGCAAGTGATAGGTAAAATGTAGTAAAAAAGTATGGTTTGAGAAATGTGCAAAATTGTGGTTAAAAGTGTATGGATGTGATAAAAATGAAAGTATGACCCTAGGGGAATGCAACAAGTCGGGTACGGGGGTTGACTCCTAACTTTTCGACTTCTATTTTCCCTTTGATTAGAAGGCAAAACTAGCGTGCTAAGGCTATCGAGTAGCCACACTCGCTCGTTTTCCTTATCGGAAGGGGACACTCAAGCAAAATGAACCCTATAGCTAGCATGAGATGCAAAACCTAAAGTGAGGGGAAAAGGGGTTCGAGGCTCATGCCAAATGATAAAACTAAGGAAAATGCGTGATATGTGGTGAACAAGCAAATGATGTACTAACAAGGGAAAAACCCTAAGGGTCTAGCGTTGGACTAGCCCATTCTATGAATTCCGACTAGCGTTGGACTAGTGGAAACGATAAAAGAAGCCACAACTAGCGTTGGACTAGTGTGGTGACGTACATTCATCCATTCCATTCATCCACACTATAAAAAGCGAGTAGACATGCGAATCACTTATAAACACGTAGCACATAACACTTAGCATGCTTGACTAGATGCAAGGACCTAATAAAGCGATTAAACACTTAACACGTAGGCATGCAACCAAACTAATCAACCTATTACATTCACTAACTAAAACAAAAGGGGAAAGGGAAAATGGACCAAATTGCTCGTCACAGCCCTATCTATTACAAGCCAAGAGGTGTACACATACCCCATAAAGAATAACTTAAATAAAAAGCAAAAGTAAATGAAATAAATGAAAGTAATGAAAATAAAACTAGGAAAGAGAAATAGACATGCAAATTTCACTTAGCACATTAGTCCACATAGGAGAGAAACAAAAGGGGTAAAAGAGATTATACCTCCCCGTTGGTGATACTAAGGAAGTAAACAAACTCAACTTGGCTAGAATCACCCAAGAAAAGACTAGCTTAGGCTAAAATCACCAAAAACAAAAGATTAATGCACCAATTTAGTGATAAGATATAAACTAAACAATTTGGATCCACCAAAACATCAAACTTTCCCTCAATTGCAACTCAATGAAGTCAAAACTACTTAAAGACCAAGGCAAAGGCATGATCATCCAATCCCCAAGCATAACATCTACTAAAGACCCAAAAGCAAGCACTACTCAATCATTTGAACCTAATTGAAACATTTAAAAACACAAAAAGTTCCCCAAGTAAATAACAAGATCCAAGCAAACATTTATGGAAATTCGAAGGTCCAAGAATGAACAAGGGTCCATGAATGATTTAAACATGCATTTTTTTAAAACTCAATAGCAACCATTAATCAACCAAATAAAACCAATTGAAAAATTTAAGAGCTTCAAAAGTCCCAAAAACAATGAAAGGCCAAATGATGACTCAAAATACACCCACCTTAGGACCTAATGCAAGAAAAAGAAATGTAATTGGGCCATAATGCATTGCTGCAAAAGATCTCAGGGACCCAATTGATTAGTTTCTCTCAATTTTGGGTCATAGTAGAACAAGGGGAGGCTTGGGGGGTCAAAGTCTAATTTTAAAACATTGTTTCATGCAATCTTCATGCAACAAACGTAAGAAACTTGTTTCTGCAACAAGATAAACCAGATTGCTGCCTTTTCACTTGCGTTTAAACTTTCAGCAAAGCCAAGTTCATGTAAAACTTCGAATCAACTCCACTTAAACCTCTCAAAACATTTCAAATAACAAACAAATTAAGTGGTTCAAACAATCAAAAATTTCAGCAAACAAAAATGAAGCCTGCTGCGTTACAAAAACAGCTTTCAAGCACAACCAAAGCCAAACACAATTACACAACCCTCTCACTTCGCATCATGAAAACTTGCAGATTTAGACACCAAAAGTCAGACAACAGGCATGCAAAATGTAAACAGTTCAAACAACTTCATGCCAAGTTTATAAATTTTCTGCAACATTGAAGCCTTATGCAATGCGATCTTTCTTTCAATCAGGCACCACTTAGCATTTCTGTGACAGCCCCACCTTCCCCTAAGGCGAACCAAAGGGGTTAGTGGACTGCCTGCCCAGCTCTCGCCAGGACTAACGGTACGGTTTACGTCAATCTAAAACGTTCCGGAACATAACATCGCGCGCAAACAAGTCAAAACACGAAATAAAATAAAACGAAAGAAAAACCGGAAGCCGAAATTTATCTAAACCATAGCCAAGCATATATATACAATGGAAATCAACATTTACAACCATAATGGCATGCCAAAACTATTCATTAAGGAGTACACATTCGATTTGCCTATCAAAAGGAAATGAACCCGTTATACATTAGGGTTTCACTTCAAGAGCTATACAAAAGACATTTACAAGCTCAGTATGGCAATTGACTATCCAGTCCATTTTCAAAAGCAATTATATCCCTGTAAAGAAAACAAATAACACGGAATGAGCCAAAGCCCAGTGGTATACCACCCAATAAGCAATCAAAGTCATATAAGAATGAACCTTCATTTAAAGTGCACAAATAAGCAATGAAGTAAAACAGTAAAAGGATACGGTCGGCTCTCAAGAGCCCATTTCCACGCTTGCAATCTTGAACCAATCTCATTGACTCTCCGTCAATGTTAAAATACCAAACCGTAGACAACTCTTTACTTCCATTCCTTCCACCCAACATACCCCAACCGGGCCCGCACTCCATTCAGTAATATTTTGGTAATACTCGAGTTTACCGGAACCAAGGGTCTCATTACCACAAGGTTCCCCAGTACAGTCCCCGTGGCGATTCAATCTTCACGACCAAGCCCTCGCCGGCTCGATCCAATTGACTACCAAACGGGGTTGAGCTCAGTAATGCAGTAAGGCCGTTGGACATCGTCCAAACGACATCAATTCAGTTCCATGAAATGGAATTCACCAACCAATATATCAAGTTCAGTAATGCAATAAAACGGTAGCCATTCAGTGATAATATCAAAAGAGGTGAGGGCGGTCAAGTACACCCTCACCTTAATCAATTTCAATATTCGAATAAGCCATCAAGGCATCACATAACATTTAACAAAGCCACATAGTAACAATTTAGTGAGTGGTATACTCACCAAGCAAGTAAGTGGTATTTCATGTACCACGATCACCAAGCCGTCGTGCACTACCTTCACGCCCTAGAATCATGCAACACATACAATAAGACTCCATGCCGAGCCATAAACAACACCAATTCACAACCCTACTAGGGTTTCATATGCATAAATGGGCATAATAGCAAACCAGAAATTAGAAAATGGCCTTAGTCTTGGCCCCAAATAGAAAACTGTTTTACACTCATTATGCGGTAATGGTACAACTCTCACTACAAATATCGGTTGGGGGTGTAAGACCCACCGTTTCGAAGCTATGAAACAGGGCTACAACAATGTAGAAGACCACTCAATCCAGTTCTTAACACAACTAGGTCAAATATGCCAAATACTAACCCAGAATTCCTAAAACAGGTTCGCAAAACACAAAAAACTGTAATCAGTATATCTCAGTCCTTACAAGTCCAAATGCCGAAATTCCAAAGGCATATGTTAGCTAAGACACTCAGCTACATTTCATCAGAAGACACCAACTCCAAAATCCAAACCAATTCCAGTCAAAATGGCCAATTACTATCGCAGTTTTCGCATTCTGCTCAAAGCAGAACAGCTACAGTAATTTCGTCATAACTCATTCTACATTAATCCAAATGACCTGAAATTTTACAGGCACATCAACCTCATCAATACCTACAACTTTCATGTTTTGAGCAAAGTCAAATTCGGCCTCTAACACAGTGATCTAAAACCGGACAGAATTGGGGCTTCAAGAACCCTAACTTTCCAATTTTCCATCCAAATCCAAAATTAGTTGCATTTAACCACATTTGACATCCACTAGAGCCATTTCCAACCATTACAATTCATCATACAAGCCCCCAACATCAAGATCATATTAAACCAGAAAAATTCCCAATAAAATAAAAACTTCACCATAACAAGCCAAATCAAGAGATAAACCACATTTTCAACCACTTAAGCCACTTCTAAGCATCATGTAACCATTATTGAAGGTAGTAGGGTGTTCAAGCAACACTTACCAAGAGATCAAGAGAGAGAGGGATGTAGGACACCTTTGCTCTTCAAACAAAGTTCACCAAACAACTTGCTAGCACTAGAAGGAAGAAATTTATGGAGTAAAAACTAAGTTAAGCAAGTGGTTTAGTTGATTTGAGCTTGGAGTTGGCTAGAATATTGAAGAGTTTTGTCTTTCTTCTTGCTTAGGGAGGGCCGGCCATGGAGGAAGAAAATGAGAGAATTTTTGGTGAATTTTTTTGAAGATATTTACTTATTTGGGTCAAAAGTAAAAAAATGTCAAAAGGTGAATAGTAACTCTTAAAGTAAGACTAATGACATGGTGACAAGTGGCACTACATTAAATGCAATCTTATCATTTCTTTTCTCTCTCACATCAATCACTTCACACACACTACTTATCTCTTAACACCCGATAAATTTATAACAGTATCCGAAACTTAACCTTATTGGCCGAATTTTTCCGAACTTTTCGCACTAGTGGGTCCCACGTCCATTATTTATCCTTAATTTTCTAAAAACTCGCCAATGCTAGAAAAATCATCTTAAAACTATAATTGCTCATAAAATCCTCTCAGAAAATATTTCTAAGCCAGAAAATGCAAAATTATGCAATTAAAGGGGAATAAACCCTAGGAAAATAATTAGGGTTTTACGGGCTCTCACACTCTCCCCCCCTTAAAAGAATTTCGTCCTCGAAATTTCTCACCTTAATTCCCGAAAAGGTTTGGGTATTTCTTTCGCATTTCCTCTTCCATCTCCCAAGTAGCTTCCTCCACTCCGTGGTTTCTCCATAGCACTTTCACTAGCGGAATCTTCTTGTTTCTGAGCTCTTTAACTTTTCGATCGAGTACTTGAACCGGTTTCTCTTCGTAGGCCAGTGATTCATCTACTTCGATATCCTCCGGTTGTAAAACATGAGATGGGTCAGGATGGTACTTCTTTAGCATCGAGACGTGAAATACATCGTGGATTCGAGATAGACTGGATGGTAGTTCCAATCGATACGCGACCGCTCCAACCCTCTGAAGGATCTTGTAGGGTCCGACGTACCGTGGTTGAAGCTTCTTTCCTTTCCCCGTTGTCAGACTTCGTAAGGGTGTGATCTTGAGAAATACTTGATCTCCAACTTCAAATTCTAAATCCTTCCTTCGGTTATCCGCGTAGCTCTTCTGGCGACTCTGGGCGGTTTGAAGCCGTTGCCTTATCAACTTGACCTTCTCGTGAGCCTCTTCCATCCATGGAATAGTTGTCGGGTCCAATGCCTTCTTTTCACCAACTTCGTCCCAGTAAATCGGTGAGCGACACTTGCGTCCGTAAAGAGCTTCGTACGGAGCCATTTGAATTGACGAATGAAAGCTATTGTTGTACGCGAACTCCACCAAGGTCATGTGCTGACCCCAACTGCCTCCAAAATCCAAGATGCACGTTCGCAGCATGTCCTCGAGAGTTTGAATTGTCCGTTCTGACTGGCCATCCGTCTGAGGATGATAAGTAGTGCTCAAGTTGAGTTTCGTCCCCAGGGT
Source organism: Coffea arabica (assembly GCF_036785885.1). Taxonomy (NCBI): domain Eukaryota; kingdom Viridiplantae; phylum Streptophyta; class Magnoliopsida; order Gentianales; family Rubiaceae; genus Coffea; species Coffea arabica. The sequence goes on along the minus strand of NC_092312.1, from coordinate 49,246,425 downwards.
TTCTTGGAACTTCTGCCAAAATCGCGACACAAACCGTGGATCCCGATCGGAAACGATGCTCACAGGAACACCGTGTAGTCTTACTACTTCGTCCATGTACAGTCGGGCCAACTGATCCATTGAGTACTTCATGTTCACCGGCAAGAAATGGGCCGATTTGGTTAATCGATCAACGATCACCCAAACGGCATCGTGTCCCCTTTGCGTCCTTGGTAAACCTGAAACGAAGTCCATAGTGATGTTTTCCCACTTCCACTCGGGTATCTCCAAGGGTTGTAACAAACCCGATGGTTTTTGATGCTCCGCCTTCACTTGCTGGCAAATGAGACATTTCTGCACGTACTGCGCGATTTCCCTCTTCATATTATCCCACCAGTAGGTCCCTTTCAGGTCTTGATACATCTTGCTGCTACCCGGATGGATTGTATACTTGGACCGATGAGCTTCCTCCAGAATTTCTGCTTTTAATGACTCGTCCTTTGGTACTACAATTCGGTTTCGATACTTCAGAAGACCCTCAGGACTCAAATTGAAGTCCGTAGTTTCGCCCTTCTCCAATTTCTCTCTCCACTTCCGAACCATCACATCCTCGCCTTGCGCCTCTTTTACATGTTCCAGTAGAGTGGATGTAACCCTAATATTGCCAAATATCACCTTATAGCTCCCAAGACAGGGTTTCCACTCGCACACGAATTCTAGCAAATCCCATTCCTTAATCATTAGCCCTGCTACTTGCACTTTACGACTCAAGGCATCCGCTACTACATTTGCCTTTCCCGAATGGTAGTTGATTGTACAATCGTAGTCCTCTAGAAATTCCATCCATCGCCGTTGTCTCATATTCAGTTCCTTCTGGGAAAAGAGGTACCTAAGACTCTTGTGATCCGAAAACACTTCGAAGGTCACCCCATATAGGTAATGCCTCCACTTTTTCAAAGCAAACACAACTGCAGCTAATTCTAGATCGTGAGTCGGATAGTTCTGCTCGTGAAGCTTCAATTTCCTAGAGGCAAAAGCAATCACATTCCGGTTCTGCATCAAAACACATCCCAATCCTTCTCGCGACGCGTCTGCATATACTGCAAACCCGTCCACTCCATTTGGCAAGACCAGTCTTGGAGCCATGGTCAATCTTTTCTTTAATTCCTGAAAACTCGTTTCGCATCGGCCGTTCCAGATAAACTGGCCATGTTTCTTTGTCAAGTCAGTTAGAGGTCCTGCCAGTTTGGAAAAATCCTTAATGAACCTTCGGTAGTACCCAGCTAGCCCTAGAAAGCTACGAATTTCCGTGGGGGTTTCTGGCCTCTTCCAATTTGTCACGGCCTCAACCTTCGCCGGGTCCACCGAAATATCTTCATGAGAGATCACGTGCCCTAGAAACGCCACTTTCTCCAACGAAAACTCGCATTTACTGCACTTGGCGTATAGCTGATGTTCCCTCAATGTCTGCAACACCATTCTTAAATGCTCTTCATGCTCTTCGCGTGTCTTAGAGTAGACCAAAATGTCGTCAATAAACACCACGACAAATCGGTCCAAGTAGGGTTTAAAAACCCTATGCATTAAGTCCATGAAGGCGGCGGGAGCATTAGTCAGTCCAAAGGGCATAACGGCGAACTCGTAATGCCCGTATCTCGAGTTGAAAGCAGTTTTCGGAATGTCCTCCTTCCTAATCAACAACTGGTAGTATCCCTGCCGGAGGTCCAACTTCGAGAAGACCACTGCTCCTTGCAGCTGGTCAAATAACTCGTCTATGTGAGGCAGTGGATACTTGTTCTTGATCGTTACGTTGTTCAGCCCCCTATAGTCAATACACATCCTCAAAGTTCCATCCTTTTTCTTCACGAATAGGACCGGAGCTCCCCAAGGAGACTCACTCTCGTGAATGAATCCCCGCTCCAAAAGGTCTTGCAATTGCAACTTAAGCTCTTTAAGTTCTGCAGGCGCCATTCGGTAAGGGGTTTTGGAGATAGGTGCGGTTCCAGGTAAAAGATCTATTCGGAATTCTATCTCTCTTTCCGGAGGTAAGGCCACTAACTCATCAGGAAACACATCCGGAAATTCCCTCACTATGGCCACGTCTTCCACTTTTAACTTATCCGTAGGGGTATTAATTAAGAAGGCCAAAAATCCTTGCGCCCCTCTACTTATCAGTTTCCTAGCTCGAATGCCCGAAATGAGAGCAGATGAGGCTAACCTACCCCTTATATCTAACCTTAAGGTTGCCTCGCCAGGAATGCGAAATTCAACTATTTTCGTTTTACAATCCAGTTGGGCGTTATATTTAGCTAACCAGTCCATACCCAGAATCACGTCGTACCCCTTAATGGACAAGCTAATCAGGTCTCCTAAAAACCTCCGCTCACCTATCCATACATCACAATCCTTATAAACCATACTAGTCACCAAACGTTGACTCCCCGTAGGTGTACTAACTTCTAAGTCATATGGTAAACTAGCAGGTTTTATATCGATGCCACACATGAAATCAGGGTTAACAAACGAATGAGTGGCACCAGGATCAATTAAAACTTTGGCAAAGCGGTGGAAAATAGGGATCGTACCTTCCACCACCTCGGAAGACTCTGGGATCTGGTGAGGCTCTAAGGAATATACCCTAGCCGGAACTTTTGGTTTGGATCCGTCTCCCTTGGCCGATCCAGTATTGGTTCTCGACGGTAGTTGATTCCCCTTTTCGTCTTGTTTCAGGACCGGACATGTAGCCAACTGATGGTCCGCACTTCCACACCGCAGACATTTCCCCAGTTTCCTCCAGCAATTGTCCTCGGTGTGGTTTGTCTTTCCGCAGTGCCCACAGGGTCCACGAGGTGCCGAAGCCGAGCCACTCTGGATGTTTCCCCTTTGCCCTCGCCCAGCTTGGCCGCCCCTGAACGGAGTCCCTCTGCCTGGTCCAGAATGACGACCACCTCCAGTTCCTCGTCCAAACTTGGAGGGAGTGCTCTTCTCACCTTGTCCAGACGTACTCCCAGGAAATCCACGCTTCTTAGCCTGGAAGTTTCGGACCTGAAGCCGTGCACTCTCAACTCGTTGGGCTTTTTCCATAGCCTCGCTAAACGTGGTAATTTGAGCCGCCGCGAGGTCCTTCTGGATCTCAACGTTCAAGCCCTGAATGAAGCGCCTCACTCGTCTTTGCTCAGTCATGATTAATTCAGGCGCAAATTTGGACAGGCGGGTAAACTGGCTCTCATACTCCGCCACAGTCTGAGCCCCTTGCCGGAGCCGGATAAACTCGTCTTCCTTCCTCTCCTGGACTAGAGGAGGGAAAAACTTGGCATTAAACTCTCGTATAAAGTTCACCCATGTCCTCGGTGTCTGCTCTCGCTCCCATTTCTGCCTAATTACGTTCCACCAGGAACGGGCAGCTCCTTCCAGTTGAAACACGGCAAAAGTGACCTGCCGTTCGTCCGGGTAGTGTAAAGCCGCGAATATATCAACCATCTTCTCCAGCCATTTCTCGGCGACGTCAGGGTCGGGTCCCCCAATAAACTTTGGTGGGGAAAACTTTTGAAAACGCTCAAGAGCTCTATCCTCGCTCTCAACGTGGTTACCAGGATTTCCGGGGTTAGGGTTTGGGTTTTGGCCCTGTTGTTGCACTACTTGTGCAAGTAGGTTGGTCATTTGCTGCATAGCAGCAGCTATTTGCACATTAGGGTCTATTTGGGGTTCAGGATTCGGTCCAGTAGAAGCTTCTCCCGTTTCCCTAACTGGTGTGGGTTGCCTAATACCGCGCCCACGTCCCCGACCACTTCGCGTTCCTTCCATAAGATATACTTGGTCTAGGCAAGATTACTAAACCAAAGCAGTAACAAAGCATATAAGTAGCAAATAAACTTTCACTTAGCACATAACGATGCATTTCAAACAAGATCAAAAGCACACATATATACAAGCCAAACATATATACAAACAGTCAGTCAGGTACGGCCAAAGCACGTACGTACACAAAAGATCCACCTGAGGATAGGCCTATCAAAAGAGATTTACACGTAGCTAACTCTACATCCAAAACGGTTAGCTAAGGCTCTATCCCTATCCCTATGTACATTCAAAAACCACCACTAGCCCAAAAGGTGCCTAGATATCATAGCTTAGTCGGTTGCCGGGGTCTGAGACCCAGGCGATGGGGTAGACTCCTCCCCAGCCTCGGCCCCAGCATGCGAGGCCTCGTCACTAGACTCCTCGAGTCCGTCGTCGCATAGGTTAAGGATCGCCTCAGCACGACCCCTGACCTTACGAGCTCGCTTAGTCTCGCGCTCGCGTGCATCTCTCAACTGATCACATATATCATCAACTCTTTCCTCGACCTCTTGCACGTCATATTCTAGCTCTTTAATACGCGAGGCTTGCTTCTCATTGGTCGCCTTAGCCTGAGTCACCTCAGCTTCCAACGCAGCAACCACAGCTTCAAGCTTAGTATTTTCCTTAGCAAACTCCTCGCGTTCCTTTGCCACCGACAAAACTAGTGTATTTGGGTAGGCAAAATTGCTACGACACCCACACTGTCGAACGCGGCTGGCCGGGCTCCAACGGACCACGGCCCCCTTCTGCCTAAGTTGATACTTAATCGGCGGCAACGTGCTATGAGGACGATCTCCTGCCGGACGGTCACTCGGGTCACCACTGGCATCCATCCTATAGCAAAGGAATAAACAACATAAATAACCTTAAAAACCATAATCAATAAAACCTTCAAGTCGAGCACTTCTATTACACCCAGGCTAATTCAAACCTAGGCTCTGATACCACCTGTGACAGCCCCACCTTCCCCTAAGGCGAACCAAAGGGGTTAGCGGACTGCCTGCCCAGCTCTCGCCAGGACTAACGGTACGGTTTACGTCAATCTAAAACGTTCCGGAACATAACATCGCGCGCAAACAAGTCAAAACACGAAATAAAATAAAACGAAAGAAAAACCGGAAGCCGAAATTTATCTAAACCATAGCCAAGCATATATATACAATGGAAATCAACATTTACAACCATAATGGCATGCCAAAACTATTCATTAAGGAGTACACATTCGATTTGCCTATCAAAAGGAAATGAACCCGTTATACATTAGGGTTTCACTTCAAGAGCTATACAAAAGACATTTACAAGCTCAGTATGGCAATTGACTATCCAGTCCATTTTCAAAAGCAATTATATCCCTGTAAGGAAAACAAATAACACGGAATGAGCCAAAGCCCAGTGGTATACCACCCAATAAGCAATCAAAGTCATATAAGAATGAACCTTCATTTAAAGTGCACAAATAAGCAATGAAGCAAAACAGTAAAAGGATACGGTCGGCTCTCAAGAGCCCATTTCCACGCTTGCAATCTTGAACCAATCTCATTGACTCTCCGTCAATGTTAAAATACCAAACCGTAGACAACTCTTTACTTCCATTCCTTCCACCCAACATACCCCAACCGGGCCCGCACTCCATTCAGTAATATTTTGGTAATACTCGAGTTTACCGGAACCAAGGGTCTCATTACCACAAGGTTCCCCAGTACAGTCCCCGTGGCGATTCAATCTTCACGACCAAGCCCTCGCCGGCTCGATCCAATTGACTACCAAACGGGGTTGAGCTCAGTAATGCAGTAAGGCCGTTGGACATCGTCCAAACGACATCAATTCAGTTCCATGAAATGGAATTCACCAACCAATATATCAAGTTCAGTAATGCAATAAAACGGTAGCCATTCAGTGACAATATCAAAAGAGGTGAGGGCGGTCAAGTACACCCTCACCTTAATCAATTTCAATATTCGAATAAGCCATCAAGGCATCACATAACATTTAACAAAGCCACATAGTAACAATTTAGTGAGTGGTATACTCACCAAGCAAGTAAGTGGTATTTCATGTACCACGATCACCAAGCCGTCGTGCACTACCTTCACGCCCTAGAATCATGCAACACATACAATAAGACTCCATGCCGAGCCATAAACAACACCAATTCACAACCCTACTAGGGTTTCATATGCATAAATGGGCATAATAGCAAACCAGAAATTAGAAAATGGCCTTAGTCTTGGCCCCAAATAGAAAACTGTTTTACACTCATTATGCGGTAATGGTACAACTCTCACTACAAATATCGGTTGGGGGTGTAAGACCCACCGTTTCGAAGCTATGAAACAGGGCTACAACAATGTAGAAGACCACTCAATCCAGTTCTTAACACAACTAGGTCAAATATGCCAAATACTAACCCAGAATTCCTAAAACAGGTTCGCAAAACACAAAAAACTGTAATCAGTATATCTCAGTCCTTACAAGTCCAAATGCCGAAATTCCAAAGGCATATGTTAGCTAAGACACTCAGCTACATTTCATCAGAAGACACCAACTCCAAAATCCAAACCTATTCCAGTCAAAATGGCCAATTACTATCGCAGTTTTCGCATTCTGCTCAAAGCAGAACAGCTACAGTAATTTCATCATAACTCATTCTACATTAATCCAAATGACCTGAAATTGTACAGGCACATCAACCTCATCAATACCTACAACTTTCATGTTTTGAGCAAAGTCAAATTCGGCCTCTAACACAGTGATCTAAAACCGGACAGAATTGGGGCTTCAAGAACCCTAACTTTCCAATTTTCCATCCAAATCCAAAATTAGTTGCATTTAACCACATTTGACATCCACTAGAGCCATTTCCAACCATTACAATTCATCATACAAGCCCCCAACATCAAGATCATATTAAACCAGAAAAATTCCCAATAAAATAAAAACTTCACCAAAACAAGCCAAATCAAGAGATAAACCACATTTTCAACCACTTAATCCACTTCTAAGCATCATGTAACCATTATTGAAGGTAGTAGGGTGTTCAAGCAACACTTACCAAGAGATCAAGAGAGAGAGGGATGTAGGACACCTTTGCTCTTCAAACAAAGTTCACCAAACAACTTGCTAGCACTAGAAGGAAGAAATTTATGGAGTAAAAACTAAGTTAAGCAAGTGGTTTAGTTGATTTGAGCTTGGAGTTGGCTAGAATATTGAAGAGTTTTGTCTTTCTTCTTGCTTAGGGAGGGCCGGCCATGGAGGAAGAAAATGAGAGAATTTTTGGTGAATTTTTTTGAAGATATTTACTTATTTGGGTCAAAAGTCAAAAAATGTCAAAAGGTGAATAGTAACTCTTAAAGTAAGACTAATGACATGGTGACAAGTGGCACTACATTAAATGCAATCTTATCATTTCTTTTCTCTCTCACATCAATCACTTCACACACACTACTTATCTCTTAACACCCGATAAATTTATAACAGTATCCGAAACTTAACCTTATTGGCCGAATTTTTCCGAACTTTTCGCACTAGTGGGTCCCACGTCCATTATTTATCCTTAATTTTCTAAAAACTCGCCAATGCTAGAAAAATCATCTTAAAACTATAATTGCTCATAAAATCCTCTCAGAAAATATTTCTAAGCCAGAAAATGCAAAATTATGCAATTAAAGGGGAATAAACCCTAGGAAAATAATTAGGGTTTTACGGGCTCTCACAATTTCAACCAAAACAAAAGAAAGACTGGAATCAAAGTATCTAAGCACCAGGCTTGCTCTTCATTTTCAATACAAAGATTCAAGAAAAGCATGCAAATCTGGAAGTAAAGGAAAACGCAACTTCCAACTCCAACTATGGCATTCAGGACATACACAGCCAATAAGATTCACAGCCAACGGTAATCTCTTCGAACCAAAAATAAAACCTTATGCATCCTATCATCAAAACCCAGCCATGAATTATGCATTTTCCTAGAGTTTTTCAACCCAGATGGTGCACAAACAAAACAAATCATGCAAGTCAGACCCCAGGCTTCACGCTCCCAACAAATCAGACCAAACCCACGGGTTTCTCAGCCCCAACAGGAATAGAACTTAATTTTTTGAATATCACAATCCTGATATGAAACCAGAGTGTCGGATGAAGTGCAAAAGGAAAGATAGAATTGACTCCAGATTTTAGAAACAAAATATTAATAATGCAAAAAAAAAAATGCCATCAGCCCTAGCTATGTCCAACACAAAAACAGCGAAAAGGACACAACTTTGGTTGATGAAATGGAAATGGATGCAGGAAAAACAACGAAACTGTCTCCCAATACATCCAAGCATCAAACTTTACTTCAGTAATTCAACGTCCAAACGCAAGTAAAAGCCCAGGGTCTCTGGTTTCACAGACCAGATTCCATACGAAAGAAAAATAGACAAGAACAAGGATTGGAGACTACCTGTTTCGTCTTTGGACTTGAAGCTTGGGTTCGATGAAAATATCAACCGCTAATCTCCCCTCTTCTAGCTCACTCCCGTTCCTTTTCAAGTTCTTGGTCTGTTTCTCCCTTGCCCACAACCCTTCAGTCGTCACTTCTTTCTTAATGTTTTCTTTCTTTTTTTCGTCAACCTCACGGCCGCCTCCCTCTCTGTTTCCTCCCCCCTTCTTGCCGTAAACTCTCTATCCCCCTCAAAGATTCTAGCCGTCCCTTTTCCTTCGTTCCCTCTCTCTCTCTTTCACTCCTCTCCTATCTCTGGTATTTCTTTTTTGTCTCCTCCTCAGATATGCAGCCGCCTCCCTTTTCTTTCTCTTTTCTTGCCGTTCACTCCCTTCTCTCCAAAAACTCTCCCTTTGCGGCTGTGGTTTCTTTTTACCTTTTATATGGAACCCCAGGTTCCTAAACCCTCACCCCAATGGTGAGGATGAAAGGTCTTCTCACCTGAAAAATCCAGCCATCCGATGACGCTCCGTGGCTGTCCTTTGCACGCTGCAAAAAATTGCAGCGTGCATGCCGCGACAATTTTTTTTTTTTTTTAACTTGATAATTACAGAAATGATAAAATAAAATATAAATAATAATAATAACAAAATTACACAAACCAGGTAACAAAAACAAAAGACTAAATAAAAATGGCCATTTTTTAATTTTTTAATTTTCATTTTTTCATCATTTTCTTTTCTCAAAATAACTTAATAAAAATAACTAAAGTGCCCAAAGATTGAATTTAAAGAAATAAACATATTTTTGTGAACAAATTTTCCTTTTCCTTTCTTTCCATTTTTCCAAGCCAACTAAGGCCTATTTTTTTTGAATTTTTCTTCTTTTTCTTCTTTTTCCTCTTTTTCTTTAATTTTCTCTTTTCTTTTTTTTTTTATGATTTTTCATTTTCATTTTTCCTTCAAGAAAGCATTGAATAAAAACAAAAATGACTAAAACATATTTTTGATGTTTTCCTTTTCTTTTCTAAAAACTCTATGCTAACCTTAAACTTAAAAACTAAAACTAAAAACTAAAACTAAAAGTAAATAAGAATAAATAGCAAATGAAATAGGCCAACTAAAAGGGCGAAAATGAATATCATAACAACTAATAGTGCAAAAATAACGAACAAAAATACAAAAATCATGAATTAGATGCAACATACAAAATTATTTAAAATTTGGTGTCTACAGTTTACCCCTCTTTGTCTGAGTTTTGAAAAAACTTGAGGCAAAGAAGTAGACACCAAATACTTACCTGTGTTATTCGGCTGCGAATTACTCAAACGATGGGGACTGACCCCTAACAGGAAATTTTAAAATCGGGACTGACCCGAGACAGAAATTTTAAAATCGGGACTGATCCGAGACAGGAATTTAAACGGGACTGACCCGAACAGAATTTAAACGGGACTGACCCGAACAGAATTTAAAACGGGACTGGCTCGAACAGGAATTTAAAACGGGACTGGCCCGAACAGGAATTTAAACGGGACTGACCCGAACAGAATTTAAACGGGACTGACCCGAACAGAAATTTAAAACGGGACTGACCCGAACAGAAATTTAAACGGGACTGGCCCGAACAGGAATTTAAAACGGGACTGACCCGAACAGAATTTAAAACGGGAATGGCCCGAACAGAATTTAAACGGGGCTGACCCGAACAGAATTTAAAACGGGACTGACCCGAACAGAATTTAAAACGGGACTGGCCCGAACAGGAATTTAAAACGGGACTGACCCGAACAGAATTTAAACGGGACTGACCCGAACAGAAATTTAAAACGGGACTGGCCCGAACGGAATTTAAAAAAAGACTTCACTGGGGAAGTTTGAGACAATGAATTGAATTTTTACCTGAAAGTAGTTCACACTCTTGTACCTAGAGAAAGATTTGATCTCTGTAGTTGAAGCGATGGCTGATGTTGCTCCTTATAATCCAACTTTGCAAATAACATCGATTTAGGTGTGAAAAAGAGAATGGTCGCTTTCATTTGTAAATGCAGTGTTCCTGCAAGAAAAAGAAGAAATAATGGATTTGCCACCATTATTCGATCCAGTTTGCCTTGAGAATCGTGTAAACATGAGTCTTGTGCTATTTTTGACTCTGTTCTGCGGCATCTGTCTCAGTCGAATTTGTGACTTTAAACCCTTCAATTCTTGAGACTAATAAAGTACGGATTTACCACGTCACCCAATCCAGGTGGTAGCTTTGTTGCATGTTACTCACTGTAGCTGATGCTTGAATCCCTTATCTTTGCCCAAAACTTAGGGTTTATCATTCATTTGAATTCAATGGTGAAAGAATGATGCATGAAAATTTATCAATGTATATGCAAGATTATTTCCTACATCAGGCAAAGATGAGCATGCAAAAGAATGTAGACAATCATAAGCAGTCATACACAAGTAATTGAAAACAACCAAGAGGTTTATAAAGATACATTTTGCAAAAGAATATTTGTAAAGAACAATACAAGTTTAGCCAACGAATATCATATTCAAGACTTCGGATATTTTCTCTTCGGAATCCGACACTGGCAAAAGTATCACAAATATGAGGAACAACCTAAATGAACCAGGTCACCAGCTGTTCCTTCTTGAGCTCGACTGTTGAGAAAACCTACCTTGGCGCCCTTTCGGGTTTTCACCAAGGTTGCCCCCACCCTTTTTGTTTTCGTTTGTTTTTGTTTTTTTTTCTTTTTTTCCTTTTTTTCCTTTTTTTTTTCTTTTCTTCTTTTTTTTTTTCGAGGCGCCCTTTCGGGTTTTCACCTAAAGAACAATGAAATATCTCGACCATGATCGACTCAGAAATATGAGTTAAAGATTGCTGGCATCAGTAAAATGTACTTCCCTTATAAGATTAGGCGAAGACATTACGGACATCACCTGCCAGTTGATTAACAAATTTTCTAATAGAAATGCAGCAAGTGACGAAAGCCAGGACTTTGGGCTTTGTAATGAGGTCCGGTGGGGTGCTTTGAAAAAGGTTGAAGGTTGAAAGCAGATTTGATACGAGGGGTGAAATAACTTGAGATTGCACTATCTGAAAACAACTCCAAAACTGAGGAAAATTTGCCCCAGTTTGATCAGCTTTTTTCTCTTTTTGCATTTTTCATTGCATTTTCCTCACTTTTGCATTTTTCTTTGAAAACTAAATTTGCCCCAGTGTAGGGTTTTTTTTTTTTTTTTTTATTTTGCCCCAGTGTGGGGTTTGCAATTCTCAAGGGTTATCAAACGAAATTTGTCAATATGATGGCTCAAAGGGGACAAGTAGAGATAAAATGTTTTTAGTGTAAAAGAAGATGGCCTGACTTGCATTTCGCCATTTGCATGAGTTTCTTAAAGAAAATTTGCATTATCAAATGAAAAACTTTTTGCACATATCTGAGTTGATGGGTTGAGGGAATGTCTGTCCATCCATTTCAGCCAAAATAAGAGCTCCGCCAGGTAATACCTTTTGGACAATGAACGGCCCTTGCCAATTTGGAGCAAATTTGCCTTTAGCTTCATCTTGCATTGACAAAATCCGCTTCAGTACCTTATCAACTTCTTCAAATGCCCGCCGATGGACCTTTTTGTTGTAAGCCCGGGCCACACGTTTCTGATAGCACTAACCATGACAGATAGCATTGAATCGCTTTTCATCGATCAAAGTCAATTGCTCATGGCGTTGCTTGATCCAATCGGCCTCCTCCAATTTAGCTTCCATAAGGATTCGTATCGACGGAATTTCAACTTCCACTGGTAACACAGCTTCCATTCCATACATAAGTGAATATGGCGTTGTCCCGGTCGATGTTCGAATAGAAGTCCGGTACGCCATCAATGCATAAGGCAACTTTTCATGCCAATCGCGATGCCTCTCTGTCATTTTGCGGATAATCTTCTTCAAATTCTTATTTGCGGCTTCTACAGCTCCATTCATCTGAGGCCTATAAATGGCAGAATTGCGGTGTTTGATCTTGAACTGCTCGCATAGTCCATCTACCATGTCATTGTTCAGATTCTTGGCATTATCCGTAATAAGGGTTTCGGGTACTCCAAAACGACAGATGATGTGATCTCTCAGGAAATTGGCCACTACCTTCTTCGTGACATGTTTGAATGATTCCGCTTCAACCCATTTAGTGAAGTACTCAATCGCCACCAATATAAATCGATGTCCATTTGAAGCGGGAGGATCGATTGTACCAATTACGTCCATACCCCACATTGAACAGGGCCATGGGGCAGTCATGCTATGCAACTCAGTGGGTGGAGCACGGATAATGTCACCGTGCATTTGACATTTTATACATCTCCGGACAAAGTCTATACAATCATGCTCCATAGTAAGCCAGAAGTATCCGGTTCTCATGATTTTCTTCGCTAGCAAATGGCCATTCATGTGAGGTCCACAAACGCCACTATGCACTTCTTTCATCATATATTGAGCTTCATCTTCATCGACACATCTTAAAAGGTTCAAATCTGAGGTTCTTTTGTACAACACTTCTCCATTTAAGAAAAATTTCGAAGCCATTCTACGCAGAAAACTCTTGTCTTTTGTACTAGCATGCTGAGGGTAGGACCCAGTTTTGAGAAACTCTTTAAGATCATTAAACCAAGGAATAGTATCCGAGGATTCGTCTGCAACCCAGCAGTGGGCGGGCTTGTCTTGAAGTTGAATTTGGATTGGTTCGATCTTCAATTCATCTGGATATTGGATCATAGAAGCTAAGGTGGCCAAAGCATCGGCAAATGCGTTTCGGGCTCGCGGAAGATGTCTGAACTCCAAATTTCGAAATTGCTTGGCCAGAGTGAGCAGACTGCAATGATAGGGCAGGATTTTTGAATCTTTGGTTATCCACTGCTTCAAGGTTTGATGCACGAGCAAATCTGAATCACTGAAAGCTATCAACTCTTTGATTTCCATTTCTAAAGCCATTTTGAGACAAAAAATGCAGGCTTCATATTCAGCCATGTTGTTTGTGCAAGCGATTTGCAATTTGGCAGCGGCAGGGTAATGCTTCCTTTCGGGTGAAACCAGAACAGCTCCAATTCCGGCTCCGAGAGAATTCGAAACTCCATCGAAGAAAAGCCTCCATTCAGGATTTTGCTCACCTATATCATATGTAGCGCCTACGAATAAAACTTTCTCATCAGGGAAATAGGTATGAAGTGGTTGATAATCATCATCCCTTGGATTTTCTGCCAAATGATCAGCTATAGCTTGCCCCTTGACCGCCTTTTGTGAAGTGAAAATAATGTCGAACTCTGATAGAATTATCTGCCATTTGGCCAGGCGTCCGGTTAACATCGGCTTCTCCAAAAGATACTTCAAAGGATCAGATCGGGAAAATAAGATAAGTGGTATGGCTCAACAAATAGTGTCTCAACTTTTGAGCCGCCCAGGCCAATGCACAACAGCTTTTCTCAATGAATGAATAATTAGCCTCGTACTGCGTGAACTTCTTGCTTAGATAGTAAATGGCTTGTTCTTTCCTTCCAGAGTCATCGTGCTGACCTAGAACACACCCTACTGCTCCATCAAGTACAGATAAATACATAATCAAAGGTCGGCCCGGTTTGGGCGGCACTAAGACTGGTGGATGCAACAAATAATCTTTAATCTTGTCGAAAGCCCGTTGGCACTCCTCATTCCAATACAACGGCACGTTCTTTCTCAATAATTTGAACAACGGCTCGCACGTGGCAGTTAATTGGGCAATGAACCTCCCAATAAAATTGATCTTCCCTAAGAAACTTTTCACGTCTTTCTGAGTTTTTGGCTCCGGCATATCTCGAATTGCTTTGATTTTTGCTGGATCTATTTCTATGCCCTTCTTGCTAACAATGAATCCCAACAGCTTACCCGCAGGTGCTCCAAAGGCGCATTTCGCAGGATTTAACTTCAAATTGTACTTCCGCAATCTTTCGAATAACTTCTTCAAATCAACCAAATGGTCCTCTGCCCTCTTAGACTTGATTATGATGTCATCCACGTAGACCTCCATCTCCCGGTGGATCATATCATGAAATAGGGTTGTCATGGTCCTCTGATACGTTGCTCCAGCATTCTTTAAACCGAAAGGCATGACTCGATAGCAAAAGGTACCCCAAGGGGTAATGAAAGCAGTCTTCTCCCTATCCTCTTCTGCCATCAAAATTTGGTGGTAGCCAGCAAAACAATCGCAAAAGGATTCAATCTCATGTCCGGCAGTATTGTCTAAGAGAATGTGAATATTTGGTAGAGGGAAATCATCTTTAGGACTGGCTTTATTAAGGTCTCTATAGTCAATACAAACTCTCACCTCTCCACTCTTTTTTGGAACAGGGACAGGATTTCAAAGCCAAATTGGGTAATGGGAAACAATGATAATGTTGGTTTTGAGTTGTTTTTCAATTTGCTCTTTTATTTTGAGGCTTATATCTGGTTTGAACTTCCTGGGTTTTTGTTTTACGGGTGGAAAAGAAAGGTCTGTGGGTAACCTATGCACCACCACATCAGTTGAAATGCCAGTCATATCATCATAGGACCACGCAAATACATCCTGGAACATGGTCAAGAATTCAAGCATCTCCTTTCTCTGCCTTGCATTCAAATGAATACTGATTTGCACCTCCTTAACCTCATCCTCAGTGCCAATGTTAACCTTTTCTGTTTCTTCCAGGTTCGGTTTTGGTTTTTCCTCATATTGTTCAAGGTCCTTTGCAAAAGAATCGAATACCTCCTCATTATCACTCTCGCTTTGGAGCTCGGATTCACAGACCTCCAAGTCGTGAGTGATATAGAGATTACCATTATCGTATTCCAGAACTGTGATATCCAAAGGGTCAAATAGTTTTATTTTTGGCCATCTGAAAGAATTAACGAATGTGGGATAATAAACAAATTAGCATATAACAAACAAAAGGTCAAGCAATACGACAAAAATATAAACAAATGAATAAACAAAACAACATGACAGGAACAACTTGTGCATTTTCATAAAACCTTTGATTGAAAGCAAATGAAAATGAAAACTTAACAATATTTACATGCGCAAACATTAGTCAAAGAGTAAAATTGTTTTCATTGGCTATTTACAGATGCAAAAGTATTTTCATGAATTCACATGAATGATAAACCCCTTTCAGTTTACCGAAACTCCTTCCGAACGGGCAGGGACTCGGCTGTCCAATTGGGAATTGATCCTTCGGTGATGTCAGGAAATTCAGCTTCGCCTGGAACACTATCTTCAAATGTTGCCCCAACAAACAATTGGGCCAAACTTGCTTCAATTTCGTCAACTGGGTTGATTTCTGACATGATCACCTCGGCTGGTCGTGGGAAAGTATAATGCAGGGGTGGAATGTCAAGAGCCCTTTGCCTTCCTTCTTTCTCCGCTTTCTTGCGCTCCTTCATTTCTCTAATATCCTTAGCAGTTGGTCGGAAACCCAAACCAAACGAATCCTTTTTCTCCACAATCTCCACTGGCTTCAGAATTCCTTGCAAATCTCGTCCCAGCCCTTTATCAAATTCATAGCCTCCACGGATCATTTCTTTGGCCATCATGACACTGGCCTTTGGTAAAGCTCGCTCCTCGTTTGTGATCTAACTTACAGAGACGATATCAGCCGTGCTATGAGGAGTCATGGTGACATTGCGGCTTCCATCCTCTTTTGACCCAGAATCGGTGATTACAAGACAATCCTCCTCGGCAAATATAGTTATCAGCTTGTCATTTACTACAAACTTCAGCAATTGATGCAATGAAGAAGGTACAGCCCCAGACTTGTGAATCCACGGCCTTCCAAGCAAAACGTTGTAAACACTAGGAAAGTGCATGACTTGGCAGGTTATTTGAAATTGTGCGGGTCCCATCTCGACCACTAAATCTACTTCTCCTATTGGCTCTCTTTGCGCTCCATCAAAACCTCGGACTATGGTCCCTGAAGGCCTCAGCTTGACATCTTGCAGTCCTAGCTTTTCCAAGGTGCTCCAGGGACATATATTAAGAGCGGATCCATTATCAATCAATACCTTCGGCAGCATTTTTCCGTTGCACCTCACAACTATGTACAGGGCCTTGTTATGTCCAATGCCTTCCGCCGGCAATTCCTCGTCAGAGAAAGTGATTTGTTTGGTGAATAATACGTTCCCAACCACGTGTGAGAAATTATCAACTGAAATGTCTCTAGGAATTTGAGCTTTAGTCAGTACTTCGAGCAATGCATCCCTATGCACATCTGATGAAAAAAGTAGATCCAACATGGATATTTGAGCGGGCGACTTGCTAAGCTTCTCGATCACATTGTATTCGCTTCTTTGGAGCCTTTTAAGGAAATCTAAGGCTTCTCTTTCGGTAATTGTTGGTTTGGCGGGTGGCTCAGAGTTATTTGCTTGAATCGGAATGGTTGCTTCAAACGGGCTTGCAATTTTCCCCGATCTTGTGACCACTGATACTTCCTTCTTTGCAATTGACTTTTCCCCAATCTGTATGACAGGTTCATCATAGTTCCACGGTACTTGTTGCAGGCTCAAGACAGGCTCCTGCTTCGGAAATTCAATGACTATTGGCTCCAAAGCCGCACTCTCAGCTGGCGTGAGATCCAAAATAAAGGGCTTTTCGTCCTCTTCCAATGGCAGTTCTATGACAAAGGGTTGGTCTGTGACCCCAAACACTTCAGCTTCCCTTGCCAATTCTCTGACTGGTTCCACATACTCCGTATCATCCAGAATAACCCCAATAATATTGGCATGTTCCGGTAAAGGGTTCCTATTTACGTTCGGCCCTTGCGCCTCCCTTTTCCGGATTACAATCTCCCCGGCTTCCACCATATCTTGGATTTTATGCTTAAGCGCCTTGCAATTAATAGTCGAATGTCCGGTGGCCCCAGAATGATAAGCACATACAGCTTGTGGATTATACCACGCGGGCATGCCATATGGGTAGGTAGGAGGGGGTACTGTACCGATTTTCCCGGCGGCCTTCAATTGTTCATACAATTGATCCAGAGGCCTGCCTAGGTTGGTAAATGTACGACTAGGGGGTCGGTTGTAAGGTTCAGGAGGTGGAGAATGATTGTAAACAGGTCTATTTGGTGGAGGAAATCTTGGATTATATGGAAGGCGAGGTCGATTTTGGGGTGGATTTGGTTGGGAAATTTGAAAAGGGGCTGAATGTGGGTTTGAATAGCTTGGGCGAGGTCGAGGGTGGTGGATATTGGTAGTATATACAGGGTGCGGATTTGAGTAGTAAGGGTAATGGGGTTGGTAGATTAGACTGTGTTGGTATCGGGGTCTGGGTGAAGGGTTTTGGTTCCAAATAAAGGTTGCATCCCCCTCTTTCTTTTTGAACGGCGGCTTTTTCACATTGCTTCCTTGACCTTGTAAAGCATCCAACTGGGATTTGAGAGTAGAGACATTAACAATTTTTTCGGCTCTCACAAAGTCGTCAAACTCTTCCAATTTATTCACAATTGCAGCAAAAGAACAACCAGTCATACGGAAAATTTCTTCGAAATATGGAGGATCATGCGCCTTTATGAATGTGCGAATAATTTCATCCTCAGTCATCGGTGGCTCCACCTTCGCAGCTATCTTTCTCCATCTCTTGGCATATGTCTTATGATCTTCAGATGGTCGCCTTTTCGTTCCTTCCAGAGTAGTCCGGGTTGGCGCTAGCTCACAGTTATACTCATATTGTCTAATGAAAGCATTGGACAGATCGAGCCAGGTCTTCACTTCCTCTGGCTTTAGGTTGGAATACCAATCGAGAGCATCCCCTTCTAAGCTTTCTGGAAATAATCTCAACGGCAAATTCTCGTCATCCACTGGCTTGCCCAACTTGTTAGCAAACAAGCGCAGGTGCGTTTTAGGGTTGCTTGTTCCATCATATTTGTTGAATTTAGGGGTCTTGAACCCCACCGGCAGTTGCACGTTCGGAAACAGGCACAAATCATCATAATCCAACACCCCTTGTTTGCTTAAACCTTGGCTTTTCCGGATGAATTCATCAAAATGATCCAAGCGTTTAAGTAGCTTCATATCAATCTGGGCAGACGACTCTCCCATTTCTGGCTTATTTTGAAAAGTGTTCTCCGGTACCACAGGCTCTGCGGTATTCTGGTAAAAGGTTTGTGGGTTCGGATGCATGTTTGGGTCGATTTGAGGCTGAAACCCTTGCCCATAAGGAGGATAGAACGGAGGATTTTGAGTATAAGCATATTGCGGGTTGACAATTCCCTCAAACGTGGTTTGCATTGAAGGAATAACAAATGGTAACGTGGTCTGGCTGAGAGGAATAACAAATGGTTCAGATTGTGGTTGTGTGGCGGGCACAGGCTCAGGTTGCACTCCGCTACTAACGAGTTCGTCGATTAACCTCTTTTGAGCGGCCATTTCGGATGCCATTTCCCCAAATTTTGTGAGTAATTCAGTCAACTGAACCCCAGGACTTGCGGCCTCCGGCTGGGTAGTTGCAACGGCCTTATCGGACGATTCTGGCTGAGTGCTCATGTCTACACGATTCCTTTGGGCCTTACTTCGGGATCGCGTAATAATGGGGCTTTTCCGAAAAGCTATTTTGAAATTTACCTGAGAATGCAAAAGACTTCTTTAGATAAACCAATGATTACTGAATTTCTGTAATTTATTCAGAAGAGAAAAAGAAAAAGAAAAAGACATGAGTTAGTAGCTATTCGAACAATTCGGATGCATGTCCTAGTTGGGGAACCCTTTTTGTGCCAAGGGTAGGCCTAGCATGATGCAACACCTTCGGAATGAGACCCATTAATCAAACCTGTTATTTGACAAACACTTTGTGAAGAGGGAAGAGATTCATTTCATTGCAGAAACCAGATACATCTGTTTACATCATATCGCGAAGGCGATTTCGTACAAGATCACCAAAGTTCCTAAGCCTATCTAGTACAGAGTCTTTACTTTCTCTAGCATATGGCATCTTGACACGTTCGGCTTGATCATATAATTCCCCACATTTCCGCTTCATCTCTTGGCGCCTTTCTCGCTCCTTCTCATATAACCTCTTGTTTTCTTCTGCCTTTCCTTTGTGCGTTTCGATGGATTTCTTCAACTGTACCACCTCCATGTCCTTGGCTTTAATGATGGCTCTCAGCTTCTCAATTTCCTCATACGGCTCATGTTGCAACCCTCGCGTGGCGGAATCTTTCAACCAATCCTCGTATGGTACGGTCATTACCCCCTTCTATTTGAGCTCCGGAAGATAATGAATGCTTCTATCGTCGGATATTGTTCTCCAAGATTCAATGATTTGGCTCTTCATAGGGATCTCTTTTGGGCATACCCCCTGATCAAAGAAAATGGTGACTTCACTAAACTCGGAAATCGGTGGCGGCCCCTGAATGCGACCTAGTTGTCTGAGAAATCTCTTCAGGGTATATGAGATGATTCCTTGAGTACCCAGCAAGAGAACACGTTCAGATTCCTTAGTGCGAAGTATCGGCTCAAAGCAGTCTGTCCAATCTAATACCCACCTAATGTTGAAATCTTGCAATGTTTCCAAGTAGTCCACACATTCGGATGCGTTCTTAGGTAGATCTCCCTCGTTGACTCTTTTGGGATGTGTGACTACCCAATTATATCCAACCACCAGCAAACTATCGGCAACTGATGCTTGTCTCTTAAAATGTCCCGTAGCCCATATGTATAAAACCAAGTTCGCCCCATGGAAAAACTTTTCTCCCTTTCGACAACCAGTACAAGCTAAGAAAATATCTGCGAGAATGGTCGGGACTATAGAACATTGCTTACCCTGAATTCCTAAGAAAAGGTCATTCACAATTTTTGCTGATTTAAAGGCTATCTTTTGATCTTTTCGCGGAAAGAGATAGGTCCCAGCCATAACTACCCCATATACTAGTAGCCTTTTGCGCTCCCATACGGCTTTGGAAGTGAACACAAAATCCGTCACATGCCTCTCGAATCCATCGCGTGGCGCAAATCGTTCAAACAGAATATTCACGGCGACGCCCTGATCTGACCCTCGTAGTACGGACTCTTTCAATCCTATAATTTGACAAAATTCGGCCTTGTCGGAAGCAAATGGAAACACCAAGGTAGTTCCACGTGTGGGTAAACCAAGGAGGCCAGCTACTTCTTCGAGTGTTATAGTCATTTGCCTATTGCCTATTCTAAAAGCAGTACACTCGGGGTCCCAAAGATGAACTAAAGCCTCTACCAAATAATTGTTGGATTTGATCTGCTTAAAGTCTCCAATTGGTCCTAAAAATTGGGCTACTTGATTCAGTTCACTAGGTAACATGAAGGTGGGCCATTGTTGAACCTCAGTTGACGGTATTAACAATTGGTAGATGCGGCGAGGGCAAGCCATCTGATAATGAAGAAGGTAGTTTGTCAATTACCTTACCTACGAGTCTCATTCCTCCAGTTATGCGATAACTTAAACGTGCAGTCCCTTGAAGGGTTAAATACCCATGGGACACAAAAGGGTTGGTTTTATTCCTAAAACGGGATTCCCTACGTGGCGTTCCCTTTCTAGGGTTTATGCATGATGCCATTTTATTAAAACAATAAAATATGCAATTTGAAATGAAACGTGACCTAAGGAACCCTTTATTTGCCAGGGTAGGCCTAAAATGGTATGGCATTATGAATTTATGAACAAAATAAACCATAATTTGTCAAACGTGCAATAGCCTATCTACAAGGGTAGGTCCTAAAAGAAGGTCATGCCAGACCTCTTATTTCTTAATGTTTGTGAATGCCAAAGACAAAAGACAAGGAAACGTGAGCTCAACACATAATCACATAACACATTTGGACAAATAGATAATATAAAAGGCAATAAAGATAAATAAGGAAAGAGGGTTGGGACCCCTCCCCTCGTGAATAGTGTCCCTAGTTCAGGATAAGGCTGACTCTACCCTAGGCAATTCTAATATGGATGCATGAGGCTTGGCTTACTAATGCATCTAGACTCGATAGGTCATAGGCCCCCGAGCCTTCAGACTTAGAAACCAAGGGTCATCAATCCCAAGGTTCTTTGTCGGTGGCTCGAGCGATTCCCCAAACACCGCTACGCACACATCGTGTCACGGCTACGTGTTTGAGTGAATCTATCAAAACCTCAATCTTCGACCAAAAGCTAAAGGCTATCAACCAATAGCTTTAAGCGGAAGATTGAGTGACCCATTGGAACATGCTACACACACATCGTGTCGTGATCACATGTCCAAGTGAGTCACCTAATCCTAATAGGGTGGAGTGGCGTGACAAGCCACTAAAGAAAAATAAAAGGGATAAAAGAAGTAAAGCGTATGCTCGTATGCTAGTGCTCGTTTGGAGGGGAAGGGTCAAGAACCAACGCGAGACTCTAGGGTGACCCATACCTCCCAAAAATGCAATGCAAGCGCGAGATAAAAAGTAAACATTCATTCAAACATACATTCGTGAGTCGAGGGATTGGTTTGATTACGTATATAAGACAAAAGGTCCTAAAAATGAAAAATGCATTCCTAATATCCACATGCCATGCATAGAAAGGGTAGAAAAAGGAAACAAATGGTTAAGTCAAAAATGCTTGGACCCACTTAGGAAGTCCCCAGTGGAGTCGCCAACTGTCGCGCCCCATTTTTTGATAAATAAATAAAATGGTTTAAAAAATGTATTTTGATTCAATTGTGATTGGAAAATGATTTTTGTGAGTTGAAAAGACATGGGTCTCAATGGGACTTAGAAAGCGACGATTTGACCAAAAACATAGTTTTTTAAAAAGGGTTTGAAAAGAAAAGTTTGGAGTCGCCACTTGGTAATGATTTAAGGTGTACCAAGTCACCTAAAAATGAGATTTAAAGTCAAGTAGTAATAAACCCTTTTTAAAACGACTCCTAGTCCACGTAAGCCAAAGAAAAAGGTTCGGGAGTCACGTTTGACAAAGGGGAAGGCAAGGATAGAATCCAAGGCACCCCTTTGACCTAGCCAAGGCTAGTTGCGCGACTTAACCTTACCTTTCCTAATTTTCTACCCAATGTATGTATCGCACGTTGGATATGACTATATGAATGCAAAACGGAAAGGAAAATGCAATCCTAAATTCTACGATGTCTCTTGTGAGGCTTTTGGTCCCAAACCACATGAATTGTGGCGGCCAACAAAGGAAAACCTCATAGAGGTCGATTAATGCAAATGAGAGTTCAAATTCAAGTGTGCAAGTGTGAAAGTGTATGAAAGATGCAAGAAATGTAAGTGCAAGTGTGCGAATGTATAAAAAGGTGCATGTGTGAAATTGTATAAAATTCAAGTGTTTTTTGTGTGCAAGTGTGTGAAAATAGAATAATAGATATATAAGGTAAAGTGGAATTTCATTTGTGAAGTGAAAATAAGCAAGTGATAGGTAAAATGTAGTAAAAAGTATGGTTTGAGAAATGTGCAAAATTGTGGTTAAAAGTGTATGGATGTGATAAAAATGAAAGTATGACCCTAGGGGAATGCAACAAGTCGGGTACGGGGGTTGACTCCTAACTTTTCGACTTCTATTTTCCCTTTGATTAGAAGGCAAAACTAGCGTGCTAAGGCTATCGAGTAGCCACACTCGCTCGTTTTCCTTATCGGAAGGGGACACTCAAGCAAAATGAACCCTATAGCTAGCATGAGATGCAAAACCTAAAGTGAGGGGAAAAGGGGTTCGAGGCTCATGCCAAATGATAAAACTAAGGAAAATGCGTGATATGTGGTGAACAAGCAAATGATGTACTAACAAGGGAAAAACCCTAAGGGTCTAGCGTTGGACTAGCCCATTCTATGAATTCCAACTAGCGTTGGACTAGTGGAAACGATAAAAGAAGCCACAACTAGCGTTGGACTAGTGTGGTGACGTACATTCATCCATTCCATTCATCCACACTATAAAAAGCGAGTAGACATGCGAATCACTTATAAACACGTAGCACATAACACTTAGCATGCTTGACTAGATGCAAGGACCTAATAAAGCGATTAAACACTTAACACGTAGGCATGCAACCAAACTAATGAACCTATTACATTCACTAACTAAAACAAAAGGGGAAAGGGAAAATGGACCAAATTGCTCGTCACAGCCCTATCTATTACAAGCCAAGAGGTGTACACATACCCCATAAAGAATAACTTAAATAAAAAGCAAAAGTAAATGAAATAAATGAAAGTAATGAAAATAAAACTAGGAAAGCGAAATAGACATGCAAATTTCACTTAGCACATTAGTCCACATAGGAGAGAAACAAAAGGGGTAAAAGAGATTATACCTCCCCGTTGGTGATACTAAGGAAGTAAACAAACTCAACTTGGCTAGAATCACCCAAGAAAAGACTAGCTTAGGCTAAAATCACCAAAAACAAAAGATTAATGCACCAATTTAGTGATAAGATATAAACTAAACAATTTGGATCCACCAAAACATCAAACTTTCCCTCAATTGCAACTCAATGAAGTCAAAACTACTTAAAGACCAAGGCAAAGGCATGATCATCCAATCCCCAAGCATAACATCTACTAAAGACCCAAAAGCAAGCACTACTCAATCATTTGAACCTAATTGAAACATTTAAAAACACAAAAAGTTCCCCAAGTAAATAACAAGATCCAAGCAAACATTTATGGAAATTCGAAGGTCCAAGAATGAACAAGGGTCCATGAATGATTTAAACATGCATTTTTTTAAAACTCAATAGCAACCATTAATCAACCAAATAAAACCAATTGAAAAATTTAAGAGCTTCAAAAGTCCCAAAAACAATGAAAGGCCAAATGATGACTCAAAATACACCCACCTTAGGACCTAATGCAAGAAAAAGAAATGTAATTGGGCCATAATGCATTGCTGCAAAAGATCTCAGGGACCCAATTGATTAGTTTCTCTCAATTTTGGGTCATAGTAGAACAAGGGGAGGCTTGGGGGTCAAAGTCTAATTTTAAAACATTGTTTCATGCAATCTTCATGTAACAAACGTAAGAAACTTGTTTCTGCAACAAGATAAACCAGATTGCTGCCTTTTCACTTGCGTTTAAACTTTCAGCAAAGCCAAGTTCATGTAAAACTTCGAATCAACTCCACTTAAACCTCTCAAAACATTTCAAATAACAAACAAATTAAGTGGTTCAAACAATCAAAAATTTCAGCAAACAAAAATGAAGCCTGCTGCGTTACAAAAACAGCTTTCAAGCACAACCAAAGCCAAACACAATTACACAACCCTCTCACTTCGCATCATGAAAACTTGCAGATTTAGACACCAAAAGTCAGACAACAAGCATGCAAAATGTAAATAGTTCAAACAACTTCATGCCAAGTTTATAAATTTTCTGCAACATTGAAGCCTTATGCAATGCGATCTTTCTTTCAATCAGGCACCACTTAGCATTTCAACCAAAACAAAAGAAAGACTGGAATCAAAGTATCTAAGCACCAGGCTTGCTCTTCATTTTCAATACAAAGATTCAAGAAAAGCATGCAAATCTGGAAGTAAAGGAAAACGCAACTTCCAACTCCAACTATGGCATTCAGGACATACACAGCCAATAAGATTCACAGCCAACGGTAATCTCTTCGAACCAAAAATAAAACCTTATGCATCCTATCATCAAAACCCAGCCATGAATTATGCATTTTCCTAGAGTTTTTCAACCCAGATGGTGCACAAACAAAACAAATCATGCAAGTCAGACCCCAGGCTTCACGCTCCCAACAAATCAGACCAAACCCACGGGTTTCTCAGCCCCAACAGGAATAGAACTTAATTTTTTGAATATCACAATCCTGATATGAAACCAGAGTGTCGGATGAAGTGCAAAAGGAAAGATAGAATTGACTCCAGATTTTAGAAACAAAATAGTAATAATGCAAAAAAAAATGCCATCAGCCCTAGCTATGTCCAACACAAAAACAGCGAAAAGGACACAACTTTGGTTGATGAAATGGAAATGGATGCAGGAAAAACAACGAAACTGTCTCCCAATACATCCAAGCATCAAACTTTACTTCAGTAATTCAACGTCCAAACGCAAGTAAAAGCCCAGGGTCTCTGGTTTCACAGACCAGATTCCATACAAAAGAAAAATAGACAAGAACAAGGATTGGAGACTACCTGTTTCGTCTTTGGACTTGAAGCTTGGGTTCGATGAAAATATCAACCGCTAATCTCCCCTCTTCTAGCTCACTCCCGTTCCTTTTCAAGTTCTTGGTCTGTTTCTCCCTTGCCCACAACCCTTCAGTCGTCACTTCTTTCTTAATGTTTTCTTTCTTTTTTTCGTCAACCTCACGGCCGCCTCCCTCTCTGTTTCCTCCCCCCTTCTTGCCGTAAACTCTCTATCCCCCTCAAAGATTCTAGCCGTCCCTTTTCCTTCGTTCCCTCTCTCTCTCTTTCACTCCCCTCCTATCTCTGGTATTTCTTTTTTGTCTCCTCCTCAGATATGCAGCCGCCTCCCTTTTCTTTCTCTTTTCTTGCCGTTCACTCCCTTCTCTCCAAAAACTCTCCCTTTGCGGCTGTGGTTTCTTCTTACCTTTTATATGGAACCCCAGGTTCCTAAACCCTCACCCCAATGGTGAGGATGAAAGGTCTTCTCACCTGAAAAATCCAGCCATCCGATGATGCTCCGTGGCTGTCCTTTGCACGCTGCAAAAAATTGCAACGTGCATGCCGCGACATTTTTTTTTTTAACTTGATAATTACAGAAATGATAAAATAAAATATAAATAATAATAATAACAAAATTACACAAACCAGGTAACAAAAACAAAAGACTAAATAAAAATGGCCATTTTTTAATTTTTTAATTTTCATTTTTTCATCATTTTCTTTTTCTCAAAATAACTTAATAAAAATAACTAAAGTGCCCAAAGATTGAATTTAAAGAAATAAACATATTTTTGTGAACAAATTTTCCTTTTCCTTTCTTTCCATTTTTCCAAGCCAACTAAGGCCTATTTTTTT
Organism: Coffea arabica; assembly: GCF_036785885.1. Lineage (NCBI taxonomy): Eukaryota > Viridiplantae > Streptophyta > Magnoliopsida > Gentianales > Rubiaceae > Coffea > Coffea arabica. The sequence goes on along the minus strand of NC_092312.1, from coordinate 49,220,202 downwards.
TGAATTTTTCTTCTTTTTCTTTAATTTTCTCTTTTCTCTTTTTTTTATGATTTTTCATTTTCATTTTTCCTTCAAGAAAGCATTGAATAAAAACAAAAATGACTAAAACATATTTTTGATGTTTTCCTTTTCTTTTCTAAAAAGTCTATGCTAACCTTAAACTTAAAAACTAAAACTAAAAACTAAAACTAAAAGTAAATAAGAATAAATAGCAAATGAAATTGGCCAACTAAAAGGGCGAAAATGAATATCATAACAACTAATAGTGCAAAAATAACGAACAAAAATACAAAAATCATGAATTAGATGCAACATACAAAATTATTTAAAATTTGGTGTCTACAAGGTGAATTGTCTTATTTCGGATTCTTGTACCTGAGTACTCCAGAGATGAGGTGGTGTTACGTAGGTGAGAGTTGCATTTTGGGAACATGAATAGGCTTTGTTCGACTGGAATGAGTACAAGAGGTTAGTGGATATTTCATTTGGGTAATAGGTGATGTAAGAGACTGGACGGGGTTATTTTAGCAAGGTTTGGGATGATATATCCCTTTTCTTTTGATTCGCTCGCATATTGTTACTACATGCCGTCGGTTTGTGTATTGGTGTATATGAATCATTGCCTGCTTTGATACGTATTTGTGTCGTTGATCATTTGTTTCCCTGATATGTATGTGGTGTATTATGTGTGTATATGCTTATTTAGGTATTTGGTGCCCTAAATTTTGTTATTTTAGTCACTTTAATGTATTCATTCATTAAATGACCTTTTAGGGGAAAAGAAAAGAAAAGAGAGAAAAAAAATATATATATAATAAAATAAAATAATATATATATATATCATATGAAAGGAAGATGTAGTCGTGGTCATGGTGGTGGCCGTGGAACTGAGCGAGGTCAAGAATTAAGAGCAGAAAGGGAAACAACCGTTGAACAAAGACTAGGACCGAGAGTACCACACCTACTTAAGAATTTATTATGACCCATTGATTTGCCTGGCAGGCTATTATTTGAGTTCTAGCGACTCCGTGCAATGGCACATTGGGTTAATATGCATCAGGAGATCGTGGTACTTCGTGACGAAATAGAGGTTCAAAGAAGACTAGCCGAATACTTGGAAGGGCGATGGAGGCACGAGTATTCCGAAAAGATTGAGCTCTTGCACCAGAACTTAGAGCTAAAAAGGGAATACGAAGGGAGTTCCGAAGAGGCTTTAGCAATGGCACAAAGCACTGCTGCTATGGGGGCTCAAAGGGCTGGAATTGTAAGGCCACAGGGGACGATCTTCCATGCCAAGAAAAGGGGCAAGAAAAGGGGTAAATAGCCAGAACAGGGTAAGCAAGGTAGGCCCTTGGCGAAGAAGGGTCGTGGAGCGAGGGGTGTGACAATTCTGGAGACACTTAAGGAGGATACGCCGGGAGGAAGCTCAAGGGGAAAAGGACCACTGAGGGATATCTCACAAGGAGATCAGACCCCAATTCCTCTCCCATATTGTGGCTATTGTAGAAAATCCAATCAATTTGAAGAGAATTGTTGGAAAAGAGGAGGGAGATGTCTGTGCTGTGGGAGCGCCGAGCATCGAATTGCTCATTGCCCGAGTAAAGCGCGTGAAAAGAAAGGAACCCAGCAACCAACCAAGACTGACCCTGGACCGTCAAGTGGAAAAAGGACTGGAATGCAGAATCTCGTTTCTTCTGACTCTGAAGACGGAGAAGGTACAGGCCATTGGTTACTTTAAATTTTGAAGAGAAAATTTCGAGGGCGAAATTTCTTTAAAGGGGAGAGAGTGTGAGAACCAGTAATTTTTCCAATTTCTAGGTTTTATTATATTTCTAGGTTTTCTTATTTTCAATGATTTGTTTTCTGCACTTTCTGTATCCGGAAAATTTTCTAGATAAATTTTATGAGTAAATATAATTTTTAGATTATTTTTCTAGTATTGAATAGGTTTTGAGAAATTAAGAGTGAATACCGGACGTGGGACCCACTAGTGCGAAAAGTTTGGCAATTTTCGGCCAACTAGGTTAAGTTTTGGATACTGGATTTAATTTACCAGGTGTTAAGGGATAAGTAGAGGATGTTATTTGGATTGGTGTGAGAGGGAACAAAGAGATAGAGATTCATTAATTAGGTGACAAGTGTCACCATTTGATTGGGCTACCTTAAGACTTTCTTACCATTGACTTAAATAACCAAAAATGACCCAAATATCTTCCAAAAATCTTCAAGAAGAGCCGGCCCTCTCAAGCTTTCTTTCTCTCTCTCTTATTCCAAGTACAAGGAAGAAAACACTTCAATCTTGCTCCAAATCATCAAAACTAACCATCCAACCTTGAAATTACTCCATAAAACCTCTTCCATTAGAGTTAGTAAGTGGATTTGTGGAGTTATTTGGAAGCTTAGGGTGACCCATAGCTCTCTCTCTCTTGTTTTAAAGGTAAGTCATGAAGTACCACTCTCCTCCCTCTAATGATGCTTAATTGATGCTTAGTGGTGGTATAAGGTGCCACTTTATGGATTATATTGTGATTTTTGGTTGAATCGATGAACTTTTGTAATTTTTGGGGATTTTTCTGTTTTAATATGAGTATGATTGTGTGGCTATATATGATGATTGGAAATGGTATATAATGATTCTAGAAGGTGGAAAAAGTGGAAGATTGCAAGTAATTTCTGTTTTGGAAGAAATCTGGAAAATTAGGGTTCCTTGGTTCTTCATTCTGTCCGAAATTTTAGGTCATAGATAGAGGCCGAATTGGCCTTAGCTCAAAACATAAAAGTTGTAGGAAAGGACATTTTAGAGGTGCCTACAAAATTTCAGGTTAATCGGAGTAGTGTGGAATGAGATAAGTCGAAATTACTATCACTGTTCTGGTTTTACCCGAAATTGGGATTTGCTTCTGTAATTGGTTGTTTTTGTCAGGAATGCTTCCGAATTGGTTGTTGAGGCCTTCTGATGAAATTTAGCCCTGTTTCTTAGCTTTCATATGGTTTTGGAATTTCTGGATTTGGACTTGTAGAGCCTGAGTTATGATGTTTCCGCTAGAATGCATTTTGGTGAATCTGTTTTACGTTTTTGATGTGGTATCTTGCATTTTTGACCTGTTTGCACTCAAAACTGGGTTGAGTAACCTTCTGTGATGCGGTAGCCCTGTCTTTTAGCTTCGAAATGGTGGGTCTTATACCTTCATTCGATAATTCTAGGGCATTTGGTGCCATTACCGCAAAAAGAGGTCAAAAACTGTTTTTTCAAGGCCAAAGCTAATTGCATTTCCGAATTTTCTGGTTTTCTCTAATGTTTGTATATGTTTATGGAACTCTATTGGGGTCATATTTGGCATTGATTTATGATTCGTTATCGAGTCTCATTGTACTTGTTTACAAGTTTTAAGGCTTACTCTTATTCCGGTCATTTCCTAGCTAACTTTTGTACTTGTACTACTTTGAGCCTAGCGAACGGCTTTTGGGAAATGAGATGAATTTTGTGTGAGATGTTGGGACTCATTTGAGGAAATAATGAAGCCATGATGGCTGGAAAATAGGTAAAAACAAGGGATATGCTGCCGAAATTTTACTTGAAGGCTAGTTGGATTTACTTGTGATTTGAGCAAAGGGCTTTTGGGTTGTTTGCGCCTAGGTCTTCATGTTACCTTTTCGTTTCCAAGAAAATCATGTTTTCCACCTTTGCATTAGTATTTATTTGGCAAGGCGTACGACGTGTAGTCGAGCCTCACTTGTGCATTGCGTTTACTCGATTTTGGATATGAAACCTTCAATTAGTTTACTTTGATTATTTTAGGGTTTCTTGGCGATTAAGGCCAATCTGAAGTGAAAACTTTTGAAGTTGAGCCGGTGAGTCTACCACTCCCCTCCATTGCTGTTTAACTTGATTTCTGCTCTGCAATCTGTTTATTTGTTTGAGACGAGGGTGTACTTTATCACACTCGTTCTCTTGTCTGTTCATATGCCAATTTACTATGCAAAATTTGAATCTGTTATCTGTGTCTGCATCTGTTCGGATTTCTATGACCTATGAGCTCAGTCCTGTGGCTAAGTTATTCGAGTCGGGCCGGCAAGGGCCTGGACGATTAGATAACGAACCACGGTAGTCTGTTCGGGGATTTTGGGTATTGAGACCCTTGATTCCGGGTATACTCGAGTATTACCATTTTGTTCGTTTGAGGTGAGCGGGCCCGGTAAAGGGGTGTTTGGTGGACGGAATTCGGTGCGAAGTGGGTCTACGGACGCGTTGGTTCTATATACGTTGATGGAGAGTCAACCGGTTTGGATGAAGTACTGCGCTGGAAATTTGGCTCCTGAGAGCCACCTGTATCCTTCCTATGTGAATCATTAGTTGCTTTACTTTACATCTGGCATGTGTATTTGATTTGTTAAATGTGAAATGCCATGATTTTTCTGCTATATGTTTGGTACCTCATTGAGCGCAAGCTCACCCCTTTCTGTTCCTTTTGTTTTCCTTACAGGAAAATAAATACTTTTGGGCTGGATTTGACAAATGGCTGCCAAATTGAGCTAGTTGAACATATCTTTTGTATAGCTCATGTATTAAAATCTTAAATGTACTTTTGGGAACTGTTTTCCTTTTGATTTGGCAAACCAGACATGTATCCACTTTTGAATACTTTTGTATGCCACTTTGGCTTGTAAATGCTAAGTTTCAAGATGGGAATGTTTGCTTGGTATTTGGTTGGGTTCTGACGGGTCGGTTACTATTCATAGCCGACTTCGATTTTATTTTTATTTTTTATTTTTTACCCGCGTTGGTAAGTTTCGGGATGTATTAGCTCGTTCTATACCGAACCGTTAGTCCTGGCGAGTGTTGGGCAGCCGACCCGCCGAACCCTCTGGTTCGCCTTAGGGGGAGGTGGGGCCGTCACAGGTGGTATCAGAACCTGCTTCGCGTGGTCTCTGCGCGGAGTGAGCTTGGACTAAGTGGTGGATAGGTATGAAGGATTAAGTGCTCGTTCGAGCCTAAGCTCTGAATTGTGAATGTTATAGGCCTTAAATCTTTTCCGTGGTAATTGAGGACCATAGATAGGTACGTCTGGTAGGGATTTCAATTGTAGATAGTTTTCTCTTGGGACTGGCCAGCCCGAGAGGTGAATTGTCTTATTTCGGATTCTTGTGCCTGAGTACTTCAGAGATGAGGCGGTGTTACGTAGGTGAGAGTTGCATTTTGGGAAAATGAATGGGCTTTGTTCGACTGGAATGAGTACAAGAGGTTAGTGGATATTTCATTTGGGTAATAGGTGATGTAAGAGACCGGATGGGGTTATTTTAGCAAGGTTTGGGACGATATATCCCTTTTCTTTTGATTCGCTCGCATATTGTTACTACATGCCATCGGTTTGTGTATTGGTGTATATGAATCATTGCCTGCTTTGATACGTATTTGTGTCGTTGATCATTTGTTTCCCTGATATGTATGTGGTGTATTATGTGTGTATATGCTTATTTAGGTATTTGGTGCCCTAAATTTTGTTATTTTAGTCACTTTATTGTATTCATTCATTAAATCACCTTTTAGGGGAAAAGAAAAGAAAAGAGAGAAAAAAAAATATATATATATATAATAAAATAAAATAATATATATATCATATGAAAGGAAGATGTAGTCGTGGTCATGGTGGTGGCCGTGGAACTGAGCGGGGTCAAGAATTAAGAGCAGAAAGGGAAACAACCGTTGAACAAAGACTAGGACCGAGAGTACCACACCTACTTAAGAATTTATTATGACCCATTGTTTTGCCTGGCAGGCTATTATTTGAGTTCCAGCGACTCCGTGAAATGGCACATTGGGTTAATATGCATCAGGAGATCGTGGTACTTCGTGACGAAATAGAGGTTCAAAGAAGACTAGCCGAATACTGGGAAGGGCGATGGAGGCACGAGTATTCCGAAAAGATTGAGCTCTTGCACCAGAACTTAGAGCTAAAAAGGGAATACGAAGGGAGTTCCGAAGAGGCTTTAGCAATGGCACAAAGCACTGCTGCTATGGGGGCTCAAAGGGCAGGAATTGTAAGGCCACAGGGGACGATCTTCCATGCCAAGAAAAGGGGCAAGAAAAGGGGTAAATTGCCAGAACAGGGTGAGCAAGGTAGGCCCTTGGCGAAGAAGGGTCGTGGAGCGAGGGGTGTGACAATTTTGGAGACACTTAAGGAGGATATGCCGGGAGGAACCTCAAGGGGAAAAGGACCACTGAGGGATATCTCACAAGGAGATCAGACCCCAATTCCTCTCCCATATTGTGGCTATTGTAGAAAATCCAATCATTTTGAAGAGAATTGTTGGAAAAGAGGAGGGAGATGTCTGTGCCGTGGGAGCGCCGAGCATCGAATTGCTCATTGCCCGAGTAAAGCGCGTGAAAAGAAAGGAACCCAGCAACCAACCAAGACTGACCCTGGACCGTCAAGTGGAAAAGGGACTGGAATGCAGAATCTCGTTTCTTCTGACTCTGTAGACGGAGAAGGTACAGGCCATTGGTTACTTTAAATTTTGAAGAGAAAATTTCGAGGGCGAAATTTCTTTAAGGGGGAGAGAGTGTGAGAACCCGTAATTTTTCCAATTTCTAGGTTTTATTATATTTCTAGGTTTTCTTATTTTCAATGATTTGTTTTCTGCACTTTCTGTATCCGGAAAATTTTCTAGATAAATTTTATGAGTAAATATAATTTTTAGATGATTTTTCTAGTATTGAATAGGTTTTGAGAAACTAAGAGTGAATACCGGACGTGGGACCCACTAGTGCGAAAAGTTCGGCAATTTTCGGCCAACTAGGTTAAGTTTTGGATACTAGATTTAATTTACCAGGTGTTAAGGGATAAGTAGAGGATGTTATTTGGATTGGTGTGAGAGGGAACAAAGAGATAGAGATTCATTAATTAAGTGACAAGTGTCACCATAAGATTTAGTCTTGCCATTTGACCACAATTCATAACTTTACCTTTACCAAATAAATATCAAAAATTGGCCAAAATATCCTCTTATTTTCTCCTCTCTTGGCCGACTTTCTTCAAGTAAAAAGGAAAGAAAACTCTCCACAATTTTGGTCTCCAATCTTGCTCAATCTCTCAAATCAACCGATTAATCTTTCAATTGCTCCATAAAACTCCTCCACTTAGTGATTTTGAGGTGACTGGTGAAGTTATTTGGAAGGTTAAGGTGACCCATAGCTCTCTCTCTCTCTTTTTAAAGGTAAGTCATGAAGAACCACTCTCCTCCCTCTAATGATGCTTAATTGATGCTTAGTGGTGGTATAAGGTGCCACTTTATGGATTATATTGTGAATTTTGGTTGAATTGATGAACTTTTGTAAATTTTGGGGATTTTTCTGTTTTAATATGAGTATGATTGTGTGGCTATATATGATGATTGGAAATGGTATATAATGATTCTAGAAGGTGGAAAAAGTGGAAGATTGCAAGTAATTTCTGTTTTGGAAGAAATCTGGAAAATTAGGGTTCCTTGGTTCTTCATTCTGTCCGAAATTTTAGGTCATAGATAGAGGCCGAATTGGCCTTAGCTCAAAACATGAAAGTTGTAGGGAATGACATTTTAGAGGTACCTACAAAATGTTAGGTCAATCGGAGTAGTGTGGAATGAGATAAGTCGAAATTACTATTGCTGTTCTGGTTTTACCCGAAATTGGGATTTGCTTCTGTAATTGGTTGTTTTGGTCAGGAATGCTTCCGAATTGGTTGTTGAGGCCTTCTGATGCAATTTATCCCTGTTTCTTAGCTTTCAGCTGGTTTTGGAATTTCTGGATTTGGACTTGTAGAGCCTGAGTTATGATGTTTCCGCTAGAATGCGTTTTGGTGAATCTGTTTTACATTTTTGATGTGGTATCTTGCATTTTTGACCTGTTTCCACTCAAAACTGGGTTGAGTAACCTTCTGTGATGTGGTAGCCCTGTCTTTTAGCTTCGAAATGGTGGGTCTTATACCTTCATTCGATAATTCTAGGGCATTTGGTGCCATTACCGCAAAAAGAGGTCAAAAACTGTTTTTTCAAGGCCAAAGCTAATTGCATTTCCGAATTTTCTGGTTTTCCCTAATGTTTGTATATGTTTATGGAACCCTATTGGGGTCATATTTGGCATTGATTTATGATTTGTTATCGAGTCTCATTGTACTTGTTTACATGTTTTAAGGCTTACTCTTATTCCGGTCATTTCCTAGCTAACTTTTGTACTTGTACTACTTTGAGCCTAGCGAACGGCTTTTGGGAAATGAGATGAATTTTGTGTGAGATGTTGGGACTCATTTGAGGAAATAATGAAGCCATGATGGCTGGAAAATAGGTAAAAACAAGGGATATGCTGCCGAAATTTTACTTGAAGGCTAGTTGGATTTACTTGTGATTTGAGCAAAGGGCTTTTGGGTTGTTTGCACCTAGGTCTTCATGTTACCTTTTCGTTTCCAAGAAAATCATGTTTTCCACCTTTGCATTAGTATTTATTTGGCAAGGCGTACGACGTGTAGTCGAGCCTCACTTGTGCATTGCGTTTACTCGATTTTGGATATGAAACCTTCAATTAGTTTACTTTGATTATTTTAGGGTTTCTTGCCGATTAAGGCCAATCTGAAGTGAAAACTTTTGAAGTTGAACCGGTGAGTGTACCACTCCCTTCCATTGCTGTTTGACTTGATTTCTGCTCTGCAATCTGTTTATTTGTTTGAGACGAGGGTGTACTTTATCACACTCGTTCTCTTGTCTGTTCATATGCCAATTTACTATGCAAAATTTGAATCTGTTATCTGTGTCTGCATCTGTTCAGATTTCTATGACCTATGAGCTCAGTCCTGTGGCTAAGTTATTCGAGTCGGGCCGGCAAGGGCCTGGACGATTAGATAACGAACCACGGTAGTCTGCTCGGAGATTTTGGGTATTGAGACCCTTGATTCCGGGTATACTCGAGTATTACCATTTTGTTCGTTTGAGGTGAGCGGGCCCGGTAAAGGGGTGTTTGGTGGACGGAATTCGGTGCGAAGTGGGTCTACGGACGCGTTGGTTCTATATACGTTGACGGAGAGTCAACCGGTTTGGATGAAATACTGCGCTGGAAATTTGGCTCCTGAGAGCCACCTGTATCCTTCCTATGTGAATCATTAGTTGCTTTACTTTACATCTGGCATGTGTATCTGATTTGTTAAATGTGAAATGCCATGATTTTTCTGCTATATGTTTGGTACCTCATTGAGCGCAAGCTCACCCCTTTCTGTTCCTTTTGTTTTCCTTACAGGAAAATAAATACTTTTGGACTGGATTTGACAAATGGCTGCCAAATTGAGCTAGTTGAACATATCTTTTGTATAGCTCATGTATTAAAATCTTAAATGTACTTTTGGGAACTGTTTTCCTTTTGATTTGGCAAACCAGACATGTATCCACTTTTGAATACTTTTGTATGCCACTTTGGCTTGTAAATGCTAAGTATCAAGATGGGAATGTTTGCTTGGTATTTGGTTGGGTTCTGACGGGTCGGTTACTATTCATAGCCGACTTCAATTTTATTTTTTATTTAATTTTTTTTTACCCGCGTTGATAAGTTTCGGGATGTATTAGCTCGTTCTATACCGAACCGTTAGTCCTGGCGAGAGCTGGGCAGGCGACCCGCCGAACCCTCTGGTTCGCCTTAGGGGGAGGTGGGGCCGTCACAAGAACCTAGCCGAACTTGTACCCTTAGGAAAAGCGGTACTAACCACTATAAATCCGTTTTCCTTGCACTCTCGACTTAAAAGTTATTTCCAAGCAAACATGTTACCAAATTTTTCAGGTTGAAAAGCGAGCAACTGTTTCGCGACTATTCACCAAGTGAATTTCAATTTCTTGATTCTTATTGAACGAAATGTTTAAGTTTCGAACCTTAGTCGATTTTCAAAATTCTTAAATCAAGTTTTATCGCAGATTTGGACTCCAAACCCGGAGCCCCGGACATGAACACTAGAGGCACTACTTTTGGTGAGTGCTTCCAAATATCCGATTGCACTTAATACATGTGTTTCCTACTTGACCCACATAATTACATGATGAATGAATGATAGGGCAAGGGTGTACTTTACCGCACTTTCCATAATATGACTTGTTATTGTTTATTGATTACACTTGATTCGGTATACATGTACATGAGTTATATCTTGCCTGGAATTCCAGAAACCCTCTGGCTAGTTAATCAAGTCGAGGCGGCAAGGGCCTGGTCGATTAGATAACGAACCCTGGGTAACTAGTAATGTCGAGTGGAGTGTATCTCCTCGGCAAAACGGTATACTCGTGTATTACCACCCGTGTTTTATATGGCGTGCGGGCCTGGAAAAGGGGGTTGAGTGGTGGACGGAGATTGGCGTGAAGTGGGGTTTTCTTTCTGGACTAGTTATTACTTGAAAGTTGACGGAGTGTCAACTACCAATCGATCAAGCTGGGATGGAGCCGAGACATGAGCCACTGTATCCTTACATGTGAACATGATCCATATATTTCTTGACTACTTGAAGTATTATCTCCTTGATTGGACTTGTTTGCTCGCTATTTCACTATTACTTTGCTATCACTTGGTTTGTTGGCCAATTTGATATTTGGAACTTCACTGAGTTTTGGCTCACTCCATTAGTTTTGTTTTCCTTACAGGGGTACGAGCTAGGCGTGAGACGTGTAAAGACTAGCGTAGTCTAGTGTTTTGACTTTTGACTTGTACTCGCGCTATTACTCGAATAGAATGTTTTATATTTGGATTTTCTGTACTTTGAACCAGTTTGGGTATAGTGAGACTTTGTATCTTGATTGTGCATCAATGTAAATTATAAGCTTGAATTGCGATGCTATTTATGGTCCTTGGATGTATGCACGTGATACGAGTAAGTGAGCCCTAGCAAGAGCTGGGCAGGCAGTCCGCCAAACCCTTTGGTACGCCTTAGGGGGAGGTGAGGTCGTCACAGGTGGTATCAGAGCCTAGGTTGTGAATTGATCTGGATAGATTGAGTGCTTGATACGATAGGCTAGGGTTTTATTCTTGAGATTAGCCTTTAGCCTTGTTTTCTACGTGTTGTGTACTTATATTTGCAATGTTACTTGCAAACATAGGTGATGGCGGGTACTGATGCCTCTGGGAGTGCTAGGCCATCCCAGCCTGTGCCTACTGATGTACCTACTGATGCGCCTACTGACACTCCTTTTGACGAGCCACATTTGGAGGGGCCTGTTTGTCGTGTGATCACATATCAGGAGAGCCCCGGTGGGCCAGTGCAGCGGTGGTCCCTAGCGCGCAAGATCCGACGTTGCGACTGCTGGAAGACCTACTCCTACCCCGATCGAGTAGTGCTTGCCGAGGATGACGAGCGGCGACGATTGGGTAGCACCAATCGTAGGTGCCATTCGGAGATTGAGCATCTCCGGGCTACTCTTTGAGACCAGGGAGCTAGGATCTGAGAGCTGGAGGCCTCGGTGTTGGAGGAGTAGCAGCGGACGGATGCCTTCCGCGAGCAGGCTCAAGCGACGACTGGACGCCTTATGCGAGTGGTTGCGGATATTAGAGATTGGACTGGCCACATCCTGGCTGAGTGCGAGGCACTAGTGGATGATGTGCTTCAGGACTTGGCCGGAGAGGGTCAAGCGCCTGTAGTTCTTGGCGCTCCTGGTACTCCTGGGGAGGATCCTGAGGAGGACCCGGAGGGGGAGCTGAGTGCATCCTCGGAGTCGGTTGGGTCGGCGTCTAGCCGGACGACTTGTTAGGAGTGAGGACTGAGGAAATTTTTGTGGGTGTTATTCTTGGTTTTGATGATCACAAAAGTTTGTTTACACAGACCAAGAAAGTGAACACTTTGATCAGGTCTGTTGGAACAAAGAAAGCATATGTTCGTTTATCTCCTGACTACGTTGCTTTGGATGTGGCAAACAAGATTGGAATAATATGAATGAATTTAGTCATTGTTTTGTTTTCGATCAAAGATATTGTCTTTTAAGTATGTCGAGTTTGTCATTCTTGGTACTTTGAAATATTTGTCTAACCTTCCTCAAATACAAGTGTTTTTTTGTCTATCCAAGAATCAGGTTCAAATATGTCATGAAATGTAAAACAACCAAAATGAGAAGCAAAAACAGGACAATCAGGTCGGACGGCCGAAAGGAAACTGTCGGACGTCAGAAAAGATAAAGAACATCAGGAAGGAAGCACCGTCGGACGCTCACATGGAAGCATCGGACGTCCGGAAGGATCGGACGCTTGCCATCGGACGCTAATCAACCGCATCGGACGTCCGAAAAATTCCAACATAACTTGCTAGCTCTCGGCCCAAGGTCGGACGCTGTGCTGTCGGACGACAAAGAACTTATCGGACGTCCGAACCTCAACTTGGCTATCATCGGACGATTGGTTCGGACGATGATTCGATCGTCGGACGTCCGACAGCCCCAACGGCTAGTTGACTCTTCAGCTGCCTTCTATCCGTTGGAAGCATTGATGAAGCCCATTTCTGGATCCCTTTAAAATCAAACTGGTCTGAACGAAGTAGGGACTTTTGCTCACTTTGTTTACAAGTTCTCAAGAGATATTTTAGCTAGAAAATAGTCTCCAAAGCAGATTTGTATTAAAGTGGTGTGAATTTCTGTTGAGCATTTCTTTTGTGGTTGAAAGGATCTTTAGTGTAGCTTTGTTGAGGGTTTTCTGAGTGATTGTAAAACTTCCTAGCTTGACTAAGTGAGGCTTAGGGCAAGGAGGAAGAGCTCCCTCCATTGTACATCTAGTTGATCTTCGTTCATCAAAGAGAAGTTGCTCTTCCTAGTGTTTGGTCTTCAAGTTTGGGTAAAGCTTGGTGGACACTTGGTTTGTTTCTCTATTTTATATTTCTGTTTAATAAAATCTTCATTGCTTATCTGTACTTGCTTCTCTGATTAATATTGCTATTGTCTTCTAATCTACTTGGTTGATCATTACTAAAAAGGAAGGTAAATTTTCATTAAAAAAAAGTGCATAAACTTGGTTAAGATTTTAATCAACCAATTCACCCCCCCTCTTGGTTGTCTGTGGGACTTACAATTGGTATCAGAGCTTGGTCTCCTTGAGATTAAGCTCTAACGGCTTGGAGTAAAGATGACAACCAGTCATGCTATGTTTGTTGAGGGGCAATCTGTTACTAGGCCTCCCATGTTCAGTGGCTCTAACTATGTTAGCTGGAAAGAACGAATGATTATCTTTTTGCAATCTATCGATATTGAACTATGGTTTATTGTGAGTGAAGGACCGCATGAAGCTAACTTTCTTGATGCAGATACAGGGTTGCTTCGGCCAAAAACAAGAGTTGAAATGAATGCTCAAGATAGGACTAACCTCACATTGAATGCCAAGGCCATGAATGTTATTTATAGTGCCCTAGATTCAAATGAATCAATCAGAGTAAAAGGCTGCAAATCGGCTAAAGAAATGTGGGATAAACTAAGAGAAATCCATGAGGGTGGTGACAATGTGAAAGAACAGAAAAAGGCCATCTTGGTCACGAAATATGAATCATTTAAAATTGAACCTCTTGAGGATATTGACAAAATGTATTGCAGGTTCACTGACTTGATCAAAGATCTCGAGGCGTTGGGCAAAGAGTACACCTTGGGAGAGAAGAACAGGAAAATTCTCAATGCCTTGGGCAAAGAATGGGAAAATAAAGTGACAGCAATAGAGGAGGCCAAGGATTTAAGTTCTGTGCCTATTGAATCTATCATTAACTCACTAACCACTTATGAGTTGAAACTGAAATCTAAAGTGCAGGAGGAAGAGGATGCTAGAGCAAAGAGAAACATTGCTCTAAAGACTACTCAAGGTGAAGATGATTCTGCTCATCTGGATGATGAAGACTCGGATGGTGATGATAATGATCTTGCTCTCATCACCAGAGGCTTCAAAAGAATCCTGAATAAAAGAAAGTTTAGAAGGGGAGGACCTAGCAATCAATTCCAGAATCAGCCATCTATCGCAAAGTATAAAGGTAAACAAGATTTCAACAAGAAACAGTTGGACAAATGCTTCGAATGTGGACAGATTGGACATTATGCAAACGAATGCCCCATGAAGAAGATGAAAGATGGAAAAGCTGATCGAAAGCCAAGATTCAACAATTTTCAGATTACTTGGAATGAATGCAACTCCGAAGGGGAAGTTGAAGAAGAAGAAGAATCTGCTCAAATGGCCTTCATGGCTATTGGAAATAATGAGGTAACCTCCACACACTCTCAATCTGAAAGTGATAATGATGAAGATGATGATCTTGAATCTTTTGTTGAAAAACTGCATAATGCCTTGAAGGAATCCTATGATAAAAACAAGCAGTTAAAACAGAAAATGGCTTTTCTCTTTCAAGAAAATGCAAGTCTTTTTCAACAAAATAAACAACTAAAGACCGACAATGAAAGTCTAGTAAGAGCTGGATGTAATGTTCAAGATGAGCTTGATAGAAAGACAAATATTTGTGAAATGCTGAAGGAAAGACATGGTGATTTGAAAAAAAGGATGGACAGCTTGGATGAGAATTTGAAAGCAAGAAAGCAGGAGTTTAACAAAAGGAACATGTTATCTACACATCCTACTACTTTTCAAAGAACATTTGCACACAACAAAATTGCACATGGTTTCACAACATATAGAAGAGGTGAATTAAGATATGTCAAACCAGTACATGTTAAGGACTCTTCCATTATGTGTGTTTTTTGTTGTCAAAGAGGGCATTTGAAAAGTAATTGCTATGTGAAAAGAAATCTGAACAAAGGGATGAAGTGCATGTGGTTAGTTAGATACAATGCTAACTATTATGGACCCAAAAATTAAAAAGGGTACCAAACACGTTATCTTTTCAGGATAAAGGATCAAACAAGTCAAAATGGTTTATTGATAGCGGCTGCTCAAGGCACATGACCGGTGATCCTTCCTTGTTCATAAAGCTGAAATCAAAATCAAGTGGAAAGGTAACATTTGGTGATGATGTGAAAGCTAAGACAATTGGAATAGGTGATGTTGGTAAGGATGGTGAAACTTTTGTTCATAATGTGCTCTTGGTTGATAACTTAGGTTATAACTTGCTTAGTGTTAGTCAACTGTGTGATAAAGACTTGTATGTGTTATTTAAAAAGCATGAATGCATTGTACTTGATTCCAAATATAATGTTGTGTTCAAAGGTAAGAGGTTTAATGACATATATATTGTGATTCTTGATAAAGTTGATTCTTCTAGCTTAAAATGTCTTAAAGCTTCAAATGAAGATTCTTGGTTGTGGCATAGAAGACTTTGTCATTTTAACATGGATTTACTAAAGGAAATTTCGAAAAAGGAGTTGGTTAGAGGCTTGCCAAAAATTAGTTTTGATAAGGACAAAATATGTGATGCATGTCAATTTGGGAAGCAAACTAAAATTTCTTTTAAACCAAAAATGTGTGTATCTACTTCAAAACCTTTGGAACTCTTGCATCTTGATTTATTTGGTCCCACTCAAATCACTAGCTTGGGAGGTAAAAAATATTGTTTTGTAATTGTTGATGATTATTCCAGATACACTTGGGTGATATTTCTTGCTCATAAAGATGATGCCTTCAAGAATTTTACTTCAATGTTTGCTAAAGTGCAAAATCTGCTTGGGTTAAAAATTGTTAGGATTAGAAGTGATAATGGGACGGAATTCAAGTATTGTGGTTTTCCAGAATTTTGTGATCATAATGGTATAACACATGAGTTTTCTATTGCAAGGACTCCACAGCAAAATGGTGTTGTAGAAAGGAAAAACAGGACTCTCCAAGAGGCTGCTAGAACTATGTTGAATGAATGTAGGTTGCCTAAATATCTTTGGGCGGAAGCGGTAAACACTGCATGTTATGTGATGAATAGAATACTCTTGAGACCTATTTTAAAGAAAACACCTTATGAGCTGATTTTTGATAAGAAACCTACGATTGGTTATTTCAAAGTATTTGGTTGTAAATGTTTTATTTTGAATCTAAAGGAACATCTTGGTAAGTTTGACAAAAAATCTGATGAAGGAATATTTTTGGGGTATTGTGAGAATAAAAGAGGATATAGAGTTTTTAATAGAAGGACACTTGTGATTGAAGAAGCTATACATATAACATTTGATGAAGCCAATGATGATAATTCCAAAAGTTTGTGTGAGGATGATGATGTAGGTGTTCGAGAAGGAATGGAAAAGCTATCAATTGGAAATGAAGGAAGTTCTGAACCAGCAGCAACTGAAATGGAAAATGAAGTTCATAATGATCAAGAAGAGGAAGATGAAGACAAAAATGATGATCCACTCAAAGATCTTCACAAGGCTTGGAAATTCAACCAAAATCATCCAAAAGAGCTTATAATTGGTGATCCATCCGAGAAGGTAAACACTCGTTCCTCATCTAGAAAATTGATTGATAATTTTGCTTTAGTTTCTCTTTTTGAACCCAAAAATATCAATGATGCTTTAAAGGATGAAAATTGGATTTTGGCTATGCAAGAGGAACTTAATCAATTTGAGAGAAATGAAGTTTGGACACTTGTTGATAGACCTCAAAATCAACCTATCATTGGCACAAAGTGGATTTTTAGAAATAAGTTGGATGATAAAGGTGTTGTTGTAAGAAATAAAGCCAGATTAGTTGCTAAAGGATATGCACAAGAAGAAGGAATAGATTTTGATGAAACATTTGCTCCCGTAGCAAGATTAGAATCTATTAGAATGCTTCTTGCTTTTGCTTGCTTCAAAGGTTTCAAATTGTTTCAAATGGATGTTAAAAGTGCCTTTTTAAATGGTTTTATTGATCAAGAAGTGTATGTGGATCAACCCCCAGGTTTTGAAAATACAAAATTTCCAAGTCATGTGTTTAAACTTTCTAAAGCTTTATATGGTTTAAAACAGGCTCCAAGAGCTTGGTATGAAAGATTAAGTGGGTTCTTGATTGAAAAAGGTTTCAAAAGAGGTATTGTGGACACCACACTTTTTACTAAGCATGTGTTGAATGACCTTCTCATTGTGCAAATATATGTTGATGATATTATCTTTGGTGCTACTAATGAGTATCTATGTAAGGAGTTTTCCACCACTATGCAAAATGAATTTGAAATGAGTATGATGGGAGAATTAAATTTCTTCCTTGGACTTCAAATACATCAAACTCTTGAGGGAATCTTTATCAATCAAGCAAAGTATACCAAGGAATTAGTGAAAAGGTTTGGCATGGAGGACTCAAAGCAAGTTGGAACTCCAATGTGCACTTCTACAAAGCTTGACAAAGATGAAGAAGGTAATCATGTGGATGAAAAGCATTATAGAGGTATGATTGGAAGCTTACTCTATTTAACTGCAAGTAGACCTGATATTATGTTTGCAGTTTGCTTGTGTGCTAGATTTCAATCATGTCCAAAAGAATCACATTTGAATGCTGTAAAAAGAATTTTTAGGTATTTGAAAGGTACATTAGACTATGGTCTTTGGTATGCTAAATCCAGTGAGTTTGCACTATATGGTTATTCGGATGCTGATTTTGGAGGGTGTCGTGTAGATAGAAAGAGTACTAGTGGATCTTGTCACTTTCTTGGAAATTCTTTAGTCTCTTGGTTTAGCAAGAAACAAAATGCAATCTCATTGTCTACAACCGAAGCAGAATATATTGCCGCTAGTGCATGTTGTGCTCAACTTTTATGGATGAAGCATACCCTGAATGACTATGGATTGTTGTATGACTGCATGCCTGTATTTTGTGATAATACTAGTGCTATAAATTTGACCAAAAATCCTATTCAGCATTCTAGGACAAAGCATATTGAAATAAAGCACCACTTTATTCGTGATCTTGTTCAAAAAGGTGAAATTTGTGTAAATTATGTTAGTTCTAAAGATCAATTTGCTGATATTTTTACAAAAGCTTTGCCATTAGATCAATTCATTCATCTAAGATCAAAATTAGGAATGTTCGAAAAAGCATCATAAATTTTTCATTGCCTTCGGACGTCCGAAAGAGGATGAACGGACGTCCGATGATGTTCTTCAGCCATTTTCCAGATTGCACCTGTTCGGACGCAGCTGTCGGACGCACAACTTCGTTCGGCCGTCCGACAGTGCAACGGCTCATTTTTTAAAATAACTTTCTTCCTTATTTGCTTCAGTCTCTTCCTATTCTATCTCCTCTCGGACGAAAACCCTCTCTTCTCTCACTCTCAAATTCGTACCATTCTGTAGCTACCATTCCCAAATTGACTCAACCAAAACATTTCCCCATCGTTTGCGTTTCATTTCTCCTGATCATTTCACCAAACTGAGTAACACTTCGCAAATCCCCAAATTTTCCTCACAACCCTACTCTTGCATAACCGCTCTGTCAAATCTCGTTCAAGGTGTTTTTGTCCCAAAATTTCTGTGCGATTCACTTCCCTACTGTTGTGTGCATCATTTGCATCCTCCATTCCACACATTTAGAACAATGGTGAATCTAAGGGGAGGAAAAGTTACTGCCGGACGCAAGCATCCACTCAGGGATGAGGATGAGAATCTTCCTACTGTCAAACGGACATCCAAACGCTTCACGACCTACTCCACAACCCACTTCTCAACCAGAATCTGGACAGGGGACCTCTTCTCAACCGCCTCCTAAATCAGTCCCTCTCCCTCCATTCTTTGATGATGCTGCGAAAGACAAATACGCCTGGATATCTCAGAAGGGTGTCATCCCTCAAAGAACTGTAAACCCCTCTGAATTTCGTTCCATAGGTTTAGAATCCATTCTAAGTCTATTTGATTTCCAGAAATGGTCGCATCTCATTTCCATGCCCAATGTCTACTATCCTGATATGCTGCATCAATTTTTTGCTAACCTTAGGAAAGGAACTGACCAAACTGAGATCATGTCTAGGGTAAATGGGGTAGACCTAATCTTTGATTCTGATACTGTGAATTCCATTTTAAAGACTACCATTGAACGTTTGTGCAAAGATAAGGTTGCTAATTTCTTTTCTTATGAAGAGCTTCCTACTGCTGCAAATCATTTTGATGGGACAAAAATGTTAACTTATTTCAAAAGAAGTTTTTCTTCACCTGCTGATGCTAAGTTAAATGATTTGGCTCCTGTGAATTTGATTGCCTTTTCTATCATTTCAAACTTGCTTGTGCCCACTGATGGCCATAGAACTGATGCAAACAAAATGGAGCTGTATCTTTTTTACTGTTTTCGAGAAAAAATTCGGATTGATTTTGGCTTTGTCATGTGCAAGTTTTTACTTCGCTATGCTACTGACTCTCGAAGAAAACTATCCTATGGGAAGTTTCTTCAAAAGATTTTTGAATTTTACAAAGTTCCAATTCTAGGTGTTTGTCCCAAAGAAGCATCTTCTTATGCTTTTACCAGAGCATATTTTGAAAGGAAAAATCTTATTTTTAAAGATAATCTGTGGGCATATAAGGGGGCATCATCTAGTGAACAAAGATCTAAGACTGTACATGATTCTTCACCCATTTCACTCACACCCATTCACCCTAGGAAGTCTACCACTAAAGCATCTTCCTCTTCCAGTAATGAGGTAATTGAGCTTCTTCATGAACTCAAATAGCATGTTCTTCTTCTAGAACATGGCCTAATGCTCACCATGTCTTCTGAGCAACAAGCTGCCTTTCTTGATAAAAAGAACCTTCTTTTTCCTCCACCTGTGGTTGAGGAAGTCTCACATGACAAAGAACCTCGAACCACTGATCCAGGTTCATCAGTTCCAGATCCGAATCCATCAACTCCTGTGACTCCTCATGGCCCTTCCACATCAGACAAAGGCAAGGCACCAATTGAAGAAACTACTGAAGATGATGAAGAAACTGATGAGGAAGACCTCTCTCAATATCAGCTCTCTCGGAGGACTCCTGGATCCACTTAGTTCATCATTTAGGACATTTGCATTCTGTTTGTCTCTTTTATGAATTTGCATTCTGTTTGTGGTATTCAACAATGAATATGTATTGTAATGGATATTTTAAATTTCTTTTGGTATGATCTGGTGGATGTTTAAGTACTATTTTGATGAATGTCTAAATATTTTGATGAATGATTGTCTATTCTGCTTGTGTGAATGTAATGAATTTGTGGATTGTATGATTGTCTATTGAATATGATTGTCGATTTTAAGTACTGTTTTGATGGATGTGTTGGATGGTGTCACCAGGATGTTGATTTGTGAACTTGTGTAAATTTGTGACTGTGTGGATGACAAAAAGGGATGTTGATGTTGATGTGATTGGTTGCCCTTTTGTGATGACAAAAAGGGGGAGTGGTATAATGATTGGATTGAGTGATGATTGGTGATTGATGATTAGTGATGTTAGGATATGTTGGATTGATTGTTTAAATTTGGATTGGCTGATATGCTTAATTGTTTAATGTTTAATTGTTTAACTCGGATGGGCAGCCAAGTGAGGGGGAGGTTTTCAAAATTTTTAAATTTTAGGATTCACTAAGACAGGGGGAGTTTTCATTTCAATCATCAATTTCATTTCAAACTTTTGTTTTGTCATCATCAAAAAGGGGGAGAATGTTATTCTTGGTTTTGATGATCACAAAAGTTTGTTTACACAGACCAAGAAAGTGAACACTTTGATCAGGTCTGTTGGAACAAAGAAAGCATATGTTCGTTTATCTCCTGACTACGTTGCTTTGGATGTGGCAAACAAGATTGGAATAATATGAATGAATTTAGTCATTGTTTTGTTTTCGATCAAAGATATTGTCTTTTAAGTATGTCGAGTTTGTCATTCTTGGTACTTTGAAATATTTGTCTAACCTTCCTCAAATACAAGTGTTTTTTTGTCTATCCAAGAATCAGGTTCAAATATGTCATGAAATGTAAAACAACCAAAATGAGAAGCAAAAACAGGACAATCAGGTCGGACGGCCGAAAGGAAACTGTCGGACGTCCGAAAAGATAAAGAACATCAGGAAGGAAGCACCGTCGGACGCTCACATGGAAGCATCGGACGTCCGGAAGGATCGGACGCTTGCCATCGGACGCTAATCAACCGCATCGGACGTCCGAAAAATTCCAAGATAACTTGCTAGCTCTCGGCCCAAGGTCGGACGCTGTGCTGTCGGACGACAAAGAACTTATCGGACGTCCGAACCTCAACTTGGCTATCATCGGACGATTGGTTCGGACGATGATTCGATCGTCGGACGTCCGACAGCCCCAACGGCTAGTTGACTCTTCAGCTGCCTTCTATCCGTTGGAAGCATTGATGAAGCCCATTTCTGGATCCCTTTAAAATCAAACTGGTCTGAACGAAGTAGGGACTTTTGCTCACTTTGTTTACAAGTTCTCAAGAGATATTTTAGCTAGAAAATAGTCTCCAAAGCAGATTTGTATTAAAGTGGTGTGAATTTCTGTTGAGCATTTCTTTTGTGGTTGAAAGGATCTTTAGTGTAGCTTTGTTGAGGGTTTTCTGAGTGATTGTAAAACTTCCTAGCTTGACTAAGTGAGGCTTAGGGCAAGGAGGAAGAGCTCCCTCCATTGTACATCTAGTTGATCTTCGTTCATCAAAGAGAAGTTGCTCTTCCTAGTGTTTGGTCTTCAAGTTTGGGTAAAGCTTGGTGGACACTTGGTTTGTTTCTCTATTTTATATTTCTGTTTAATAAAATCTTCATTGCTTATCTGTACTTGCTTCTCTGATTAATATTGCTATTGTCTTCTAATCTACTTGGTTGATCATTACTAAAAAGGAAGGTAAATTTTCATTAAAAAAAAAGTGCATAAACTTGGTTAAGATTTTAATCAACCAATTCACCCCCCCCTCTTGGTTGTCTGTGGGACTTACAGTGGGGTAGTTAGAAACATAGTAGGACGATACGTTTTCTTTTGTTTTTGACTTTGACGTGTCGCGGTAGATGTAAATAGGGGCTTTTGTTCTATGTTCCTTGGCTAGTATTGCCTCTAACTTGCCTAGGCTGGCATGTATATATGACTTGTTTGCTATGTATATAAAGTACTTGTTTATTATGTGTTTTATTGCCTTTATTTAGCCTTTTGCAATGTGTTATACGAGCCATACCTTACTTTGTTTATATTTTTTTAGTTGCGTAAATCCGAAACATGGAGGGTAGAAGAAATCAAACCAGGGGAACTAACCGAGGACGCGGGGGTAGACAAGCACAGGAACCGGTGCCAGAACCGAGAGAGGCAACGATTGAGCCACAACCTGAACTCCAGGCTGCAGGGGGAGATCAAGTGGCAACTGCCATCCAACAGATGACTAACATCCTAGCTCGTTTAGTGGAACAACAGGGTCAAGCCCCTGTAAATCAACCTAGGGACCCCAATATGGGGCAGGATAGGGCCTTAGAGAGATTCCAGAAGTTCTCTCCACCCAAGTTCTTGGGAGGACTAAACCCGGACGGAGCCGAGAAAAGGCTGGAGGCCATGATTAATATCTTTACTACCTTAAATTATACAGAGGAAAGGCAAGTTCAATTCGTTGTTTTCCAGTTTGAGGGGCCAGCTAGAGCTTGGTGGAATGTAGTGAGGGCCAAATGGGAGAGAGAGGCGACTGCGTGGACCTGGTTAAATTTTGTATGGGAGTTTAACGAGAAATATCTTCATCCTATCGTCCAGGAGAAGAGAGAGGACGATTTCATTAAACTCCTCAGGGAATGTTGAGTGTAGCTGAGTATGAGACTCAGTTTACAAAGTTGGCCAAATTTGCTCCCGAACTGATAGCTACGGAGCAAAGGAAGGTACGGAGGTTTGTGCAAGGGCTAAATGTGGAATTACAAGAAGCCTTAGCGGTAGCCCAAATTAATACGTTTACGGAGGTTTTGGAGAAGATCCAAAGGATAGAGACTACTAGGGCACGCGTGAGGAATTTCCACGCTAAACGGAAAGGGGTACCTAGTGGAGCCCAAGGGTCAGTGCGGAGTGATCGGAACATGCCACCTGTTAAATCAGATCGTGGGGCTGGAGGTGAACGGTTTTCGAGCACATCTAGGAGAGGTGTTCCGAGAGGAGGTGCCCAGAGGGGAGGCCAAAGTGGTAGGGGACAAGGTAGGGGTTTTCCGCAGAGAGGCCAAACCTCCACTCCCCAAGTAACGTGTGGATATTGTGGAAAACCCAACCACACAGAGGATGAGTGCTGGAGAAAGGCTCGGAAGTGCCTAAGATGTGGAAGTGTGGAACACTAGATAGTCAACTGCCCGTTGATCAGTGATACTCAGTCGACTGCCAGGTCAAACCCAAAGCCGACCAATGTTGGAGGGACCAGGTCGAGGGTACCGGCCAGGGTGTATTCGCTGGATCAACAAACCGTGCCTGAACCAACAAAGGTAGTAGAAGGTACGATCCCTGTTTTTCACCGGTTAGCCAAAATTTTGACAGACCCCGGTGCTACTCATTCTTTTGTTAATCCTGCATTTATGCTTGGAATTGACCTGAAAGTTAAAAGATTACCTTATGACTTAGAAGCAAGAACACCTATGGGTAGTCAAATTTTGCTTGCGAATGAGGTGTATAGGAATTGTGATATTTGGGTAGGTGAACGGAAATTAGTAATTGACCTCATTAGTCTAGCTATTAAGGGGTATGATGTCATTCTAGGTATGGATTTGCTAGCTCATTATCATGCTCGGGTAGATTATAGGATGAAAGTAATAGAGTTTTGCATTCCAAGTGAGGCAACTTTGAAGTTAGACGTGAGAGGTATGTTAGCCTTGTCTGCGCTCATTTCGGGAATAAGGGCTAGGAAATTGCTTAATCGGGGGGCGCGCGGTTACCTAGCTTTTCTAGTTAACACTCCGGGAGAAAAGATGAAGTTGGAAGACATGCCGATGCTCAGTGAATACCCGGATGTATTTCCGAAGGAGTTGGGGTCACTGCCACCTGAAAGGGAGATTGAATTTAAGATTGATCTAGTACCCGGAACTACTCCCATCTCTAAAACCCCTTATCGTATGGCACCTACTGAGCTTAAGGAGTTAAAGGTACAATTACAAGATTTACTAGAACGGGGATTCATACATGAGAGCGAGTCACCGTGGGGAGCTCCAGTGCTATTTGTTAAAAAGAAGGACGGGAGTTTACGGTTATGCATTGACTATCGGGGATTGAATGCAGTAACTGTTAAGAATAAATATCCTTTACCCCACATTGATGAGTTGTTTGACCAGTTACAAGTGGCTGTGGTGGTTTCAAAATTGGATCTTCGACAGGGGTACTATCAATTGAGAATCAGAAAGGAGGATGTACCAAAAACGGCGTTTAACACTCGGTATGGGCATTTTGAGTTTGCGGTAATGCCTTTTGGTTTAACCAATGCCCCGGTGGTATTCATGGATTTAATGCATCGAGTGTTCAAACCTTACTTGGATAGGTTTGTAGTGGTGTTCATTGATGATATCCTAGTATATTCGAAGTCAAGGGAGGAGCATGAACAACACTTGCGAATCATGCTGCAGACCCTAAGAGAGCACCAATTGTTCGCTAAGTTCAGCAAGTATGAATTTTGGCTGGAAAAAGTAGCGTTCCTAGGTCATATAATCTCAAAAGATGGGCTTGTTGTAGACCCGGCGAAAGTGGAAGCTGTAACCAAATGGAAGCGGCCAGAGAATCCCACTGAGGTGCGAAGTTTTCTAGGTTTAGCAAGGTACTACCGTCGATTTATAAAGAACTTCTCGAGAATTGCGGGACCCTTGACTAACTTGACCAAGAAACAAGGAAAGTACATTTGGGATGTTAAGTGTGAGAATAGTTTCCAAGAGCTTAAGAAGCAATTGACTATGGCTCCAATTTTAGCTTTGCCCAATGGGAACGATAGATGCACGATTTATACCGATGCCTCAAAAGAAGGGTTATGGTGCGTGTTGATGCAAAATAGGAATGTGATTGCCTATGCGTCTCGAAAGTTAAAACCTCATGAGCAGAACTATCCAACCCATGACTTGGAGCTTGCAGCTATTGTGTTTGCTTTGAAGAAATGGCGACATTTTCTCTTTGGTGTAACTTTCGAGGTCTATACGGATCATAAGAGCCTTAAGTATCTGTTTTCACAGAAGGAGCTAAATCTAAGACAACGTCGGTGGGTGGAATTCTTAGAAGATTATGATTGTACAATTAACTACCATCCTGGAAAGGCTAACGTTGTAGCAGATGCTTTAAGTCAAAAGGCTCAACTAGCGAGTTCCATGGTGGGAGAGTGGAGCTTGTTAGAAGATGTATGTGAATGGAAATCTCGTCTGGAACCGAAGAAGGTGATTTTTGAAAATATTGAGGTGAAGTCGGCTCTGTTGGATCAGATCAAAGAAGGCCAAGTGAAAGACCCAATGGTGTAAAAGTGGGTGGAAAAAGTGAAAAAAGGGGAATCGCCTAATTTTAACCTAGATCCTGATAGAATTTTAAAGTTTCGAAATCGTGTCATTGTACCTAGGGAGGAGGAGTTAAAGAGGAAGATTTTGGAAGAATCACACCGCTCTAGGTATACGATGCACCCAGGGAATAATATGATGTACCAAGATCTTAAAAGTCTGTATTGGTGGGAGAATATGAAGGCGGAAATTGCCCAATTTGTGCAAAAGTGCCTTACGTGCCAACAGGTAAAAACTGAGCATCAAAAGCTGTCGGGTCTGTTGCAGCGTTTAGAGATCCCTGAATGGAAATGGGAGCATATAACGATGAAACATGAAATATTCTTTAGAGAAACTTGCCAAACTTTATATGGATGAAGTGGTGAGACTACACGGGGTACCAGTAAGCATTGTTTCCAATAGAGATCCTAGGTTTGTATCCCGATTCTGGCAGAAATTACAGGAGGCTCTGGAACTAAGTTGAATTATAGTACAGCATATCACCCGCAAACTGATGGACAATCTGAGAGAACCATTCAAACTCTTGAGGATATGTTGAGAGCCTGTATTGTGGATTTTGGAGGAAGTTGGAGTCAATACTTGACCCTGGTTGAATTTGCATATAACAACAGTTATCATTCATCTTTTCAAATGGGCCCATATGAAGCCTTGTATGGATGAAGGTGTCGATCTCCAATCCATTGGGATGAAGTAGGAGAGAGGAAGATTACTGATCCGGCTACAATACCATGGGTTGAAGAAGCCTACGAGAGGGTAAAGGTGATCCGCCAAAGACTGCAAACAGCCCAAAGCTGACAAAAAAGTTATGCCGATCATCGGAGGAAGGATTTAGAGTTTGAGGTAGGGGATAAAGTGTTTCTTCAGATTACCCCATTGAAAGGAAAGATTAGAGCAGGAAAAGGGAAAAAGTTGCAACCACGATACATAGGATGTTTCAATATACTCCAACGAATAGGAAAGGTGGCTTATTGACTTGAATTACCAGCTAGTTTGTCTCGGATCCATGACGTTTTCCATGTTTCTTTGTTTAAGAAATACCATCCGGATCCAACTCACATTCTGCCGCCTGAAGATGTTGAACTAGACGAGTCCTTAACCTATGAAGAACGACCTATTCAAATATTGGATCAGAAGGTGAAGGACCTAAGAAACAAGCAGATTCCATTAGTAAAGGTTCTATGGAAGCATCACGAAGTGGAAGAAGCAACCTAGGAGCTAGAAAAAGACATGCAAGAGAAATATCCCGACCTGTTCACGACGAAAGGTATGAATTTCGAGGTCGAAATTCTTTTAAGGGGAAGAGAGTGTGAGGACTCGCAAATTCCTTATATTTTTCTCAAAAATTTCCTTTTATTTGAAATTATTTGGCAATTATTATTCCATACTATCCTACAGCTCAATCACCCTAGAAAAGTGCCAATGGTCATAGGAAATTAGGGTTTTCCTATTCGTTTTCAATTCGAAGTGAAATAGGGTTTTTTGTGTATCCATAGTGTAATTATCCGGTACGGAGTGGGGATCAAATTTGGTGCTTAAGGGTGACTTTTAGGTGAGAAATAATATGTGATTAGAAACAATGATATAAAGTTAGTGAATAGGAAGTAAAAACCCTAGTACGGGTGATTTATGGAAAAACGGTGTGAACCGACGGGTACCGTGCACTACCGATTGAACGCACCACTTGACCACCACTTTCTTACCATACAAGCTCATTAATATTTGAGCAAAATATACTCTCATTTTCCAGCTAGCTTTGACCAAATTTTAGGGCTAAAATGCAAGAAAGAAAAAAGAAATTTTGGTTGGTATTAGTGGTGACAAGTGTCACTCAACCATGATTTTTTGTGTATCCATAGTGTAATTATCCGGTACAGAGCGGGGATCAAATTTGGTGCTTAAGGGTGACTTTTAGGTGAGAAATAATATATGATTAGAACAATGATATAAAGTTAGTGAATAGGAAGTAAAAACCCTAGTACGGGTGATTTATGGAAAAACGATGCGAACCGACGGGTACCGTGCACTACCGATTGAACGCACCACTTGACCACCACTTTCTTACCATACAAGTTCATTAATATTTGAGCAAAATATACTCTCATTTTCCAGCTAGCTTTGACCGAATTTTAGGGCTAAAAATGCAAGAAAGAAAAAAGAAATTTTGGTTTGTATTAGTGGTGACAAGTGTCACTCAACCATGGCTACTTAAACAAGCCAAAAGTCCAACCTTCTTATCCTTCATTTTGCTCCATTTCCCTCCATTTTTCTGCTGCTTGGCCGAGACAAGAGAGGAGAGAAAGAGAGCAAGAAACAAACTTCCTTCTTCTTGAGTTGAGCCATCCAAGTGAGGAATTAAAATTCTAAACCGATTAAAGCGTGAGTTGTGAGCTTGAGAAGTTAGGGGACCAAGAATTCCAAGAGGAGGTGAAGTATTACTCTTGCAAGCTTCATTTGTTGAGGTATAAGGCTAAACCATGGCTTTGGTTCTTTTATTTTGGTTTAAGTTGTTGTATAATTCATGTTGTGGTTGGATTAGTAGTGATGCAAGTTGTTATGATGATTTAAAGGTGATATATGTGAGTTAGGGTTTGAGGTATGTGCTGCCTATACTTGCTATATGGATGATATATGTTGTATCTAAGCTTATATAAGTGGTTGTAGTGATGATTGGAGCAAGAAATCAAGAAAGGTTGCATTGAAAACGAAAAATTTCCAGATTTCTAGAAAATTTTAGCCATTTTGTCTGGTTTTATTGCATCATGTTAGATGCCGAATTAGGCTTGGCACAAAACATAAAAGTTGTATAAAATAATATTTTATAGTTTCCTACAAAATTTCAGCTCAATCAGAGCAACGTAACCTGTGAAAAGACTAAAATACCCTCGCTGACTTAGGATGTTTCCAGTGAACCGTTTTAGACAGATTCATCCAATTAACTGTGTTTATTCACTATGATCCGTGCTGATTTAGTCATTTTCCAAAACATGAAAGTTTTATTACTCTATCTTAGCTTTTCAACGCCACCAAGAACATCGTAAATAGACTTTGGTAGCCTGAGATATGACCATTTCAAGATAGTATGGTTAATTAGCCAATTAGTTGGAATTCGGTTCTGTAAATTGGGAATTTGACTGGGTTACACTGGAAATTTGACCAAGTGATCTTCATGAAAGTTGTAGGACTTTGTCTTAGCTTCGAAATGGTATAAGTTTCACACCAATCAGATAAGCGTACCCTCAGATGTGTCCATTCCGCAAAACCCTATCAAATCTGTCTTTTACTAAGGCTCATTTCCGCACTTGTTATTAACTTGAATTTTTGTCCTTGTATTGTCTTGAGCCTATTGGATGGCTATTGAAGTTAGATTGTTGTGTGTGTACCTTTGGGTTTGGATGAGAAAAATAATGAAGCCATAAATGACTGGAAATAGGAAAATATAAAGGGCATGCTGCCCAAATTTTCGCTCAAGGGCTAGAGAAATACACTTGCGACTTGGGTAAAGCTGATATATGCATACCACTTGAACCATCTAGGACATTTGATACCTTGTTATCGAGGGTTATACGTTAGAACCTAGCCGAACTTGTACCCTGAGGAAAAGCGGTACTAACCACTATAAATCCGTTATCCTTGCACTCTCGACTTAAAAGTTATTTCCAAGCAAATATGTTACCAAATTTTTCAGTTTGAAAAGCGAGCAACTGTTTCGCGACTATTCACCAAGTGAATTTCAATTTCTTGATTCTTATTGAACGAAACATTTAAGTTTCGAACCTTAGTCGATTTTCAAAGTTCTTAAATCAAGTTTTATCGCAGATTTGGACTCCAAACCCGGAGTACCCCCTCGGACGTGAACACTAGAGGCACTACTTTTGGTGAGTGCTTCCAAATATCCGATTGCACTTAATACATGTGTTTCCTACTTGACCCACATGATTACATTATGAATGAATGATAGGGCAAGGGTGTACTTTACCACACTTGCCCTAATATGACTTGTTCTTGTTTATTGATTACACTTGATTCTCTATACATGTACATGAGTTATATCTTGCCTGGAATTCCAGAAATCCTGTGGCTAGTTAATCGAGTCGAGCCGGCAAGGGCCTGGTCGATTAGATAACGAACCCTGGGTAACTAGTAATGTCGAGTGGAGTGTATCTCCTCGGCAAGTATACTCGAGTATTACTACCCGTGTTTTATATGGCCTGCGGGCCCGGAAAAGGGGGTTGAGTGGTAGACGGAGACTGGCGTGAAGTGGGGTTTTCTTTCTGGACTAGTTATTACTTGAAAGTTGACGGAGTGTCAACTACCAATCGATCAAGCTGGGATGGAGCCGAGACATGAGCCACTGTATCCTTACATGTGAACACGATCCATATATTTCTTGACTACTTGAAGTATTATCTCCTTGATTGGACTTGTTTGCTCGCTATTTTACTATTACTTTGCTATCACTTGGTTTGTTGGCCAATTTGATATTTGGAACGTCACTGAACTTTGGCTCACTCCGTTAGTTTTGTTTTCCTTACAGGGGTACGAGCAAGGCGTGAGACGTGTAAAGACTAGCGTAGTCTAATGTTTTGACTTTTGACTTGTACTCGCGCTATTACTCGAATAGAATGTTTTATATTTGGATTTTGTATACTTTGAACCAGTTTGGGTATAGTGAGAATTTGTATCTTGATTGTGAATCAATGTAAATTATAAGCTTGAATTGCGATGCTATTTATGGTCCTTGGATGTATGCACGTGATACGAGTAAGTTAGTCCTGGCGAGAGTTGGGCAGGTGGTCCGCCAAACCCTTTGGTACGCCTTAGGGGTAGGTGGGGTCGTCACACGAGGAGCTTTACCAAAGAATATATTAAAACTAGCTTAACTCTTGCTTCAAAATATCATAGTCTTCAAAAAGTTGTTCCCTGTAAAGAAAACAAAATTTAACGGAGTGAGTTTTCGTCCAATGAGGTACCATCACTCAGGCATTCAAGGAGTACATAATCACAATGATACACAATTCAAATAAGTTCATCAAGTGAGCACAACTAACACCACACAATAAATGAGAGAAAAGGATACGGACGGCTCTCAAGAGCCCTTTTCCTCGCTTGCCGTACTTTGATCTCGCCCCGTTGACCCTCCGTCAATGCTTAAGGAGTAACCCATACCGTAGACTCCGCTTTATCCAATTTCCGTCCACCTCACATACCCCTATCGGGCCCGAACTCCAACCAATTCAAAAGGGTAATATTCGAGTATACCGGAATCAAGAATCTCATACCCAATGATTCCATAGAAACAGTCCCCATGGCTTGTCAATCTCCTCGACCATGCCCTCGCCAGCTCGAGTCAATCGACCGCCGATGGGTTGAGCTTAGAGTCAATAGTAAAAGTCGTTGGATACACGTCCAAACAACACTAGTTCAAGTATATTTAAGAGACATTCAATTGATACAGTAAACAGTCACATAAGCCATAGAGTGCGAGAATGATAAAGTACGCCCTCATCTCAACCAATCTTAGCAGTATACACAAATATTCAAATCATAGATTTCAAGTATAACAAAGCCATGAAGTAACAATCATGTGAGTAGTACACTCACCAATCAAACAAAGAGAGTTTTCACAAATTTCCACCCAACGAGTGCCTTGAGTCACCGGCACGCCCTAAAACATTCAAGAAAACACAATGAGACTATACGAGTCATAAACCCAAACCACACATCACTAATGTAAAGCCAATAGAACTTGAAAGTAATATAAGGAACATTTGGTGCTAAAGGTTTAGATCCAAAGTCACCAATTAACACTCTAAGCAACCCAATTCCAAGAAATCATATGGACCTAAAATTTGGACAGCATTTCCCCTTAAAATTTCAGATTTCCATCCTACAATTCATCATTCATTTTCAACCAATACAACCACAACTACAAGTACAAGTCCAATGCCATTCAATACACCTTATTAGGGTTACAATACCCTTTAAACAAAGCCAATTCAAGAGTTCCATAATAACCCTAGAAAAGCCCCAATTCAAAACCTTAAATCTGAAATTTTCCGTACAAAGCGGAAATTTTCCGCAAATAACTACAATTAACACACCAAAACTTCACTTGAGACCATATCAAGCCATCATCCATGGCCAATCAACACTAATCATATAAAATAAGAAAAATCATAAATAAAATCAGAAATTCATCAATCTCTACCAAAAGTCATGAAATCTTCCACAAAACCACCTCTTTAACTATTACAAGTCACTAATTTAACATTATCAAGAACAAAGGAAGAATTTCTTGGCCACTGACCTTGTAAACTCAAGAAAAGAAGCAACTTAGCACCTCCTCTTTCCAAACCACTCCACCAACTACCTTAATCCTACCTCACAAATGATTTTTATGGAGAAAGTTGGAGTTTTATTGGTTAGATTATAAGATTGAGCAAGATTGGGATGAAGAAAGTTGAAGGTTTTTCCTCTCTAAGAGTTTCGACCAAGATGCTTGAAATGAAGATGATTTTGGGTCAATTTTTTGGTTATTTGGTAAAGGTAAGTAAGATGGTCAAAGTCCAACTTTGAGTAAAAAAGTGACACTTGTCACCTTTTAAGCTTAAAGCTATCCTTTTGTCTCTCCAATGTTAATCCATCTAGGTAACCTCTAATTACCTCTAACACCTAGTAAATTAATCCCTGCATACAAAACGTAACCTAATTGGCCGAATTTTATCGCACCTACCGCACTAGTGGATCCCACGCCCAATATACACCTAAAATCTCAAGAACTAACTTGTACTAGAAAAATGATTTTAAAACTATATTTACGCATAAAAATTATCTAGAAAATTTTCCTAATAAAGAAAATATAGAAAAGGCGTGCAATTAAATAAAATAAAGCCTAGAAAATAAGAAAAATTTCGGGTTCTCACACTTGGTATAAAAGTAGAGAATGCCACAATCTAGTGTGATTCTAGATTGATAAGTCACGAACACCTAGAGAAATTCTAAGGTATTCAAGAAGCCTTGGAGAAACCAAGAAACTCTCAATTTGTATTGTATTAATTGAATGATTGAATGAGTAAAACATGACCCTTGGTAGGCTATTTATAGCCATACAAATGGAAAACCTAACGTGTAATGGAAAGGCTAGACCTAAGGGAAATAAAACGAAAAAGGCTCCTACAATTTAGGGGTACTAGAGTCGGCCCTTTCTAGCTTGCAAGCTGGCCGACTTTGCCCTTGAATTGAAATGACAAAATAAGACTCCAAACAACTACTTAAACGGCTAAACAAGATACTCAAACTAGAAAGCCTTCAATTGTCATCCTCCTTGAGTTGAACCACATGAATAACCTTCATTAATTCATGCTCAAGTCCCACAATGACTTTGGGGACAATTTCTTGGATTTGCACCTCACGAACAAGCCCTTGGAGTTCCTCTCGCATCTTCTTAGACCATGCGCGCGTCACGGGTCCTAGAGGTACTCGAACTATGCTCAATGGTGTCTCTTGGTTCGAATCAAAACCACCCATTAAACCTTGCTTACAACTCCCAAAACACTGCCTGGTGCAATCGGGTAGAGTCCATCTAGGATCCAACAAAATTCTGCCATCTTGATTCTTGTTTGGTCAAAATTAGTATTCTGTCCAACTTGATAAATTAGTGTCTTTGAATCCTTTTCAGATTGTTTTCGTGTTTAGTAGCACCCATGATATGAACTCGATCCAACAAGAACTTGTCTTGAAGAACTGAATCGATCAGGCAGCGGAAGGATCTACTTGATCAGGTTATGGAACAATAACTACTTTGCTAGACCTAAAGAGAACCTGTCTCTAGTAACCCAGTGAATTGGTTATTGGCTTGAAAGAACAAGATGAGATCATCTTGCCTTGAACACCACAAGTATCCAAGCTAAATACTTGATACAGTTCAAGAAGAAACTCAAGTTCCATCAAGGAACTGCATAAAAGGGGACAACTCTCTTTTTATTAATTCATTTTCAATATCATATATTGAATAGTTAAATAAAGTTGGCTATTTATAGCCTTACAAGACTCAAAACCCTAATCTAAATTGGAAACAATACAAGTTTCCTTATTTGACTTGACTTCCAAACTTGACACAACTTCCTAAACATATTTGGAAGCAATTAACTACTTTCCTAAAACTCTAATTCAACTAGAATAGGAAACTAACTAACTCAAATTGGCTTAACTATGGTCAACATGACCTTAGCCTTTATTCCCTAATTCAAACAACTTACTTAACTCTCAAATTAACTCTAATTAACAACTAACATTGCCAAAAACTCAATTAAATAAATGATAACAAGAAATAGCATGACACGGGGTTGGATTTTCAATGATTCTCGAGCCTAATTGCACCATCAACCATCATTGGAATGTGAAGACTTGTAAAATAAATTTTCTTGGACTTGAAAGGAATCCAAATCATCATGTTCTCATCATTCCCCTCCTCTTGAAAGACGATTTGTCTTCAAATCGAGTGCTTGGTTACAAAGGAGTAACTCGGGAAATGTCTTGATATATGCAATCCAAGAAGCATGTCGCCAACTCAACTTGATTATGAACATGAACCATTGTACATGCTCCATTTGTCAATCCAATTGTACTTGGTTGGAATTTGGAAGTTTAGTTTGCTTGATTCTTGGATTCATTTTTTGGAAAGTAAATTGCTATTTTGTGAAGGTTACCTAAGTGTATTTTTGGATTTTAGCAGCTGATAATATGAACCAAATCTAACAAGAATTAGAAATCAAGAATGTGGAAATAAGATTCCAAATCCCTCTCAATTTCCAAATCCAGCGCAAGGCTGTCTTTTCTTGTCTTTGTGTGTCCGAATTGTTCTCCTAAAAAGGGGTGACAAGTGGTGGCTAACTTCCTAAAATATAGGAAGAGATGGCCGAAAATGAGGATAAGATGAATGGGCGAAGGAAAGTCCTAAAAAGTAGGAGAGGTGGTGGTTAAAATGTAGGAATGGGTCTTTGATTGGAAATCAATCAAGATTTGGAAACCAAACAAGGTAGCCATACTTCAAGATCAAGAGGATGACTTTTGGGGTTTTCAAAGTATCAAGATTTTTTCAAGAACCCACTATGCAATCCAAGAACTTCAAGAAATTACGAAGCCAACTATAAGAAGCAAGAACAACAAGAAAAAAACACAAGGTAAAAAAAAAATTTCGGATGAATAGTATGCTACATTAGCGGCGGATTGACAGTACTACTACAATAGTGAACAGTGCCTATGAACAATACCTCACAGTATCTGTTTTTTTTTAGTTGCTTTTGATGACTCGACACAAGGTTACGACTTCACTTGGAAGAAATTTAATAGGAGTTAAACCCTTGAAAAACCTGTTTTCAAGAACCGAATCATACCAAGAAATTCCAACCTCGATCAATGAAGGGGGTAGGTTAGACTCAAGTGATAAAATCAAAGGGGCAACAATAGTACTGAAATCCTTCACAAACCGGCGATAGAAACTCGCAAGGCCGTGGAAACTCCTTAAACACAAGCTCACACACGTACCTTTATTGTCCTTACCTAGCTTTGATAAAACTTTTGAGGTTGAGTGTGACGCTTCTGATGTAGGAATTGGAGTCGTGTTGATCCAAGAAGGAAGGCCGATCGCATACTTTAGCGAGAAACTGAATGGTACTACCTTGAACTACTCCACCTATAACAAGGAGCTGTATGCTCTGATTCGTGCACTGAAGACGTGGCAACACTACCTTCTGCCAAAGGAGTTTGTCATCCACACGGACCACGAGGCATTGAAACATCTCAAGTCTCAATACAAGTTGAGTAAGAGACATGTACGGCGGGTCAACTTTGTGGAGTCATTTCCCTATGTGATCAAGTACGGTAGGCAAGACCAATGTCGTTGCCGATGCACTATCCAGGAGGTATGCCTTGATTGCTCTACTTGATGCTAAACTTCTTGGATTTGATCTCATCAAAGAACTCTATGACACCGACTCTGATTTCTCTGATATCTATAAGTCTTGTGCTAAGTCGGGTCAAGGTAAGTTCTTCATACATGATGAATTTCTGTATTGCAATGATAAATTGTACATTCCGTCATGTTCTGTTTGTGAGTTGCTAACTCGTGAAGCTCACGGAGGTGGGTTGATGGGATACTTTGGTGTCACCAAGACTTTGAGTGCGTTATAGGAACATTTCTATTGGCCACGCATGAGGCGAGATGCGAAACGAGTGGTGTCACGCTGCCTTACCTGTCAACGTGCCAAGTCCAAACTCCAACCTTTCGATTTGTATACACCTCTACCTATTCCCTCGGAACCATGGGTTGACATTTCAATGGATTTTGTGCTTGGTCTGCCTAGGAGTAAAAGGGGTCATGATAGCATTTTTATCATTGTTGATAGATTTTCTAAAATGGCTCATTTCATTCCATGTCATAAGACGGATGATGCCTGTGACGACCCCACCTTTCCCTAAGGCGTACCAAAGGGTTCGGCGGACCGCCTGCCCAGCTCTCGCCAGGACTCATTCACAAGATCACGCGAATCACGTACATACATCCAGAAACCATAAATAACATCCACAGTTCAAGCTTATAATTTACATTGATACAAATCAAGGTACAAAACCTCAATATACCCAAACTGGTTCAAAGTGTATACAATCCAGATACAAAACATTCTATTCGAGTAACAACGCGAGTACAAGTCAAAAGTCAAAACAAAGTCTAAAGTAACTAGACTACGCTAGTCTACATGTCTCATGCCTTGCTCGTACCCCCTGTAAGGAAAACAAATAGTGTGGTATGAGCTAAAAGCCCAGTGAGGTTCCAAATAGCAAATTGACCATTATTTTTAAGTACAAGTTTTCGATATAGCAAAGTAACGAGCATGAAGAGTTCATAAATGTGAGCAATAACACGTCAAGTAGCAATCTCAAAATGAGTGAGTGTAGAAGTTTTTCAAAATCCACTATAATCCAATAAGCAATAATCATTCCAAAGCATAAGGATACGGATGGCTCTCAGGAGCCAAATTCCCATTGCATTACCAGAAGCTTGATCACGTAGTAGTTGACACTCCGTCAACTTTCAAGTAAGTAACCAATCCAGTAGAACACCACTTACACGACTCTCCGTCCACCGTTCAAACCTCCAACTGGGCCCAAAATTCTCAATAAACACGGGTGGTAATACTCGAGTATACCAATTAGTCGAGGAGATATCACTCCACTCGACAAAACAAGAGACCCAGGGTTTGTTACCCAATCGACCAAGCCCTTGCCGGCTCGACTTAAGTAACTCGCCACAGGGTTTCTGGAATTCCAGGAAGTGCGCGCAACATAACAAGTATGTCAAGTCAATTGCAACAATAAACCAGTACATATCATGTAAGGGCAAGTGCGATAAAGTACACTCTTGCCCTAACAATTCACGCATGTGGCATGTAATCATATTGGTCACGTATCAAGTACAAGTAACAAGTTCAATTCAGTATTTGAAAGCACTCACTAAAAGATATAGTGCTTTTACTGGTCACTTTCAGGTTATACTCCGAGTTCGGAGTCCAAATCTACGATAAAACTCAGTTTGAGAACTTTGAAACATGACTAGAATTCGAAACTTATACGTTTCGTTCAATAAGAATCAAGAAATGGAAATTCACTTGGAGAGTAGTCATGAAACACTTGCTCGCTTTTTAAACGATAAAGCTTTGTAACATTTATACTTGAAATTGTCATGCGAGTCGAGAGTACAAGGAAGACGTACTTCGAGCCATCATTATTTCATTTCTCAAGGGTAAAAGTTCGGCCAAATCCTAACATATAACCCTCGATAAACAAGTAGCAAAGGTCCTCGATAGTTCAAGTGATAATCACTTCTAACCGTTACTCAAGTTGCAAGTATAGTTTTCTAGTCCTCGAGCGTAAATTCGGGCAGCATGCCCTTCGTGTTTACCTAATTTTCCAGCCATTTAGGCTTCATTATTTTTCCTCAGCCAAATCCCAAAGTCGCACATATCAGCAATTCAAGTCAAAAGCCGTTCCTTAGGCTCACAACATCATAGGAATAAGAATCACAATAATAACAAGTGAAGAAATACAATCTAGCAAAAGACAGATTTGACGTGTGGATGCAGAAATAACATATCTGAGGCTACATTTATCGGATTGAGGTATAAATTATTCCGTTTCGAAGCTAAGACATAGGGCTACAATGTTCATGAAGGTTACTTAGTCCAGTTCCTAATGTAACTTAGTCAAATCCTCCAATTACAGAACCAAAATTCAACTCGTCGGCTATTTAACCGCATTACACTGTAATGGTCATATCTCAGAGTGCAAAAGTCCGATTCAGGTGTTCTTAGAGGCATTTGAAAGCTAAGTCAGAATAATACAACTTCCATGTTTTGGCAAAAAGCTAAATCAGTACGGATCCTAGTGAAAAAACGTGATAAACTGGACAAACTGATGAAACGGACTGCTGGGAAAAACTTACAATAGTAAGGGTATTTTGGACTTTTCATGACCTACGTTACTCCGATTGAGCTGAAATTTTGTAGGAACCTATAAACTATCATTCTCTACAACTTTCATTCTTTGACCTAAGGCGAAATCAGCCTCTAACATAGGGCTACAAATTCGGACAGAATGATGGGGAAAAGTTTCCAGATTCTGGAATTTTTGGTATTTAATGGAACTTTCTCAATTTTCTTGGTCTAATCACTACCAAAGTCTCTCTTATAACCTTATTTACAACATATATGCATCATACATCAAATTTAGGCAGAATACTATGAAACCCTAACTTGCTTATTCATCCCAAATTCATCACACCCACTTGCATAATCATGAAATCAAGCCACAACTTAAGCAAAAAAAACATCTTAAAGCAAGATTAAAGCAACAAAGATCATGGTCAGATGTTTATACCTCAAAAACAAGGCTTGGATGAGTGATAGTTCGCTCCCTTTGAAATTTCTTGGTTCCCCAAGCTTCCCACTTCACAATCTACCCTTTAATCGGTTTACTTCGTTTGATCTCTCACTTAGTGGTTGAATCTAAGAAGAAATGGAGTGTTTTCCCTTGGTGTTTTTCTTTCTCCTTCCTCTCGGCCAAGCAACAGAAATAAGGGGTAGAAGATGTGAAAATTGGGTTTAAATGGAAAGACCAAGTCTTGGTCAAGAAGCTCTAAGGTGGCGACACTTGTCGCCACCACCACCTTTCTTTTTTTTTTTCTTTCTTTCTTGCTATTTTCTAGCCTCAATTTCGGTCAACCTTGCTGCCAAGAGAGAAGATATTTTGCTCAAGTTCAATAAACTTGTTTGGTAAGAAAAATGGTGGTCAAGCGGTGCATTCAATCGGTAGTGCGCGGGACCCGCCGGTTCGCGCCGTTTTTCTTAAAAACTCACGTACTAGTGTTTTTACTTCCCATTCACTAACCTTATATCATTGCTACTAATCACATATTATTTCTCACTTAAAAGTCACTTTTAATCACTAAATTGATCCTTGGTCAGTACCGAAAATTCATCCGGTGAAAAATCGTGAAAACCCTAATTTTGCTCAAATCTTGAAACCGAAGTGTAAAACCCTATTTCCAGGTTCATCTGCACTTATTGTTGAATAATTGGGTAGTAGGGCCTTAATAAATAATAATTTTCAAATAAAAGGAAATTTTTAAGAAAATGTGAGGAATTTACAATTTCAATAATTAACATTAGGATCTCTAGTAAAATATGAGAGATTTAAGAAACCGTTTAGTCACAAGTAAACTAGGATTTTTGATTAAAACATTAGGGTTTCTAGTCTTTTAAAACAAAATAAGGTTTTAAATCAAACCCGAAGAAATATACTTTAATATTTTCTTCACAAACAACCTCCTAATATTCGGGATGTTACAATGCCACTCACATAGCTGATCTCTTCTTTAGGGAAGTTGTCCGTTTGCATGGTGTACGTCAAATTTCTGATAGGGACGTCAAATTTCTGTCTTATTTCTGGAAGACTTTGTAGGGGAAGTTGGGAACTAAGTTGTTTTTTTCTATATCCAGTCACCCACAAACCGATGGCCAAACTGAGGTTGTTAATCGCACATTATCTACTATACTTGAGGCCATCATTAAAAAAAATCTCAAATCTTAGGAAGAGTGTTTACCACATTTCGAGTTTGCTTATAACCGTACAGTTCATAGTGCTACACAATTTTCTCCTTTTGAAATTGCTTACGGTTTTAACCCTCTGACTCCCTTGGATTTGATGTCTTTGCCTATATCTGAGCAAGCTAACCTTGATGGCAAGAAGAAGGCCGACTTTGTCCAGACTTTGCACTAGCAGGTGAGGGCCAACATTGAAGCTCGCACCCAGGAATACCTCAAGCATGCAAACAAGGGTAGACGTCGCGTGGTGTTTGAACCAAGCGACTGGGTCAGGTTACACTTGCGTAAGGAATGTTTCCCTGTACAGCGCCGCAACAAATTGCTACCCCGTGGAGATGGACCATTCCAAGTTGTTGCGCGCATCAATGACAACGCTTACAAGATCAGTCTTCCTGGTGAGTACAATGTGTCGGCTACCTTTAATGTGGCTAATCTGAGTCCCTATCTTGCAGATGACGAGGTCAATTTGAGGACAAATCTTTTGCAAGATGAAGGGAATGATGAGGAAGAGGTCGATAGCGCTATCCGAGTGGAGCAAGTAAAGGTGCTATTGGGGCCTATGAAATGAGCTCGCGCGAAGAGATTGAATGAAGCATTACAAACCTTGGTTCGTGCGGTCCGAGAGTTTAGTGGAGAGCCAAAGGCCATCGAGGGCCTCAACGAGTCTAGACATGTTATCTTAATTTTGGCCCTTCGTGAGGATTCGCTCACCGTGGATTGGCTGAGGGTCCATGGTCCATTGTTAGCTTAGTAGAGTGTAATAGAAAGGTCCAACTGGGTTGTGGTTCGGACCTTAGTCAACATCTAGTCATTGGGTCAATTGGGTAGGCCATGTGGGCCACCTTAGTTAGTAGCTTAGCCCATTAGTCATAATTACTTGTGTTAGTATTTAAGAAGGAAATTTTGGTTGGATGAACAGATTTTGATGATTAATAAAAACACTTTGAGAGTTTTCTCAAAAGCTTCATTGAAGCAACTTTGAATATCTTAGAATCATTTTTTTGGTATTCAATTGACTTATCAATCTAGGACCGCGCTAGATTGTGGCATCTTCTACCAATACCGAGGTTCATTGACCATATGATCAACGAGTTTAGGTGACTCCGCTGTGATGTGTGCATGGATCTTATCCCACATAATGACCCAGTCTGAGTTCCATTGGGTCCAGTCACACGTGCACGGGCCAAGCTCTTCAAAGAATCCCTCCAAGCCCTTGTGCGAACTGTCCAGGACCAACATTGAGTCCATAGCGATATTGAAGGCTTGGGAAGAGACAATCAAGTAATCTACACCTTGATCCAAGCCCATGAAGAATCAAGTAGGCCTCCTTGTTAGTCGGCCGAGTAGGGCCTTAGTCTTTAATACTTATTGGATTGGATTAATTGCTTAGTAGAAGGCATAGGCCGGCCCATCTTGGAGTCAAGATGGCCGACTCCCCTCTTAGGGTTTCCTTAGGGTTTTTCTTGTTCCCCTTAGCCTATAAAAAGGCTTGCTTTGTAAGGTTTGGGTACAAGTTTGATGAATAAAATTTTCCTTATTTCGATTCTTCCTCAAAAGAAAGTTTCGAGCCTTCTTACTTGCTTGGCAAGGGTTATTGAGCAATCTTGCGTCTTGTCCATGATTGTTCAACCGACCTATCTCTTGGAGTAGTCACCTTCATCGGAGTCGTCGTTCTACCACTTTAAACCAACTCGTGTCGTCCGTGTTGATTTAAGGTCCGCAAACCAAGCGTAGGACAACGTCGCTAGATCCTTGGGCAAACGTGTTACGTGTCTAGAAACGAGTTGATCGAGGCCGTATCACGCTGCGTTCGTTGTGTCATCAATGTGAGTATCGCCTTCTAGATCCTAGCCGTTCTATATGGGTTGCATCACAAGGTTGGTGCCATTTGAATCAACCCAAAAGGAGTCCAAATCAGTGATACGCTGCTCGAATCAACACGTTTCGAGACACGTAGCACGTTGCCCAAGGATCTAGCGAGATTTTCCAACACTTGGGTTGCAGAACCTAAAACCAACACGGGCGACACAAATTGGTAGAAGGTGGTAGAACGACGACTCCAACAGAG
Source organism: Coffea arabica (assembly GCF_036785885.1). Taxonomy (NCBI): domain Eukaryota; kingdom Viridiplantae; phylum Streptophyta; class Magnoliopsida; order Gentianales; family Rubiaceae; genus Coffea; species Coffea arabica. The sequence goes on along the minus strand of NC_092312.1, from coordinate 49,178,618 downwards.
GCGACTACTCTAATGGTAGAACAATCAAGAACCTTCGCGAGATTGCTCAAACACCCTTGCCAAAGCAAGTAAAGGAATGAAATTCTCACAATAAGAAAATCGAAAAGAACAATTTGATTAATCAATCGAGTCTACCCTTCATGCTTACAAAGCAAGCCTTTATATAGGCAAAACTAATGAAACCCTAATATCCGAAACCCTAATATCGAAAAGCTAGATGGTCGGCCACTCCTTCGACAAGGTGGGCAAACCCATGGACTCAATAAAAAGGGCCTAGTGGTTTGACCATCCTTAGACAAAGGTGGGCTGAATCCATGGCTAACAAAAGGACTAATCTAAACTTAAGACTCCAAACACTAAGGCCTAATCAGCCATGGCCCACTTGGCTTTTCACGGGCTTTCTTCACGGGATTGGATCATCGTGTAGACCACTGGGTTATCACTTTCCAAGCCTTCAATGTCTCGATGAACTCCTTGTTGGTCTTGCACATTCCGCACAAGGGCTTGGAGTGATTCCTTGAATTGCTTGGCCTGTGCACATGTGACTGGACCCAATGGTACTCGAACTAGGTCATTGCGTGGGCCAAGGTCCGTGCACACATCAGTCCCCTCCACTTGAGAAGGATTTGCCCTCAAATCTGGATCGTCGTCCTCAAGGAATGGGCTCAAATCTTCAACATTGAAGGTCGCGCTAACATTGTACTCCCCAGGCAGCTCCAACTTGTAGGCATTGTCATTACCTCTTTGGAGTACTCGGAAGGGTCCATCTCCCCTTGGGGACAATTTGCCCTGGCATTGTTTAGGGAATCGCTCCTTCCTTAAGTGCAGCCAGACCCAATCTCCAGGCTCAAAAATCATCTTGCGACGGTGCTTGTTAGCTTGTTGGATGTATTGCTGAGTACGCCTTTTGATGTTTGCTCGAACGGCCTCGTGTAACCTGCGCACAAAATCAGCCTTCTTTTTCCCATCTAAGCTTGTGTGCTCAGAGGAAGGTAAGGGTGCCAAGTCAAGGGGAGTTAGGGGGTTAAAACCATATACAATCTCAAAGGGTGAGTAGTGTGTTGCACTATGAGCAGTGCGATTGTAAGCGAATTCCACATGCGGCAAACACTCTTCCCAAGATTTTAGATTCTTTTTAATCAAAACCCTGAGCAATGTGCCAAGTGTGTGATTGACAACCTCAGTTTGTCCATCACTTTGTGGATGACTTGTGGTTGAGAACAATAATCTAGTACCCAACTTGGACCACAGAGTCTTCCAGAAATAACTCAAAAACTTTACATCTCTATCACTAACAATGGTTTGAGGCATACCGTGCAGACGGACAATTTCTTTAAAGAACAAATTAGCAATATGAGATGCATCATCGGTTTTGTGACAAGGGATGAAATGAGCCATCTTAGAGAATCGATCAACCACTACAAAGATGGAATCATTACCCCTTGGTGACCTAGGTAGTCCCAGGACAAAATCCATTGATAAGTCTACCCAAGGGTAATGAGGGATGGGCAGTGGGGTATACAAGCCATATGGGTTTGTTTTAAACTTTGCCTTGTGACAGGTGGCACATCTACCAACCATGCGTTCAACATCTCTACGCCTGTGAGGCCAGTAAAAGTGTGACGACCCCACCTCCCCCTAAGGCGTACCAAAGGGTTCGGCAGACCGCCTGCCCAGCTCTCGCCAGGACTCACACCCTATCTCAAACGAGTCATGTACACACATCCATGAACCATAAATAACATTCCCAATTCAAGCTTATAATTTACATTGATAGAAATCGAGGTACAAAGTCTCAATACACCAAACTAGTTCAAAACGTATACAATCCAAGTACAACATGTTCCATTCGAGGAATAGCGCGAGTACAAGACCAAAAAGTCAAAAGTCAAAACAAAAGGCTACGCTAGTCTTTTACAAGTCTCACGCGTCACTCGTACCCCTGAAAGGAAAACAAATGGAGTGGAATGAGCTAAAAGCCCAGTGAGGTTCCAAATAGCAAATTGACCATTATTTAGAAGTACAAGTTTTCGGTATAGCAAAGTAACAAGCATGAAGAGTTCATAAAGGTGAGCAATAACACGTCAAGTAGCAATCTTAAAATGAACGAATGTAGAAAATTTCAATAATCCAATAAACAATAATTACTCCAAAGTATAAGGATACGGATGACTCTCAGGAGCCAAATTCCCATTACATTACCAGAAGCTTGATCCCGTAGTAGTTGACACTCCGTCAACTTTCAAGTAAGTAACCAATCCAGTAGAACACCACTTAAACGACTCTCCGTCCACCGTTCAACCCCCAGCTGGGCCCAAAATCCTCAAGAACATGGGTGGTAATACTCGAGTATACCGATTACTCGAGGAGATATCACTCCACTCGACAATACAAGACACCCAGGGTTCGTTACCCAATCGACCAAGCCCTTGCCGGCTCGACTAGAGTAACTCGCCACAGGGTTTCTGGAATTCCAGGAAGTGCGCGCATCATAATCAAGTATATCAAGTCAATTGCAACAATAAACAAGTATATCACGTAAGGGCAAGTGCGATAAAGTACACTCTTGCCCTATCAATTCACGTATATAACATGTACTCATATTGGTCACGTATCAAGTTCAAGTATCTAGTGCAATTCGGTATTTGAAAGCACTCACCAAAAGATATAGTGCCTTTACTGGTCACTTTCAGGTTATACTCTGGGTTCGGAGTCCAAATCTGCGATAAAACTCAGTTTGAGAACTTTGAAACATGACTAAGATTCGAAACTTAGACGTTTCGTTCAATAAAATCAAGAAATTGAAATTCACTCGGATGGTAGTCGTGAAACACTTGCTCGCTTTTTAAATGGTAAAACTTTGTAACATTTATACTTGAAAATGCCATGCAAGTCGAAAGTATAAGGAAAACATACTCCGAGCAATCATTATTTCCTTTCTCAAGGGTACAAGTTCGGCCAAGTCCTTCCTTATATACCCCGGAACAAAAATACTCAAGTACCCTAGATGGTTCAAGCACTATTCATATCAATTCGACCCAAGTCGCAAGTGTATTTATATAGTTCTCGAGCGTAAATTCGGGCAGCATGCCCTTTGTGTTTACCTAATTTTCCAGCCATTTAGGCTTCATTATTTTTCTCAACCACAACCCAACATCACATATGTCAACAATTCATGTCCAGAGCCGTTCCATAGGCTCACAATATCATAATAACAAGAATCACAACAATGACAAGTGCAGAAATTCAACTTAGCACAAGACAGATTTGACGTACGAATGCGGAAATAACATATCCGAGGCTACGCTTATTGGATTGAGGCGTAACCTATGCCGTTTCGAAGCTAAGATATAGGGCTACAATATTCATGAAGGTCACTTAGTCCAGTTCCTAATGTAGCTTAGTCAAATCCTCAAATTACTAAACCAGAAACCAATTCGTTGGCTATATAACCGCATTACCCTGTAATGGTCATATCTCAGAGTACAAAAGTCCGAATCAGGTGTTCTTGGAGGCATTTAAAAGCTAAGTCAGAATACTACAACTTTCATGTTTTGGCCCAGAGCTAAATCAGTACGGATCCTAGTCAAAAAACGTGATAAACTGGACTTAACTGATGAAACGGACTGCTGGGAAATATTTGAAACAGTAAGGGTATTTCGGACTTTTCATGACCTACGTTGCTCCGATTGGGCTGAAATTTTACAGGTACCTGCAAAATACCATTCTATACAACTTTCCTTCTTTGACCCAAAGCCAATTCGGCCTCTAACACACAGATACAAATTCGGACAGAATGTAAGCTAGAATTTCCAGAAATCTGAAATTTGTAGTTTCTAGTGCAACTTTCCCCAATTTCTCACCTCTCACACTACCAAAACATCTTATACAACATTAATTGTAACATACAAGCATCATACATCAAGTTGGGCAGAAATTCCACAGCCCTAGTTCATCAAATAAATTGGGGAAAAACTTCTACACATGCTAGCATCCATGAATCCACCACCAATCAAGCTACTAAGCTTACTTTAACCATGATTGAAAGAGAAAGTTAGAGAGATATCATCCTCTTACCTTGATTAGAGTTTACCAAGTGTAGCCCAAGCTTTCTCTTTCCAAAATTTCACCAACAATCACTAACTAATCACTCAAAGGTAAGTTTAATCGGTTTAGAAATTTAATTTGTCACTTGGTGGGTTAGAATCAAGAAGAAGGAATTGTTTCTTGCTCTCACTTTCTCTCTCCCTCTTGGTCGACCAGCTGCTGGAAAAATGAAGAGGAAAGTGCAGAAAATTGGTTTAAGAAGGCTAGTTAATCACTTGGCCAAGAAACTCTAGGGTGGCGACACTTGTCGCCACCACCACCTTTCATTTTTCTCTTTCTTCCTTGCTATTTTCTAGCCTCAAATTTTCGGTCAAAGCAGCTGCCAAACAAGAAGATATTTTGCTCAAAAGTCAATAAGCTTGTATGGTAAGAAAGTGGTGGTCAAGTGGTACGTTCAACCGGTAGTGCGCGGGACCCGCCGGTTCGTGCCGTTTTTCTTAAAAACTCACGTGCTACTGTTTTTTTTCTTCCCATACTCTAACCTTATATCATTGCTACTACTCACATATGATTTTTCACTTAAAAGTCATTTTTAATCACCAAATTGATCCTTGGTCAGTACCGAAAATTCATCCGGCGAAAAATCGCGAAAACCCTAATTTTGCTCAAATCTTGAAACCGAAGTGTAAAACCCTATTTCCAGGTTCATCTGCACTTATTGTTGAACAATTGGGTAGTAGGGCCTTAATAAATAATAATTTTCAAATAAAAGGAAATTTTTTAAGAAAACGTGAGGAATTTACAATTTCAATAATTAACATTAGGATCTCTAGTAAAATATGAAAGATTTAAGAATCCGTTTAGTCACAAGTAAACTAGAGTTTTTTTTTTTTGATTAAAACATTAGGGTTTCTAGTCTTTTAAAACAAAATAAGGTTTTAAATCAAACCCGAAGAAATATACTTTAATATTTTCTTCACAGACAACCTCCTAATATTCGGGATGTTACAAAAAGTGTTCTTGTAACATGGCTAGGGTCTTAACAACTCCAAAATGTCTCATGAGACCACCACTGTGTGCCTCTCTAATCAAAAGATCACGAATGGAAGAATTAGGCACACATAGCTTATCCACATAAAACAAAAACCCATTATGCAAGAAGTACTTCCCATGTGGACTCTTCATACAAGATGCATAAATATCACTGAAGTCAGTGTCATGAGCATATATATCCTTAAGCATTTCAAATCCTAACAACTTATCATCAAGCATAGCGAGCAAGGAATGTCTACGTGATAAAGCACCAGCTACCACATTCATTTTGCCAGTTTTGTACTTAATGACATAAGAGAAGGTGTCGATGAAACTTATCCATTTGGCATGGCGCTTGCTCAACTTGGGCTGGCCCTTGAGAAATTTCAAGGATTCGTGATCAGTGTGTTTCACGAACTTCCTTGGGCGGAGGTAGTGTTGCTAAGTCTCCAATACTCTTACAAGTGCGTAGAGCTCCTTGTCGTACGTGGGGTAGTTCAGGGCAGCACCTCCCAGTTTCTCACTAAAGAACGCACAAGGCTGCTTGTCTTGCATGAGAACAGCGCCAATACCTACATCAGAAGCATCATATTCAATTTCAAAGGTCTTGTTAAAATTTGGTAATGCTAAGACTGGTGCATGTGTAAGTTTGTCCTTAAGGGTGAGGAAGGCTTGTTCTTGGGCTTCTCCCCAATGGAATTTATCATTCTTTTTTGTCACGGCGGTCAATGGTGCAGCAATGGTGCTAAAATCTTTGTCAAACCGCCTGTAGAAACCCGCCAATCCATGGAAACTCTGCACCTCAGGGATGGATTTGGGTGTGGGCCATTGCCTGATGGTCTCGATCTTGGACTCATCCACTTTGATGCCTTACGAACTCACATCATAGCCTAGAAACACGAGCTCATTAGTACAAAATTGTGCACTTCTTAGGGATGGCGTATATATGCGCCTTTCGAAGTGTCTCAAGAACTAGCTTCAAATGCTCCATGTGCTCGTGTTTGCTTCAACTATATATCAATATATCATCAAAGTATACAATAACAAACTTACCAATGAACTGCCTCAAAACATGGTTCATTAACCTCATAAAGGTGCTAGGGGCATTAGTCAACCCAAAAGGCATGGCTAGCCACTCATAGAAACCATGCTTGGTTTTGAAGGCCGTCTTCCATTCATCGCCTTCTTTCATTCTTATTTGATAATAGCCACTCCTTAAGTCAATTTTAGTAAATATGATAGCACCATCAAGTTCATCAAGCATATCATCTAGTCTAGGAATGGGATGATGATATTTAATGGTAATGGCATTAACGGCCCTACAATCAGTACACATGCGCCAAGTACCATCTTTTTTGGGGACAAGAATCACAGGTACAGCACATGGACTCAAACTCTCTTTTACCCAATCCTTACCTAGTAGGCCATCAACTTGCCTTTGGAGCTCCTTTGTCTCCTCAGGGCCCATGCGGTAAGCTGGTTTGTTGGGTAGTGGTGCTCCAAGAATTAGATCAATTTGGTGCTCAATCCCTCGAATGGGCGGTAAGCCATCAAGGACCTCATCAGGGATAACGTCCTCAAATTCTTACAAAATAGCAACTATACTCGAAGGCAATGCCTTATCGAGCTCAGCAATATCTAAAAGCACATATTTGCAAATCATGAGAAGTACAAGCTGATTAGAGTTTACAATCTTTCTAACATCTTTAGCCTTAATGATCATGTTTTGCTTTCTAGTGGTCGGTTTAGTCAATGCGTGTTTTGGTACACTAGGTGTGCTCACTTGACCTTGGGTGGGTTGCTCACTTGTGGAAGTGGAGCAAGTGCCAGGGTCGACCGTCCTTTGCTTTCTCTTTTGACGGTCTAAGTCACACTCCCTTTGCAGTTTTAATTGGTTCTCATAAACTTGTGCAGGGTGTGAGTGGTGTGAGGACCTTACATTTGCCATTGTGCAAAAGGGTGTACTTATTTGCCCTTCCATTGAATGTGATGTGTTTGTCAAATTGCCAAGGTCTCTCTAAGATGACATGTGTAGCATGCATAGGCACTACATCACACACAACTTCATCAATGTAAGTTCCAATTTAAAAAGGAACGCGTACCTGCTTGAAAACACGTACCTCTCCTTCCTCACTTAGCCATTGGAGGCGGTAGGGATGTGGATGTCTTGTAGTTAGGAGACCCAAGTTCTCAACCATAAGCAAGCTCACCACATTGGTGCAACTTCCCCCATCAATGATGAGACTGCACACCTTATCACTTATTTTACAGCGAGTGTAAAATAAGTTCTTCCTTTGCAACTGCTCATCCTTCTTAACTCGGGCGGTTAGCACTTGTCGTGCCACCAAGCAACCTACTTCTCCTTGTGTAGGAGAGCAATCTTCCTCAGCCGAGTCATCCTCTAGGCAGTCACCTTTAATCAATCTAGGCATCTCCTCACAATCGTCATCATCAGACACTATCTCGCCACTATGAGTGATTAACATGACTCGTTGGTTTGGACATTGAGTTGGATATGTCCAAACCCTTGGCACTTGAAGCACTTAATGTTCCTACTCCTAGTCTTAGGAGTCTCAAGTGATGCCTTAGAAGTAGACCTGGATGCATCAACAGCTTTGTTAGGGGTAAAATTGGTATTGCGATTAGAGGCATTACCTTGAATTTGGCTAGAAGGAGTTGGTGTAGCCGAATTTCCAGCTTCGTGGGTTGTTCTCTGTGGTAGGTTTCCCTTCCAGGAAGGCGAGTTGAATGTTTGGAAGGTACGGGTCCCACGCCTCAATTTCTTTCCCCTCTCGGCCTTGATGGCTAGTTCAAGAAGGTCATGGATGTCCAAATAATGTTGGAGCTCCAAGGCTTCTTGAAGGTCAGGATTGAGACCTCTAAGAAACCTGGCCATGGTCGCTTCACCATCTTCTTGAATGTTCGCTCTCATCATGGCTATTTCGATCTCCGTGTAATAGTCCTCCACACTCATGTTGCCTTGGGTGAGGGTTTGAAGTCTAGAATGGAGATCACGATTATAGTAGCTAGGAACAAATCTCTTGCGCATCAAAACCTTGCGCTCTCACCAAGTCCGGACTGGTGGTTCTCCCATCCTCCTTCGATGAGTCCTTACTTGGTCCCACCAGACTAGTGCGTAGTCGGTGAACTCGATAGTGGCTACCTTAACCTTTTGTTCCTCACTATAATCGCAGCAGTCGAAGACCATCTTAATGCGGCCTTTCCATTCCAGGTAGGCCTCAGGGTCACTCTTGCCTTTGAACGTGGGGACTTGAATTTTAAGTCCCTTGAGTTCGTTCTTAGATGTGTCCCTTTCAGGCCTCTCGGCATGTTCATCATCCTCATTAGCCGAGTAGTCTTCACTATTTGCTCCCCTAGTGCCATGGGTACTCCGGTTGTGAGACGTAGAACGTGAGCCTCATGTGAGACTCTTGGAGAGTTCATCAAAGCGAGTGTGCAATTCCTCCATTTATTGTTCACTAACTTGCCTGAGCTCGTTCTTCATGGCGGCGAACATTAATGAGTAGTCAGTGGGTGGTTGCTCTTGCTCCATGACTGCAAAAATGGTTAGAAAACAAGAGAAAATAGGACAAGTATAATCTCACTTCACTCCCTTAGTGTATCACTCACTCTCGTGTTTTACCACTCAAAACACTCTATTGGTCTTACCAAGTACCTTTACCTGTTGGATTAGGTAGTTGAGAAATGCCGCTCAAGTCCAATAATTGCCACCAACTTTTTCCACAAGACTAACCAAGAAGGCAAGACACAAATATGGCTGGAAAAGAAGTATAAAAGGGTCGACTTTGGAAGGGAAGTAGTACTGGACAGCAATAAAGAGGCGTTAATGTGAACACAAGAGAAAGAAACCCTAACTTCCTCAAGTGTAGGAGTGGGTTCCTAAAATATAGGAGAGTAAGTAGGAGAGTGTTCCTAAGATGTAGGAGAGAATGTAGGAGAGTATCCAAGTGAAAACAAAGTAGTTATCCAAGTGGTCTACTTAGTTTCCTAATTGATTTTGGGAAACAATTTAGTTTTGGAAAACCTTTCCTTCTTGAAACAACCTTTAGAAACTTCCAAATTCTAACCCAACAAAACTACAAATCAGATTTGGTTTCCTTCTTGAAACAACTTTTAGAAACTTCCAAATTCTTTTCCCATAATCAGATTCGGTTCTCTCAAGTCTCCAAATCAGATTCAGTTTTCCTTGTCCTCGATTCTCTAGGAGATCTGGCAGCAACAAGCTTTTAAAGCTTGCCCCTTCCCTCACAATCCGACGCACAGCACACCCAATAATCAATCTGGTTTGAGCTCTCCCTTGCGCAACAAGCAAATTAGTTTCGGCTATGGGGTCCCAACAAGAAGAGGTAAGCGATCTCACACAAATTTCTTCCCCACGGGTTGCTCAAGACCCTCCCAAGAAATTTACTCCCACATCACGGAAGCCTTTCACCACCACAAGAGAGTATAGGAAGTTGTTTATTCGAAGAGAGGTTCAAGTTTTCAAGAAACAAGGTGGTCAAGAAATTCAATAACCTCGAAGGGTGGTTCAAGTTATCAAGGCACAAGGTGATCAAGAACCACAAGAAGAGGTGGGTCAAAACTTTTAAACCTTTGCTTGGAGTTAAATTTCCGTTTTGGAGTAGAACACAATGTAAGAACAGGTTTGGCAATAAAATTCAACTTCCCTTTTTTTTTCTTGTGTCACCCGAATGCTCTTCTTTCTTTTCTTTTAATGTTTCTGGTTTTTTTTTCTTCGATGAATGGGGACACAAAACAGATAGATTGGACATGACTCAACACAACAATGGAAAACAATTGCGGTCAGATTTGTGTTTTTTTTTTAACACAGCAGCGGAAACAAGGAATTCTAGATGACAAATAAAGACAAAAACAATGGATATAACGGAAGATACCTCTACCAAAGCTCTGATACCACTGATACGCTCCTTGATCAACACGTTTCGAGACACGTGGCACGTTGCCCAAGGATCTAGCGAGGTTGTCCAATGCTTGGGTTACGGAACCTAAAACCAACACGGACGATACGAATTGGTAGAAGGTGGTAGAACGATGACTCCAACAGAGGTGACTACTCTAATTGATAGGTCAGTAGAACAATCAAGGACCTTCGCGAGATTGCTCAAACATCCTTGCCAAAACAAGTAAAGGAACGAAATTCTCACAATAAGAAAATCGAAAAGAACAATTTGATTAATCAATCGAGTCTACCCTTCATGCTTACAAAGCAAGCCTTTATATAGGCAAAACTAATGAAACCCTAATATCCGAAACCCTAATATCGAAAAGCTAGATGGTCGGCCACTTCTTGGATGTGACGACCCCACTTCTCCCAAGGGCGAACCCAAGGGTATCGGCAGGCCGCCTGCCTAGCTCGCGCCAGGACTAAAAACTTAAAGTTCGAAAGAGCACTAAATACAATATATACAATCCCAAAAGAGTTATAATTACATTCTCCAAAAGTATCGAGTCAAACCACCAAAACAAAAACAAACATCCTAACTGTTCAACTATTACAAGCCAAACTAACTATACTAGTATACGAGCCAAAAGACCCCGCGTCGGCCCCTGCTAAGGAAAACAAAAGGAATGGGGTAAGCTATATACTTAGTAAGTAAACAGGGGCGAAAGCATAAATTTCATGTAACAGTTACACAATAAGAGTAAAGCAAAAGCAGAAAAGTAACATCACATAATAAGGATACAGGTGGCTCCAAAGCCAACTCATGTGCCATGCGTGATCTCCTGCCGACACTCCGTCGACCGCAAATAACAGTCCGTAGAACTTCACTTGTACACCCACCGACACCTTATCACCCTCACTGGCCAGTCACCACACAAACTTGCCCGGGCGAACGAAATCACAAACTTGAGCTTGAGTCACAAGCTCGGGTCGCAAACTTGGTCACCTTCTCGGTGAACCGGATTCACAAAATTGGTTCATAAAATGAACCTACAAACTTGGTGACCTCAGACTAAGTTGGACTGCCTTCGACCAAGCCCTAACCGGCTCGAATAGTCCAACCAGGTCAAGAGTTCGCCCCAAACTCACAAACTTCACAAAATTATTCAAAATCACAAACTTTGCAAACTTCACAAACTTTATTCGAAAGTCGCCCCGAGCCACAAGCTCAAGGGTTTTGGTTCCAAAAGGTTCATATACATATGCCAAGTACAATTATACATTCAAATTAGGGTTTAGGTCGAGTGCGATAAAGTACACCCTCGCCTAAGTGCCCTTTTCACATATCTCAAACACATAGCAAAGAAAACACACCAAACCGGCCTGAATACTTACACAAAGTACAAAAGTAGTACAAACGTGAAAATCACTTCGTGCGTGTTCGCTAGTAGGGCCCACCAGCTCCGCCTAGCTCACCACGATCTGAAATAGAAGATTGCATCACATGACGTCATAAACGGCCACTAACGTGCCCAAAACAAATAAAACAGCAACATCGGCACACGCAAGTACGGAAAGGGCACACGCACGCGTGCGGAAATGGCAAACGGCAGATTTGATACTCATTTCTAGTTCACCCATAAGTTGAGCTACGAATATCGGATTAAGGCGGATGAGATGCCAAATCGAAGCTTAAAGGATGAACAACAACTGTTATGAAGACATCCAGAACTGAAACTGGAGGCTTCAGTCCCAAATGAACCAAACACAATCACTTACGAAATCTGGCCAATGCACAAATGGTCAGTTTTGAATACGAACTGTTTTCTATGCTACACATGGTCAAAAGAGCTGAAAATTGGCAGTTATATAGTTCATTCCAAATGGAACAACTTTCATGAAGGTCGGCAATCCAAATTCGGAACGGAAATTGGTCATCAGGACCAAAACAGATTTCTGGTCATTTTCACGGGCAGGCCTTGTTTGCTCGGCTATATCTCAGGTTTTATAAATCCGATTCATGAAATTCCAAGGGCGTTAGAAAGCTCTGATATAGGGCTATAAGTTTGGTGTTTTGGTCAGAAGCCCAAACAGCTTGTAACTCAGTCAAATGTGAAGCCAAAGTTCCAGCCATAAACTTTCCAAAAACGTACTAGAATCACAAACCGTATTTGACCTCAATATGCGGTAATGGCACCAAATTCACTACGGTTATCGGATGGGGGTGTAAGACCCACCGTTTCGAAGCTAAGAAACAGGAGTACAACAATGTAGAAGGCCACTCAGTCCAAATCCTAGCACAACTAGTTCAAATATGCAAAATACGAAACCAGAATTACCAAAACAGGTTTGCAAAACCAATAAAACTGTAATCGGTATAACTCAGTCTATACAAGTCCAAATGCCGAAATTCCAAAGGCATATGTTAGCTAAGACATCCAGCTACATTTCATCAGAAGACACCAACTTCAAAATGCCAACCAATTCCAGTCACAATAGCCAAATACAAACGCAGTTTTCGCATTCTGGCCAAAGCAGAACAGCTACAGTAATTTCGACATAACTCACACTACACTAATCCAAATGACCTGAAATTTTAAAGGCACCTCAAACACATCAATACCTACAACTTTCATGTTTTGAGCAAAGTCCAATTCGGCCTCTAACCCTATGATCTAAAACCGGACAGAATTGGGGGTTCATGAACCCTAACTTTCCATTTTTCCATCCAAATCCAAAATTGATTGCATTTATCAACAATTCACACTCACTAGAGTCATTTTCCACCATTACAATTCATCATACAAGTCCCCAACATCAAGATCATATTAAACCAGAAAATTCCTCAAAAATAGAAAAACTTCACCAAATCATTTCAAACCAAGATAAAAACCAGAAATTTCATCACTTTAATCACTACTAAGCATAACTTAAGCATCATTAGGTGTAGGAGGAAGTTTGAACATCACTTACCAAGAAAACAAGAGAGAGGAAGTAGTAGGACACCTTAGCTCTCCAAGAAAGCTTCACCAAATCACTCACTATCACTAACTAAAGGGATTTTATGGAGTAATTGCAAGATCAAATGGTTGGATGGTTCACCTTGAGCAAGATTGGAGCTAAAACTTGAAGAGTTTCTTGCTTCCTTTTGGAGAGAGAGGGCCGGCCATATGAGGAGAAGAAATGGTGATTTTTGAGCAATTTTTTCAAGATATTTACTCAATTTGGTCAAAAGTCAAAAGTGTGAATAGTTGCCAACAAAGTCTAACCAATGGTTGTGTGACACTTGTCACTCCATTAATGCAATCTTATCACTTCTTTTTCTCTCTCACATCAATCATTTCACACACTCTACTTATCTCTTAACACCCGATAAATTTTACACAGTATCCGGAATTTAACCTAATTGGTCGAATTTTTCCGAGCTTTTCGCACTAGTGGGTCCCACGTCCGATATACGTTCTTAATTTCTCAAAAACTAACTAATACTAGAAAAATCATCTAAAAATTCTAGTTACTCAATAAAAATTATCTGGGAAATTTTCTAATAAAGAAAATGCAGGAAAACGGGTTTTCAATCTTAACCAGAACTGAGGGTTTAAATCTTAATCCCTACTTAGGGTTTTCGAAATACTCCCAAAACCAAACGTTACCGCCCAATTAATGAATATATCAACGTAGAACGAACTGGGGCCTTACATTGGACAAGATGGGCCGATCCATGGACTTAATAAAAAGAGCCTAGTGGTTCAGCCATCCTTAGACAAAGGTCGGCCAAATCCATGGCTAACAAAAGGACTAATCTAAACTTAAGACTCCTAACACTAAGGCCTAATCGGCCATGGCCCACTAGCTCTTCACGGGGTTGGATCATCGTGTAGACCACTGGGTTATCACCTTCTAAGCTTTCAATGTCTCGATAAACTCCTTGTTGGTCTTGCACATTCCGCACAAGGGTTTGGAGTGATTCCTTGAATTGCTTGGCCCGTGCATATGTGACTGGGCCCAATGGTACTCAAACTGGGTCATTGCGTGGGCCAAGGTCAGTGCACACATCAATCAGCTTAGGATTTAACTAGTTGTTAGTTTTCAAATTGAGTCCTTGTCAAAGTCAAACACTTCTAACACTTGAGTCACCTTCTTTGCAGACTAAAATATGAAAATTCCAGCATGTTTTGCTGCCTTTTTGTGTCACTAAGCAACCCTAAAATCCCAGCAATTATACGCCACATTTTTGGTGAAACTTGAGTGAAGTTTGGTTGAATTTCTTGGAGAAAATTCTGATTTCTTCAAAGGAAGTGATGTGTACGCGGAAGAAAAGATTAGACCGTAGAGGACACGTTGAGTAATGGCTGGAATTGAACCCAAACTTGGACCACTCAAGAACGGATTCAACGATAGAGGACGCCACAATCAAGTGTGTGTGCTTGATTGATAAGTCGATAAACAACCTAGGAATTTGGGTTAATGGAAGATGAAATTCTGGAATTTTATTAATAATATCACAAAAACTGAATGTAAAACATCACTTAAGGCTATTTATAGCCTTGACTAAACCCTAATAAAGCTTGGAATACATTAAGGAAATTAGGCCAGCCCATTTCTTTTACTAGGCCGAAAATTAGCCCATCAATACATATACCGTAAGCTTCGGGAGCAACCCGGGCACCCTAGTAGGGGTGCGTCGCCCCCTGAACCCCCGACTCGCTAACTAGTCCCCCATATAGCTCAGCAGAGTGTATCTTTAATTGTAAGCAACACTTTAGTAGTCTTGCAAGGATCTTCCAGCTCAAACCCTTCAATGGGCGGTTTGTCCTGGGCTTGGATGGCGTGAACCAAGCCTTGAAGCGACTCCTTGAATCTCTTAACTCGTGCTCGTGTCTGTGACGACCCCACTTCTCCCAAGGGCGAACCCAAGGGTATCGGCGGGCCGCCTGCCTAGCTCGCGCCAGGACTCAAAACTTAAAGTTCGAAAGAGCACTAAAAACAATATATACAATCCCAAAAGAGTTATAATTACATTCTCCAAAAGTATCGAGTCAAACCACCAAAACAAAAACAAACATCCTAACTGTTCAACTATTACCAGCCAAACTTGTAACGACCCCACCTCCCCCTAAGGCGTACTAGAGGGTTCGGCGGGCCGCCTGCCCGGCTCTCGCCGGGACTCAGTCGTTCACTACAATCCTCAAATGAATTACAATATAAATCTCAAAAATTACATCAAATTCTCCAATAATTACATGTCATAAACGAAGCGGAAACTAGTTCTAAGCGTAGAATATAGATATACATCCGATTCAATTTCAAATATTTATACAGGCCCAAAGGTACATAAACCAAAACCAAATCTAAACTATACAAGATGTACGCCATCCAGCCACGTAAAGATCCAAATACAAGTTCTCCTTTATTTCGATCCCTGTGGGGAGAAGAGGATAATAGGGGGTGAGCTAAAAGCTCAGCGAGTGACCAGTAAAATCAACAGCCAAGTATATTTCACAATAAAGCATTGATATGATGTCATGATGCAGTAATCAAATGTTCATTTATTGCTCATGTGAGCCAGTGAAGTTCTTGTACTTAAATATCCAACGTTCGTTTAGATCAGGTAACCGTGAAATAGAAGTAAGGAGCCATCGGGCTCCAAAAAATGTGAAAACAGTAGTGGAGACATTGGTTCTAAGCACAAGACTTTCCAGGAACTCATTGGAGCCAAATTATGTCATGGCACACACCCGAACCCAAATGATATGCAATGGGGTAATAAATGCAAGAATTAGTTCAAAAGTAACTTTGGGAACAGTCGAGGGATCACTCACACAAAATATAGGGCTTCAAGTATTCACGTTCAATTATACTCCAGGTTTGGAGTCCAGCTCTGCGATAAAAAATCCAATTTGAGAACTTTGAAACACGAGTAAGATTCAAAACTTAAACATTCCGTTCATTAAGAATCAACCAATTGAAATTCATTTGAAAGACATTCGTGAAACACTTGTTCGCTTTTCAAATCGTAAGGTCTTGTAGTGTATATACTTGGAAATCTCACTTGAGTTGAAAGTACAAGGAAAACAGGTTCACATTGGCCATTATGTCTTTTCCTCAAGGTACAAGTTCAGCCAAATCCTAACATATAATCCTTGATAACAAAGCAGCAAGGTCCTCGCTAGTTCAAGTGATAATCACTTAACCCTTACTCACGTTACAAGTATAGTTTCCTAGTCCTCGAGTGTAAATTCGGGCAGCATGCCCTTTGTGTTTACCAAATTTTCCAGCCATTTCGGCTTCAATCCTTACACAATCCAACCCAACATCACCCACAATATAATTTCAGTTCATTAGCCATTCCATAGGCTCAACACAACATAAGAACAACAATCAAAGTGATAATAAGGGTGGAAATGCAACTTAGCAAAAGACAGATTTGGCGTATGGGTGTGGAAATAACACATCCAAGGCTACGCTTATCTAATTGAGGCGAAAATTATGCCGTTACGAAGCTAAGACACAGGGATACAATGTTCATGAAGATCAGTTAATCTAGTTTCCAATGCAACCTGGTCAAATCCTCAACTTACAGAACCAAAACCCAACCAGTCGGCTATTTAACCACATTGCACTGGAATGGTCATATCTCAGGTTACCAAGGTCCGCTTAAGGTGTTATTTAAGGCGTTTGAAAGCTAAGTCAGAATACTACAACTTTCATGTTTTGAAAAAAAGCTAAATCAGTACGTATCCCAGTGAATAAACGTGATAAATTGGATAAACTGACCAAACGGACTGCTGGGGAAAAACTTAAAACAGTAAGGGTATTTTGGACTTTTCACGACCTACGTTGCTCCGATTGAGCTGAAATTTTGTAGGAACCTATAAAATACCATTCTATACAACTTTCATGTTTTGAGCTAAGGTCAATTCAGCCTCTAACATGAGACTACAAAACCGGACAGAAAAGGGGAAAATTTTCCAGAAATCTGGAATTTGTTGATTTCAATGAAACTTTCTCAAATTTCTTGTTCCAATCACTACCAAAGCCCCTTATATACAACATATAGTAATCATACATCAAGTTTGGCAGCAATTTTCCAAATCCTAACTCATATATCCACAAAGAAAATAACCCCCAAAACATGCTAGCAACCGTTATTCACCACAAACTTGAGTTACTAAGCTAATTTACACAAGATTCAAAAGATCAAAGACCATGATCAGATTTCATACCTCAAAGACAAGCTTGGATGAGTGATAATCAACCTCCTTGGAAAATTTCTGGTTCCTCTAGCTTCCCAACTCACAATTAGCACTTTGATCGGTTTGGAAATTTGATTTTCTCACTTGGTTTGGCTAAGATTCAAGAAGAAAGAATTTTTCTTTTACTCTCCCTTTCTCTCTCTCTTTTGGTCGACCATCAGTAGAAATAATGAAGGGAAAGTGCAGAAAATTGATTTAAGAAGGTTAGTTGCTCACTTGGCCAAGTAACTCTAGGATGGCGACAAGTGTCGCCATCTCCACCTTTCATTTTTCTCTTTCTTTCCTTGCTATTTCTAGCCACTAATTTTCGGTCAAACAAGCTGGCAATTAAGAGGATATTTTACTCAAATATCAATAAACTTGTATGGTAAGAAAGTGGTGGTCAATTGGTGCGTTCAATCGGTAGTGCGCGGGACCCGCCGGTTCGCGCCGTTTTTCTTAAAAACACACATACTAGGGTTTTTATTTCCTATTCACCAACCTTATATCATTGCTCCTAATCACATAATATTTCTCACTTAAAAGCCACTTTTAATCACCAATTTTGATTCTTGCTCCATACCGAAAATTCATCCGGCGAAAAATCGCGAAAACCCTAATATGCTCCAATCTTGAAAACGAAGAGTGAAACCCTACTTTCTAGGTTCATCGGCACTTATTGTTGAAAAATTGGGTAGTAAGGCTTTAATAAATAATAATTTTCAATTAAAAGGCATTTTTGGGAAAAAATGTAAGAAATTTGCCTCCTTATTCTTTGGGGGCGTTACAAAACTAACTATACTTGTAACAGCCCCACTTTCCCCTAAGGCGGACCAAAGGGGTTAGCGGACTGCCTGCCCAGCTCTCGCCAGGACTACGGATCAGATTAGAGCTATCCGCTTCAATCCGGAACTTACAAACTCGCGTAAACAAATCAAAATAGTAAAACAACCCAAGATAAAATGAAATGAAATCCGGAGCCGGCCATGAATAGTAACCGACCCATCAGAACCCAACCGAAATAGCTAACAAACATTTACATCTGAACTTTAGCGTTTACAAATCAAAATGACATCCAAAGCTTTCAAAAGATAATACATATACACGGTTTGCCAAATCAAAAGAGAAACGCCCCAAAAGTACACTTAGGGTTTTAATACATCAGCTATACAAAAGATATGTTCAACTAGCTCAAGTCGGCAACCGATTATCAAATCCAGTCCAAAAGTATTTATTTTCCTGTAAGGAAAACAAAAGGGACAGAACGGGGTGAGCTTGCGCTCAATGAGGTACCAAACAGATAGCAGAAAAATCATGGCATTTCACATTTTTCAAATCAGATACACATGCCAGATGTAAAGCAAAGGAACCAATGATTCAAATCAAAAGGATACGGGTGGCTCTCAGGAGCCAAATTTCCAGCGCAGTACTTGATCCAAACCGGTTGACTCTCCGTCAACGTATATAGAACCAAACGTCCGTAGACCCCTCTTTACACCAAATTCCGTCCACCAAACACCCCTTTACCGGGCCCGCTCACCGTAACCGAACAGAAATGGTAATACTCGAGTATACCGGAATCAAGGGTCTCAATACCCAAAAATCCCCGAACAGACTACCGTGGTTCGTTATCTAATCGTCCAGGCCCTTGCCGGCCCGACTCGAATAACTTAGCCACAGGATTGAGCTCATAGGTCATAGAAATCCGAACAGATGCAGACACAGATAACAGATTCAGATAGGCACTCAAAATTGGCATATGGACAGACAAGAGAACGAGTGTGATAAAGTACACCCTCGTCTCCAACAATTAAACAGATTGCAGAGCAAAAAATCAAGTTAAACAGCAATGGAGGGGAGTGGTACACTCACCGGCTCAACTTCAAAAGTTTTCACTTCAGATTGGCCTTAATCGCCAAGAAACCCTAAAATAATCAAAATAAACCAATTGAAGGTTTTACTTCCAGAATCGAGTAAACAGAATGCACATGTGAGGCTCGACTACTAGTCGTATGCCTCGCCAAATAATTACTAATGCAAGGGTGCAAAACATGATTTTCTTGGAAACGAAAAGGTAGCATGAAGACCTAGGCGCAAACAACCCAAAAGCCTTTCATTCTACCGAAAGGTAAACCCAACTTAAAGGAACCAAACGGCCTAGAAAATCGGGCAGCACTTCCCCTAAATTTCTTACTTTTCCAGCCATTAAGGCTTCATTCTATCTTCAAATCAGTCCCAACATCTCACACAAAATTCATCTCATTTCCCAAAAGCCGTTCACTAGGCTCAAAGTGGTACAAGTACAAAAGTTAACTAGGAAACAACCGAAATGAAAGCAAGCCCTAAAAGAGACTCGGTAACGAGTCATATAGCAATGCTAAACACAACCCGAATAGGGTTTCATATGCATAAATGAGCATAATAGCAAACCAGAAATTAGAAAATGGCCTTAGTCTTGGCCCCAAATAGAAAACTGTTTTGCCCTTATTATGCGGTAATGGTGTAAAATTCTCTACGGTTATCGGATGGGGGTGTAAGACCCACCGTTTCGAAGCTATGAAACAGGGCTACAACAATGTAGAAGGCCACTCAATCCAGTTCCTAACACAACTAGGTCAAATATGCCAAATACTAACCCAGAATTCCCAAAACAGGTTTGCAAAACACAGAAAACTGTAATCGGTATATCTCAGTCCATACAAGTCCAAATGCCGAAATTCCAAAGGCATATGGTAGCTAAGACATCCAGCTACATTTTATCAGAAGACACCAACTTCAAAATCCAAACCGATTCCAGTCAAAATGGCCAATTACCAGTGCAGATTTCGCATTCTGTCCAAAGCAGAACAGCTACAGTAATTCCGTCATAACTCAATCTACACTCATCCAAATGACCTGGAATTTTACAGGAACCTCAAACACATCAATACCTACAACTTTCATGTTTTGAGCAAAGGCCAATTCGGCCTCTAACCACAAGATACAAAATCGGACAGAAATTTGGGGTATAAAACCCTATTTTGCTGAAATCTCCTCCAAACCCAAAATTGCTTGCAATTACCAATCATTTACACCTACTAAAGTCATTACCCCTTATTACCAACCATCATAAACAACCACAACACCATGATCACATTAAACCAGAAAATTCCTCAAAAAAAATAAAAACTTCACCAATTCATCACAAATCAAGAAATAACTCACATAATCCATCACTTTAGCTTCCACTAGGCACCAATTAACCATCATTAAGTATAGAAGGGAGTTCATATACCACTTACCAAGTAAACAAGAGAGGGAGAGATGTAGACCACCTTAGCTCTTCCAAAAAAAACTTCACCAAATCACTTACTAGCACCAACTAGAGGGATTTTATGGAACAATTCTAAGTTTAATCGGTTGGAATGGAAGATTGAGCTAGTTTGAAGCTTGAAACTTGGAGAAGTTTTCTTCCTTTTCCTTGCAAGAGGTTCGGCCATGAGAGAGAGAAGAAATGGTGATTTTTGTGAAATTTTAAGATATTTAATCACTTGGAAAAAAAGTCAAAAAGTGAATAGTGTCCATCCAATCAAATGGTGACACTTGTCACCTAATTAATGAATCTCTATCTCTTTGTTCCCCCTCATACCAATCCAAATGACATCCTCTACTTATCTCTTAACACCCGATAAATTTCAACCAGTATCCGAAACTTAACCTTATTGGCCGAATTTTTCCGTACTTTTCGCACTAGTGGGTCCCACGTCCACTATTTACTCTTAATTTTCTAAAAATTCACCAATGCTAGAAAAATCATCTTAAAACTATAACTGCTCATAAAATCCACTAAGAAAATATTTCTAAGCCAGAAAATGCAGAAAACGTGCAATTAAGGGGTAATAAACCCTAGGAAAATAATTAGGGTTTTACGGGTTCTCACAATACTAGTATACGAGCCAAAAGTCCCCGTGTCGGCCCCTGCTAAGGAAAACAAAAGGAATGGGATAAGCTATATGCTTAGTAAGTAAACAGGGGCGAAAGCATAAATTTCACGTAACAGTTACACAATAAGAGTAAAGCAAAAGCAGAAAAGTAACATCACATAATAAGGATACAGGTGGCTCCAAAGCCAACTCATGTGCCATGCGTGATCTCCTGCCGACACTCCGTCGACCGCAAATAATAGTCCGTAGAACTTCACTTGTACACCCACCGACACCTTATCACCCTCACTGGCCAGTCACCTCACAAACTTGCCCGGGCGAACGAAATCACAAACTTGAGCTTGAGTCACAAGCTCGGGTCACAAACTTGGTCACCTTCTCGGTGAACCGGATTCACAAAATTGGTTCATAACATGAACCTACAAACTTGGTGACCTCAGACTAAGTTGGACTGCCTTCGACCAAGCCCTAACCGGCTCGAATAGTCCAACCAGGTCAAGAGTTCGCCCCAAACTCACAAACTTCACAAAATTATTCAAAATCACAAACTTTGCAAACTTCACAAACTTTATTCGAAAGTCGCCCCGAGCCACAAGCTCAAGGGTTTTGGTTCCAAAAGGTTCATATACATATGCCAAGTACAATTATACATTCAAATTAGGGTTTAGGTCGAGTGCGATAAAGTACACCCTCGCCTAAGTGCCCTTTTCACATATCTCAAACACATAGCAAAGAAAACACACCAAACCGGCCTGAATACTTACACAAAGTACAAAAGTAGTACAAACGTGAAAATCACTTCGTGCGTGTTCGCTAGTAGGGCCCACCAGCTCCGCCTAGCTCACCACGATCTGAAATAGAAGATTGCATCACATGATGTCATAAACGGCCACTAACGTGCCCAAAACAAATAAAACAGCAACATCGGCACACGCAAGTACGGAAAGGGCACACGCACGCGTGCGGAAACGGCAAACGGCAGATTTGATACTCATTTCTAGTTCACCCATAAGTTGAGCTACGAATATCGGATTAAGGCGGATGAGATGCCAAATCGAAGCTTAAAGGATGAACAACAACTGTTATGAAGACATCCAGAACTGAAACTGGAGGCTTTAGTCCCAAATGAACCAAACACAATCACTTACGAAATCTGGCCAATGCACAAATGGTCAGTTTTGAGTACGAACTGTTTTCTATGCTACACATGGTCAAAAGAGCTGAAAATTGGCAGTTAGATAGTTCATTCCAAATGGAACAACTTTCATGAAGGTCGGCAATCCAAATTTGGAACGGAAATTGGTCATCAGGACCAAAACAGATTTCTGGTCATTTTCACGGGCAGGCCTTGTTTGCTCGGCTATATCTCAGGTTTTATAAATCCGATTCATGAAATTCCAAGGGCGTTAGAAAGCTCTGATATAGGGCTATAAGTTTGGTGTTTTGGTTGGAAGCCCAAACAGCTTGTAACTCAGTCAAATGTGAAGCCAAAGTTCCAGCCATAAACTTTCCAAAAACGTACCAGAATCACAAACCGTATTTGACCTCAATATGCGGTAATGGCACCAAATTCACTACGGTTATCGGATGGGGGTGTAAGACCCACTGTTTCGAAGCTAAGGAACAGGGGTACAACAATGTAGAAGGCCACTCAGTCCAAATCCTAGCACAACTAGGTCAAATATGCAAAATACAAATCCAGAATTACAAAAACAGGTTTGCAAATCACATAAAACGGTAATCACTATAACTTAGTCTATACAAGTCCAAATGCCGAAATTCCAAAGGCATATGTTAGATAAGACATCCAGGTACATTTCATCAGAAGACACCAACTTCAAAATCCAAACCAATTCCAGCCAAAATAGCCAAATACCAACGCAGTTTTCGCATTCTGACCAAAGCAGAACAGCTACAGTAATTTCGTCATATATCATTCTACATTAATCCAAATGACCTGAAATTTTGTAGGCACCTCAAACACATCAATACCTACAACTTTCATGTTTTGAGCAAAGTCAAATTCTGCCTCTAACCCTATGATCCAAAACCGGACAGAATTGGGGATTTAGGAACCCTAACTTTTCAATTTTCACACCAAATCCAAAATTGGTTGCATTTATCCACATTTCACACTCACTAGAGTCATTATAGGCTATTACCATTCATCATATTCAACCACACCATCATAATCCAATTAAACCAGAAAAATCATCATAAAATGGAAAACTTCACCAAATCACTTCAAACCAAGATTAAAACCAGAAATTTCAGCACTCTTATCACTAATAAGCACAACATAAGCATCATTAGGTGTAGTAGGGTGTTTCAAGCTTCACTTACCAAGAACCAAGAGAGAGGAAGTAGTAGGACACCTTAGCTCTCCAAGAAAGCTTCACCAAATCACTCACTATCACTAACTAAAGGGATTTTTTGGAGTAATTGCAAGATCAAATGGTTGGATGGTTCACCTTGAGCAAGATTGGAGCTAAAACTTGAAGAGTTTCTTGCTTCCTTTTGGAGAGAGAGGGCCGGCCATATGAGGAGAAGAAATGGTGATTTTTGAGCAATTTTTTCAAGATATTTACTCAATTTGGTCAAAAGTCAAAAGTGTGAATAGTTGCCAACAAAGTCTAACCAATGGTTGTGTGACACTTGTCACTCTCATTAATGCATTCTTATCTTCCTTTTCTCTCTCACATCACTCACTTCACACACACTACTTATCTCTTAACACCCGATAAATTTTACACAGTATCCGAAACTTAACCTTATTGGCCGAATTTTTCCGAACTTTTCGCACTAGTGGGTCCCACGTCCAATATACGTTCTTATTTCTCAAAAACTAACTAATACTAGAAAAATCATCTAAAAACTCTATTTACTCAATAAAAATTATCTGGGGAATTTTCTAATAAAGAAAATGTGGAAAAAACGGGTTTTCAATCTTAACCGAAACTTAGGGTTTAAATCTTAATCCCTACTTAGGGTTTTCGAAATACTCCCAAAACCAAACGTTACCGCCCAATTAATGAATATATCAACGTAGAACGAACTGGGGCCTCACAGTGTCACTGGGCCTGGGACACCTTCACAGGGTCTACTGGATCACCAACCATGGGTCTCGTGCTCAACCGCATCATTCCCCTCCTCTTGAAAAGGATTTGCCCTCAAATCGTGCTCGTCCCCTGCAAGAAACGGGTTCAGGTCAGCAACATTGAATGTAGCACTAACATTATACTCACCAGGCAAATCTAAGCGATATGCATTGTCGTTCATGCGCTCAATGACTTGAAAAGGCCCATCTCCTCTTAGTGACAGCTTGTTTTGTCGTTGTTTTGGAAATCTCTCCTTGCACAAGTGTAACCAGACCCAAGCACCAGGTTCAAAGACAAGCTTGTGCATGTGCTTGTTAGCTTGTTGGACATATTGGCCCATCCTCCTCTCGATGTTGGTACGAACCTTGTCATGCAATGATCTCACGAACTCAGTTTTCTTCTTGCCATCTAAGTTCACATGCTCAGAAGAAGGTAATGGCAACAAATTTAAGAGGGTTAAGGGGTTAAAACCATACACAACTTCAAAAGGTGAGAATTGTGTAGCACTATGCACAGCCCTATTGTATGCGAACTCAACATGAGGTAGACACTCCTCCTATGACTTGAGATTTTTCTTTATGATTCATGTAGGAGTGTGGATAAGGTCCTATTGTGACGACCCCACCTCCCCCTAAGGCGTACCAAAGGGTTTTGCGGACCGCCTGCCCATCTCTCGCTAGGACTCACTCACTCGTATCCCGTGCATACATCCATGGACCAGAAATAACATCGCAATTCAAGCTTATAATTTACATTGATGTAAAATCAAGGTACAAAGCCCCAATATACCCAAACTGGTTCAAAGTATATACAATCCAAATACAAAACATTCTATTCGAGGAATAGCGCGAATACAAGTCAAAAGTCAAAACAACTAGACTACGCTAGTCTTTACACGTCTCACGCCTCGCTCGTACCCCTGTAAGGAAAACAAAACTAACGGAGTGAGCCAAAACTCAGTGAAGTTCCAAATATCAAATTGGTTATCAAACAAAGTAATAACAGTGAAATAGTGAAATAGCGAGCAAACAAGTCCAATCAAGGAGATAATACTTCAAGTAGTCAAGAAATATATGGATCATGTTCACATGTAAGGATACAGTGGCTCATGTCTTGGCTCCATCCTAGTTTGATCAATTAGTAGTTGACACTCCGTCAACTTTCAAGTAATAACTAGTCCAGAAATAATACCCCACTTCACGCCAATCTCCGTCCACCACTCAACCCCCTTTTTCGGGCCCGCACGCCACACGAAACATGGGTGGTAATACTCGAGTATACCGATTAGTCGAGGAGATAACACTTCACTCGACATTACTAGTTACCCAGGGTTTGTTATCTAATCGACCAGGCCCTTGTCGGCTCGATTTGATTAACTAGCCACAGGGTTTCTGGAATTCCAGGCAAGATACAAGTCATATGCACGTAGAGCAAGTCAAGTGAAATCGATAAACAAGAACAAATCTGGATAGGGCAAGTGCGATAAAGTACATCCTTGCCCTATCAAATCACTTATATATCATGTAATCATATTGGTCAAAGATAAATCACAAATATCAAGTTCAATCAGATATTTGGAAGCACTCACCAAAAGTAGTGCCTCTACTGTTCGCGTCTGGAAGGTACTCCGGGTTTGGAGTCCAAATCTGCGATAAAACTTGACTTAAGAACTTTGAAAATTGACTAAGGTTTGAAACTTAGACGTTCGTTCAATAAGAATCAAGAAATTGAAATTCACTTGGAGAATAGTCGTGAAATAGTTGCTCGCTTTTCAAACTGAAAAATTTTGTAACATGTTTACTTGGAAATAAATTTTGAGTCGAAAGTGCAAGGAAAACGGATTTATAGTGATTATTACTGCTTTTCCTAAGGGTACAAGTTCGGCTAGATTCTAACGTATAGCCCTCGATAAACCAGGTAACAAATGTCCTAGATGGTTCAAGTGATATTCATTCATCAACTTTACCCAAGTCGCAAGTATATTTCTCTAGTTCTCGAGCGTAAATTTGGGCAGCATGCCCTTTGTATTTTCCTATTTCCAGCCATTAATGGCTTCATTCTTTTTCCTCAATCAAACCCAAGTTTACACACAACACAATTCATTTCAATAGCCGTTCCATAGGCTCAAGACAATACAAGGACAAAATCAAACTAATAACAAGTGCGGAAATGAAATTTAACAAGAGACAGATTTGACGGGTTTCTGCGGAATGGACACATCCAAGGCTACACTTATCGGATTGGGTTGCAACTTATACCGTTTAGAAGCTAAGACACAGGGCTACAATTTTGATGAAGACCACTTAGTCCAAATTCCAGTGTAACCTAGTCAAATTCCCAATTCACAGAACCAAATTCCAACTAATTGGCTAGTTAACCGTACTACATTTAAATGGCCATATCTCAGGCTACCAAAGTCCGTTTAAGGCATTCTTGGAGGCATTGAAAAGCTAAGACAGAGTAATAAAACTTTCATGTTTTGGCAAATGGCTAAATCAGCACGGATCATAGTGAATAGACACGGTCAAATGGATGAACTGTCTAAAACGGATCACTGGATGCATCCTAGGGCAGCGAGGGTATTTTGGTCTTTTCATAGGCTACATTGCTCCAATTGGGCTAAAATTTTGTAGGAAACTATAAAATATCATTCTATACAACTTTCATGTTTTGTACTAAGCCTAATTCGGCCTCAATCATAGGGCACTGAAACCGGACAGAACTGAAGCATACAATTCCAGAAATCTGGAATTTTGGGATTTCAAGGGTAATCTCTTCATTTTCTTGATTCAATCACTACCTCAACCTCTTATACAAGCCTATATACATCATATACCACTCCTACAACAAGTATAAGAAGGAAATCGGTCAAACCCTAGCTTACATACATCACCCCAAAATCATCACAACAACTTGTATAGCTACTAATCTAACCAAAACATGAGTTATATAACATCTTAAACAAAAATAAAAGAACCAAAGCCATGGGTCAGACCTTATACCTGAACAAAAGGGCTTGCAAGAGTAATACTTCACCTCCTCTTGAAATTTTTGGTTCCCTTAGCCTCCCAAGTTTACAACTCACAAGTTAATCGGTTTAGAATCTTGTTTCCTTCACTCAAATGGTGTAAATCAAGATGAAAGAAGGTTGTTTCTCTTGCTCTCTCTCTTTCTCTCTCTCTTGTCTCGGCCAAACCAGAAAAAAAAATGAGGAAGAATGAGCTAATTTGCAAGATAAGAAGGTAAGAAAATTAAGTTTAATCAAAGCCACAAATTGCCAACACTTGGCACTACCAAAACCATCCAAAATTTTTTTTTCTTTCCTTGCATTTTGAGTCCAATTTTTCGGCCAAGAGGATGGCTATGAGGGGGGATATTTTCCACCAATATCAAGGTTATGCGCTGGTAAGGAAATGGTAGTCAAGTGGGGTGTTCAATCAGTAGTGCACGGCACACGTCGGTTCGCACCGTTTTTCCTTAAATCACACATACTAGGGTTTTTACTTCCTATTCACTAACTTTGTATCATTGCTTCTAATCACATATTATTTCTCACCCAAAAGTCACTTTTAAGCACCAAATTTGATCCGCGCTCCGTACCGGATAATTACACTAAGAATACACGTGAAAACCCTAACTTGCTCCAACTTAGAAACGAAAAGTGAAACCCTACTTTCTAGGTTCATTTGCACTTATTGTGGAATGATTGGGTAGTAGGGCTATAATAAATGAATAGTTTCCAAATAAAAGGGCATTTTTGAGAAAAATATAAGGAATTTACAAGTCCTCACACTCTCTCCCCCTTAAAAGAATTTCGACCTCGAAATTCATACCTTTAGTCGTAAATAACTCAGGGTACTTCTCTTGTGTGAGAACCCGTAATTTCCCTAATAATTTTCCTAGGGTTTAACCTCTTTAATAGCATGTTTTCTGCGTTTTCTGGCTTAGGAAAAATTTTCTTGGTGAATTTTATGAGTAATTATAGTTTTTAGATGATTTTTCTAGCATTGGAGAGTTTTTGGAAAATTAAGAATATATAATGGACGTGGGACCCACTAGTGCGAAAAGTTCGGAAAAATGCGGCCAATTAGGGTAAATTCCGGATACTGGTGGAAATTTATCGGGTGTTAAGAGATAAGTAGAGGATGTGAAGTGATTGATGTGAGAGGGAAAAAGAAGGATGGGATTGCATTTAAAGAGGTGACATGTGTCACTATGAGGTTGGTGGTAACTTATGACTTACTATTCATTTTTTTGACCTTTTGACCAATTGGTTTAATATCTTAAAATTACCACAGAAATCACCATTTCTTACCTCTATAGTGGCCGGCCACCTTGAGCAAGGAAGGAAGAAGAACTCTTCAAAGTTTGGCAACTATCTAGCTCAAATCCTCCAAAACACTTGCTTGATCTTGTTTCTACTCCATAAAATCCCTCTAGTTGGTGCTAGTAAGTGATTTGGTGAAGTTTTTGGAGAAGCTAAGGTGTCCAACAACTCTACCTCTCTTGTTTTCTAGGTGAGTGTGTGAGAACCCGTAAATAACCTAAAAATTTTCCTAGGGTTTTAGTTCCCTTAATTGCATAATTTTTGCATTTTCGGGCTTAGAAACATTTTCTGGGTTGATTTTATGAGCAATTATAGTTTTTAGATGTTTTTTCTAGTATTGGTGAGTTTTTAGAAAATTAAGAATATATACTGGACGTGGGACCCACTAGTGCGAAAAGTTCAAAAAAATTCGGCCAATTAGGTTAAATTCCGGATACTGTATAAATTTTATCGGGTGTTAAGAGATAAGTAGAGTGTGTGAAGTGATTGATGTGAGAGAGAAAAGAAGTGATAAGAATGCATTAAATAGAGTGACAAGTGTCACCATGTTATTGGTTTTCCTTTAAGATTTACTATTCACAATTTTGACTTTTTTGACCAAAGGATTAAATATCCAAAAATTGCATAAAATTCACAATTTTTCTTCTCTTGTTGGCCTGCCCTCTCTCTCAAGTTCAAGGGAGGAAGAAAACCTCTTCAAGTCTTGATTTCTTCTTGCTTCAATCCATAACTCAACCAACTAAACTAGTTTCTACTCCATAAAATCTTTCTAGTTGGTGTTAGTGGTTGATTTGGTGAAGTTTTTGGAAGAGCTAAGGTGTCCAACACCTCTACCTCTCTTGTTACTAGGTGAGTGGTGTGTGTATCTTCCTCCTACATCTAATGATGCTTAAGTTATGCTTATTAGTGATTAAAGTGCTGAAATTTCTGGTTTTTATCTTGACTTGAAGTGATTTGGTGAAGTTTTCCATTTATTGATGATTTTTCTGGTTTAATTGGATTATGATGGTGTGGTTGTTTGTGATGATTGGCAATGGCCTATAATAACTCTAGTGGGTGTGAAATGTGGATAAATGCAACCAATTTTGGATTTGGAATGAAAACTGAAAAGTTAGGGTTCTTAAATCCCCAATTCTGTCCGGTTTTGGATCATAGGGTTAGAGGCCGAATTTGACTTTGCTCAAAACATGAAAGTTGTAGGTATTGATGTGTTTGAGGTGCCTGTAAAATTTCAGGTCATTTGGATTAATGTGGAATGAGTTATGACGAAATTACTGTAGCTGTTCTGCTTTGGACAGAATGCGAAAACTGTACTGGTTATTGGCCATTTTGACTGGAATTGGTTTGGATTTAGTTGTTGGTGTCTTCTGATGAAATGTAGCTGGATGTCTTAGCTAACATATGCCTTTGGAATTTCGGCATTTGGACTTGTATAGACTATGTTATAGTAATTACAGTTTTGTGTGATTTGCAAACCTGTTTTGGTAATTCTGGTATAGTATTTGGCATTTTCGACCTAGTTAAGCTAGGAACTGGATTGAGTGACCTTCTTCATTGTTGTAGCCCTGTTCCATAGCTTCGAAGCGGTGGGTCTTACACCCCCATCCGATAATCGTAGTGAGAGTTGTGCCATTACCGCATTATGAGGTCGAATCCGGTTTTCTTTCCAAGGCCTAAGTTTAAGGCCTTTCTTAATTCCTGGTTTGCTATCATGCTTGTATATGTTTATAAAACCCTATTGGGGTTGTGATTGGCATTGCTATATGACTCGTTATCGAGTCTCATTGCATTTGTTTACTTGTTCTAGGGCGTGACGGTGGTTCACGACATTCCCCTGACGGAAGTGCATGAAATAGCACTTATTTGATTTGTGAGTATACTACTCACTTAAATGTTACAATGTGGCTTTGTTATATGTGTAATTGATGCCTTGAAGGCTTATTTGCTTATTGGAAGTGATTAAGGTGAGGGTGTACTTGACCGCCCTCACCCCTTGTGATTTTATTCATGGTTAATGACTGTTCACTGAAATACTGTACTGGTTATATGAAATACTGAATTCCACTCATGGAAACTGATTTGGTGTCGTTTGGATGAATGTCCAACGGCTTTACTGTATCACTGAGCTCAACCCCGTTTGGTAGTCAATTGGATCGAGCCGGCGAGGGCTTGGTCGTGAAAATTGTCTTGCCACGGGGACTGTACTGAGGAACCTTGTAGTAATGAGACTCTTGGTTCCGGTATACTCGAGTATTACCAAAAGTGACTGAATGGAGTGCGGGCCCGGTTGGGGTATGATTGGTGGAAGGAAAGGAAGTAAAGTGAGGTCTACGGTTTTGGTACTTTTAACATTGACAGAGGGTCAATGAGGTTGGATCAAGATTGCAAGTGTGGAAATGGGCTCTTGAGAGCCAACCGTATCCTTTCACTGGTTTGATTTATCTCTTAATTGCATATTTGAACTGAACGGTTATGATTATGTGATCTTGACTGCTTTTGTGTGATAGTTGCTCACTGGGCTTTAGCTCATACCGTGCCATTTGTTTTCCTTACAGGAAAATGACCACTTTTGGAAAGAATGTGCTAGTTGGTTCAAGTTGAGCTCATGTGAATGTATATTTTGAATAGCTCCTTGAGGGTGAAAACCCTAAGTGTTTTGTTGCAACCAATGGTTGGCTTGTAAATGGTTATTTGTACATGTATGAACTAGTTGAATATTTGATATGCCGTCTTGGCTTGCAAATATTGGTTTCCAATGTATATATATGTTTGGTCGATGCCTGGTTGGATTTCGAACTGATACGCGTTTCAAACGGAAAAGAAAAAAAAATTTGGAAAAAGGAAAGGGCCAAATCCGGCCGGATTCTGACGTGTCCTCTACTGTTCATCGCGGCTTCGATTTTCGTTTTTTTTTATTTTGTGATTTTGACCTATTTGCGCGCGTTGGTAAGCTTCGGAGCGCATTAGATCGACGTTAACTGATCCGTAGTCCTGGCGAGAGCTGGGCAGGCAGTCCGCTAACCCCTTTGGTTCGCCTTAGGGGAAAGTGGGGCTGTTACAGAGTGGTTATTGAACTTCCTCCTACACTTAATGAAGCTTAAGTTGTGCTTAGTGGTAGCTAAAGTGCTGAAATTTGTGGTTTATTTCTTGGTTTGAGATGAATTGGTGAAGTTTTAAATTTAGTTATGATTTTTCTGGTTGAATTTGATCATGATGTTGTGGCTGTCCATGATGGTTGGAAATGATGTTTAATGACTCTAGTAGGTGTAAATGATTGGTAATTGCAACCAATTTTGGATTTGGAAGGAAATGTGAAAAGTTAGGGTTTCATAACCCCCTTTTCTGTCCGGTTTTGTATCTTATGGTTAGAGGCCGAATTGGCCTTGGCTTAAAACATGAAAGTTGTAGGTATTGACGTGTTTGAGGTGCCTGTAAAATTTCAGGGAAATTGGGGTAGTGTAGAGTGAGAAATGTCGAAATTACTATTGCTGTTCTGGGTTCATCAGCATGGCAGAACTGCGCCTGTAATTGGCTGTTTTTACTGGAATTGCTTTGGATTTGGTTGTTGAGGTCTTCTGATGAAATGTAGCTTGATGTCTTAGCTACCATATGCCTTTGGAATTTCCGAATTTGGACCTGTACAGACTGAGTTGTACTGATTACAGCATAGTGTAATTTGTAAACCTGTTTTGGTGGTTCTGGTTTAGTATCTTGCATATTTAACCTGTTTGTACTAGGAATTGGACTGAGTGGCCTTCTACATTGTTGTATCCCTGGTTCTTAGCTTCGAAACGGTGGGTCTTACACCCTCATCCGATAATCGTAGTGAAATTGGTGCCATTACCGCAAAATAAGGACGTGACGGTGGCCAAAGCTAATGCCATTTCTTGAATTTCTGGTTACTCATGATGCTTGTATATGCATATGAAACCCTATTGGGGTTGTGATTGGCATTGCTTTATGACTCATTATCGAGTCTTATTGTAGTTGTTTGCATGTTCTAGGGCGTGACGGTGGTTCACGACGTACTGGTGACGGCGGTGCATGAAACACCACCTACTTGATTGGTGAGTGCACTACTCACTTGAATGCTTACAATGTGGCTTTGCTATATGTGATTGTGATGCCTTGAAGGCTTATTTGGATATTGGAATTGATTAAGGTGAGGGTGTACTTGACCGCCCTCACCCCTTTTGATAGTATTACTGATTGTTTACCGTTTCACTGTATTACTGAACTTGATATATGAGTTATTGAATTCCATTTCATGGAAACCTGATTTGGTGTCGTTTGGACGAATATCCAACGGCCTTACTGTATTACTGAGCTCAACCCCGTTGATAGTCAATTGAATCGAGCCGGCGAGGGCTTGGTCGTGAAAATTGACATGCCACGGGGACTGTACTGGGGAATCTTGTAGTAATGAGACTCTTGGTTCCGGTATACTCGAGTATTACCAAAAGCTACTGATTGGAGTGCGGGCCCGGTTGGGGAATGTTGGGTAGAAGGAATGGAAGTGAAGTGAGGTCTACGGTTTGGTACTCTTAACATTGACGGAGGGTCAATGAGGTTGGATCAAAACTGTAAGCGTGGAAATGGGCTCTTGAGAGCCGTCCGTATCCTTTTACCGTTTTGTTTCATTCCTTAATTGTGTACTTTAATTGAAAGGTCATGCTATATGCTCTTTGTTGCTTATGTGGTAGTAACTCACTCGGCTTAAGCTCATTCCGTTCCATTTGTTTTCCTTACAGGAAAATGACCACTTTTGGAAAAGATTGTGTTAGTTGGTTGTCAAGTTGAGCTCAAGTAAATGTATCTTTTGAATAGCTCTTTGAATGAAACCCTAATGTGTATTGGGTTCATTTTCTTTTGATTGGCAAACCAAACATGTATATTCATGATGAATGGTTTTTGTGGCATGCCATTTGATTGTAAATGTTGAATTTCAATGTATGTATATGTTGGATTGATGTTTGGTTGAACTCCGGATTCTGACGTGTCCGGCACTGTTCATCCGCGGCTTCGATTTTCATTTTTTTTTATTTTGTGATTTCGACCTGGTTGCACGCGTTGGTGGGTTCCGGAACGTATTAGATCGACGTAAACTGACCCGTTAGTCCTGGCGAGAGCTGGGCAGGCAGTAGGAGAAGGTGGGGCTGTCACATCTTGCATGTTCTTCTCTAGTTCCCAAGTTGCTTCTTCCATTTCGTGATGTTTCCATAGAACCTTAACCAGCGAAATCTGTTTGTTCCTCAAGTCCCTCACCTTCTTGTCCAGTATCCGAATGGGTCGTTCCTCATAGGTTAAAGACTCGTCCAGTTCAATATCTCCTGGTGGCAAAATGTGACTCGGATCTGGATGGTACTTCTTAAGCAAGGAAACATGAAACATATCGTGCCGAGATAAACTAGCTGGTAACTCTAGTCGATAAGCCACCTTCCCTATTCGCTGAAGTATACTGAAAGGTCCTATGTATCGTGGTTGCAACTTTTTCCCTTTTCCTGCCCTAATCTTTCCTTTCAAAGGAGTAATCCATAGAAACACCTTATCTCCTACTTCAAACTCCAAATCCTTCCTTCGATGGTTGGCATAACTCTTTTGTCGGTTTTGGGTTGTTTGAAACCTCTGGCGGATCACCTTTACCCTTTCGTAAGCTTCTTCAACCTAAGGTATTGTAGCCGGATCAATAATCTTCCTCTCTCCTACTTCATCCCAATGGATTGGAGATCGATACCTTTGTCCATACAATGCCTCATATGGGGCCATCTGAATAGAAGAATGGTAGCTATTGTTGTACGCAAACTCAACTAGGGTTAGATACTGGCTCCAACTCCCCCCAAAATCAACTATACAGGCTCTCAACATATCTTCAAGAGTTTGAACGGTTCTCTCAGATTGTCCATTAGTTTGAGGATGATACGCTGTACTATAATTCAACTTAGTTCCTAGAGCCTCCTGTAATTTCTGCCAGAATCGAGATACAAATTTGGGGTCTCTATCAGATACGATACTCACTGGTACCCCATGTAACCTCACAATTTCATCCATATAGAGTTTGGCAAGCTTCTCCAAGGAATATTTCATGTTAACTGGTAAGAAATGGGCGGTCTTAGTTAATTGGTCTACTATTACCCAAACCGCATCATGCCCCTTTTGTGTTCGTGGTAACCCTGATACAAAATCCATTGTTATGTGCTCCCACTTCCATTTAGGGATCTCCAAGGGCTGTAATAAACCTGACGGTCTTTGGTGCTCAACTTTCACCTGTTGGCACGTAAGACACTTTTGTACAAACTGGGCAATCTCCACCTTCATGTTATCCCACCAATACAGACTTTTGAGATCCTGGTACATCTTATTACTCCCTGGATGCACTGTATACCTAGAACGGTGAGATTCCTCCAAAATCTCTCTCTTTAACTTTTCGTCCTTAGGTACTACGACGCGATTTCGAAACTTTAAAATTCCATCAGGGCCTAGGTTAAAGTTAGGCAACTCCCCTTTCTTCACTTTTTCCACCTATTTTTGCACCATTGGGTCCTTCACTTGGCTTTCTTTAATCCGATCCAACAATGTCGACTTCACCTCAATATTTCCAAAAACCACCTTTTTCGGTTCCAGACGAGGTTTCCACTTACATACATCTTCTAACAAGCTCCACTCTCCCACCATGGAACTCGCTAGTTGGGCCTTTCAACTTAAAACATCTGCTACAACATTGGCTTTTCCAGGATGATAATTAATGGTACAATCATAATCTTCTAAGAATTCCACCCACCGACGTTGTCTTAAATTTAGCTCCTTCTGAGAAAATAGATACTTAAGACACTTGTGATCCGTATACACTTCAAAGGTTACTCCATAGAGATAATGCCTCCATTTCTTCAAAGCGAACACAACAGCTGCAAGTTCCCAGTCATGGGTTGGATAGTTCTGCTCATGAGGTTTTAACTTCCGAGATGCATAGGCAATCACATTCCTATTTTGCATCAAAACACACCCTAATCCCTCTCTTGAGGCATCGGTATAAACTGTATAGCCATCTGTCCCATTGGGCAAAACTAGTACTGGAGTCGTGGTCAATTGCCTTTTTAGTTCTTGGAAATCGCTCTCACACTTAACATCCCAAATGTACTTTCCTTGTTTCTTGGTCAAGTTAGTTAAGGGTCCCGCAATTTTTGGGAAGTTCTTTATAAATCGACGGTAGTACCCTGCTAAACCTAGGAAGCTTCGCACCTCTGTGGGATTCTCTGGCCGCTTCCATTTGGCTACAGCTTCCACTTTCGCCGGGTCTACAGCAAGCCCATCTTTTGAGATTATATGACCTAGGAACGCCATTTTTTCCAGCCAAAATTCACACTTACTAAATTTAGCAAACAGCTGGTGCTCTCTTAGGGTTTGCAATACTATCCTCAAGTGTTGCTCATGCTCCTCCCTTGACTTCGAATATACTAGGATATCATTAATGAACACCACTACAAACCTATCCAAGTAAGGTTTAAACACTCAATGCATTAAATCCATGAATGCCGCTGGAGCATTGGTTAAGCCAAAAGGCATTACCGCAAACTCAAAATGCCCATACCGAGTGTTAAATGCCGTTTTTGGTACATCCTCCTTTCTGATTCTTAACTGGTAGTATCCCTGTCGAAGATCCAATTTCGAAAACACCACAGCCCCTTATAACTGATCAAACAACTCATCAATGTGGGGTAAAGGATATTTGTTCTTAACAGTTACTGCATTCAATCCTCGATAGTCAATGCACAATCTTAAACTCCCGTCCTTCTTTTTAACAAATAGCACTGGAGCTCCCCACAGCGACTCGTTCTCATGTATGAACCCCCGTTCTAGGAAATCCTGCAATTGCACCTTTAACTCCTTAAGCTCAGCAAGTGCCATTCGATAAGGGGTTTTAGAGATGGGAGTAGTTCCAGGTACTAGATCAATCTTAAACTCAATCTCTCTTTCAGGTGGCAGTGACCCCAATTCCTCCGGAAATATGTCCGGGTATTCACTGATCAACGGCATGTCTTCCAACTTCATCTTTTCCCCCGGAGTGTTAACTAGAAAGGCTAGATTACCGCGTGCCCCTCGACTAAGCAATTTCCTAGCCCTTATTTCCGAAATAAACGCAGATGAGGCTAACATACCCCTTACGTCTAACTTCAAAGTTGTCTCACCTGGTATGCAAAACTCTACTACCTTTATCCTACAATCTACCCGAGCATGGTAATGAGCTAGCCAATCCATACCTAGAATGACATCGTACCCCTTAATGGCTAGACTAATGAGGTCTACCACCAATTTCCGCTCACCAATCCAAATATCACAGTTTCTATACACCTCATTCGCAAGTAAGGTTTGATTACCTGTAGGTGTTCTTACTTCTAAGTCATAAGGTAGCCTTTCAACTTTCATGTCAATTCCAAGCATAAATGTAGGGTTAACGAAAGAATGAGTAGCACCGGGATCTATCAAAATTTTGGCTAACCGGTGAAAAACAGGGATCGTACCTTCTACTACCTCCGTTGGTTCAGGTACGGATTGTTAGTCCAGCGAATACACTCTGGCCGGTACCCTCGACCTGGTCCCTCCAACATTGGTCGGCTTTGGGTTTGACCTGGCAGTCGACTGACTATCACTGATCAACGGGCAGTTGACTATCTGGTACTCCATACTTCCACATGTTAGGCACTTCCGAGCCTTTCTCCAGCACTCATCCTCGATATGGTTCGGTTTTCCACAATATCTGCATGTTACTCGGGGAGTGGAGGTCTGGCCTCTCTGTGGAATTCCTCTACCTTGCCCCCTACCACTTTGGCCTCCCCTCTGGGCACCTCCTGTGACGGCCCTACCTTCCCCTAGGGCGTACCCCAGGGTTCGGGGGGCTGCCTGCCTAGCTCGCGCCAGGGCTCGAAACACAAAGCTAATAAAACAATATTAAACCACAAGAGAACTATTCATAATATATACAACCGCCAAAAGTTCTATTTACATCTTCAAAAGTATCGAGCCAAACCACTCTAATACACTATAACTACAACCAGCAGAAGATAGACCCTAAGGAGGGTCCTTATACAAACCACCAAAACAAAACAAACATACTATATGTCCGACCATTACAATCAAACCTAACTATACTAGTGTACGTGCCAAAAGTCCCCGCGTCGGCCCCTGCTAAGGAAAACAAATGGAACGGGGTAAGCTATATGCTTAGTAAGTAAACAGGGGCGAAAGCGTAAATTTCACGTAACAACAGTTACACAGTAAGAGTAAAGCAAAAGCAGAAAAGTAACATCACATAATAAGGATACAGGTGGCTCCAAAGCCAATTCATGTGCCATGTATGATCTCCTGCCGACACTCCGTCGACCTCAATTAATGGTCCGTAGAACTTCACTTGTACTCCCACCGTACACCTTATCACCCTCTCTGGCCAGGCACCTCACAAACTTGCTCGAGCGAACGAAATTGAGCTTGGTTCACAAGCTCGGGTCACAAACTTGGTCCACATAATCGGTGAACCGGATTCACAAACTTGGTGACCTCAAACCAGGTTGGACTGACTTCGACCAAGCCCTAACCGGCTCGAATAGTCCAGCTAGGTCATGAGATCGGGCCCCAAACTCACAAACTTCACAAAATTTATTCAAAAGTCACCCCGAGCCACAACCTCAAGGGGTTTAGTTCCAAAATGATTCATATACATATGTCATGTACAAATATGTGCGCAAACTAGGGTTTAGGTCGAGTGCGATAAAGTACACCCTCGCCTAGGTACCCTTTTCATACATATCAAAACACATAAGCAACTAACACGTAAGAGCGGCCTGAATACTTACACAACGAACAAAAGAGCAAAAGTTCGAAATTTGTGCCGCGAGGAGTAGCTAGTAGGCCCCACCGGCTCCACCTAGCTCACCACCGTTTGAAATAGAAGATTGCATCACATAATATCATAAACGGCTACTAATATGCCTAAAACAAGCAAAACGGCAAAATCGGCACATACGAGTGCGGAAACGGCACACGGAAACGGGAATGGCGGCCTAGCCATTTTTGTGACAGCCCCACCTTCCCCTAAGGCGAACCAGAGGGGTTAGCGGACTGCCTGCCCAGCTCTCGCCAGGACTAACAGTACGTTTTACGTCGTTCTATTACGATCCGGAACATACCGTTGCGCGCAAACAAGCCAAAACTCAAAACTCTTTTTTTTTTTTTTCCTTCCATCACAATCCGGCCGGCAATCCGGCCAAGATCCGGCCGGATTGTCTGGCCGGATACCCGGCCGAGAGCAACTGGCCGGGTTCCATTTTTCCCCCAGGCAATCCGGCCTGCAATCCGGCCAGTTTCTGGCCGGATTCCTGGCCGGATTCGCCACTGTTCACGCTCGGCAAAATTTTTTTCCCGTTTTCGTTTGAAGTCGTATCGATCCGAAATCAATCCAAACATCAACCAAACATATATATACATTGGAAATCAACATTTACAAGCCAAACGGCCTACCAAAGTATCCATTTAGTTCATACATATCCAAGTAGCCAATTACACACCAAACATTGGTGGAATCAAAGTACTTAGGGTTTTCACCCTCAAGGAGCTATTCAAAATACATATACATGAGCTCGACTTGCATTCAACTATCATAACCTTTCCAAAAGTGTTCATTTGCCTGTAAGGAAAACAAATAACACGGAATGAGCTAAAGCCCAGTGGTATACCACCCAATAAGCAATCAAAGTCATATAAGAATGAACTTTCATTTAAAGTGCTCAAATAAGCAATGAAGCAAAACGGTAAAAGGATACGGTCGGCTCTCAAGAGCCCATTTCCACGCTTGCAATCTTGATCCAACCTCATTGACCCTCCGTCAATGTCAAAAGTATCAAACCGTAGACCACACTTTACTTCCACTTCCTTCCACCCAACATACCCCAACCGGGCCCGCACTCCATTCAGTAATATTTTGGTAATACTCGAGTTTACCGGAACCAAGGGTCTCATTACCACAAGGTTCCCCAGTACAGTCCCCGTGGCATGATAATTTTCACGACCAAGCCCTCGCCGGCTCGATCCAATTAACTACCATACGGGGTTGAGCTCATAAATGCAGTAAAGCCATTGGATACTCGTCCAACGACACCAAATCAGTTTCCATGAATGGAATGCAGTATCTCATATACCCAGTGCAGTATTTCAGTAAAACAATCAGTAGCCATAACCAAAATCACAAGGGGTGAGGGCGATCAAGTACACCCTCACCTCAATCATTTCCAATAACCAAGTAAGCCTTCAAGGCATCAAATACACATAGCACAAAGCCACATTATAACAAGTAAGTGAGTAGTATACTCACCAAGTAAGTAAGTGGTATTTCATGTACCACGATCACCAAGCCGTCGTGCACTACCTTCAAGCCCTAGAACATATAACACATACAA
The DNA here is from genome assembly GCF_036785885.1 of Coffea arabica. Lineage (NCBI taxonomy): Eukaryota > Viridiplantae > Streptophyta > Magnoliopsida > Gentianales > Rubiaceae > Coffea > Coffea arabica. The sequence goes on along the minus strand of NC_092312.1, from coordinate 49,138,588 downwards.
TGAGACTCGATAACGAGTCATATAGCAACGCTAAACACAACCCCAATAGGGTTTCATATACATAAGTGTGCATAAAAGCAACCCAGAAATTCGAAAATGGCCTTAGCCATGGCCCCCATATAGAAAACTGTTTTACACTCATTATGCGGTAATGGCACAACTCTCATTACAATTATCGGTTGGGGGTGTAAGACCCACCGTTTCGAAGCTATGAAACAGGGCTAAAACAATGTAGAAGGTCACTCAATCCAGTTCGTAACACAACTAGGTCAACTATGCCAAATACTAACCCAGAATTCCTAAAACAGGTTCGTAAAACACAAAAAACTGTAATCGGTATATCTCAGTCCTTACAAGTCCAAATGCCGAAATTCCAAAGGCATATGTTAGCTAAGACACTCAGCTACATTTCATCAGAAGACACCAACTCCAAAATCCAAACCAATTCCAGTCAAAATGGCCAATTACTATCGCAGTTTTCGCATTCTGCTCAAAGCAGAACAGCTACAGTAATTGCGTCATATCTCATTCCACATTAATCCAAATGACCTAAAATTTTACAGGCATCTCCATCACATCAATACCTACAACTTTCATGTTTTGAGCAAAGTCAAATTCGGCCTCTAACACAGTGATCTAAAACCGGACAGAATTGGGGCTTCAAGAACCCTAACTTTCCAATTTTCCATCCAAATCCAAATTTAGTTGCATTTTCCTATCCAATACACCTCATAGAGTCATTATCAACCAATACCATTCATCATGCAAAGCCACAACCTTCATTTCATATTAAACCAGAAAAATTCTCAATAAAATGAAAACTTCACCATATCAAGCCAAATCAAGAAATAAATCACATTTTACTCCTCTCATGCCTCCATTAAGCACAAAATAAGCATCATTAGAGATAGTAAGGTGTTTCAAGCTTCACTTACCAAGAACCAAGAGAGAGAGAGATGTTGACCACCTTAGGCCTTCAAACAAAGTTCACCAAACAACTTACTATCACTAGAAGGAAGAGTTTTATGGAGTGGAATTGGATGTAACCAATGGTTTTGGTTGATTTGCTCCAAGTAGAAGCTTGAATGTTGAAGAAAGTTCCTTCCTTCCTTGCTCAAGGTGGCCGGCCAACAAGAGGTAAGAAAATGGTGAATTTTGGTGAAATTTTGGATATTTAATTCCTTGGGTCAAAAGGTCAAAAAAATGTCAAAAGGTGAATAGTACTTCTTAAGTCACAACCAATGAGATTGTGACACATGGCACCTTATTAAATGCATTCCTATCCTTCTTTTCTCTCTCACATCAATCACTTCACACACTCCACTTATCTCTTAACACCCGATAAATTATACACAGTATCCGAAACTTAACCTTATTGGCCGAATTTTTCTGAACTTTTCGCACTAGTGGGTCCCACGTCCACTATTTACTCTTAATTTTCTAAAAATTCTCCAGTGCTAGAAAAATCATCTTAAAACTATAAATGCTCATAAAATCCTCTCAAAAAAAATATTTCTAAGCCAGAAAATGCAAAATTATGCAATTAAAAGGGGAAATAACCCTAGGAAAAATATTAGGGTTTTACGGGCTCTCACACTCTCCCCTCCTTAAAAGAATTTCGTCCTCGAAATTTCTCACCTTAATTCCCGAAAAGGTTTGGGTATTTCTTTCGCATTTCCTCTTCCATCTCCCATGTAGCTTCCTCCACTCCGTGGTTTCTCCATAGCACTTTCACTAGCGGAATCTTCTTGTTTCTGAGCTCTTTGACTTTTCGATCGAGTACTTGAACCGGTTTCTCTTCATAGGCCAGTGATTCATCTACTTCGATATCTTCCGGTTGTAAAACATGAGATGGGTCAGGATGGTACTTCTTTAGCATCGAGACGTGAAATACATCGTGGATTCGAGAGAGACTGGATGGCAGTTCCAATCGATACGCGACCGCTCCAACCCTCTGAAGGATCTTGTAGGGTCCGACGTACCGCGGTTGAAGCTTCTTTCCTTTCCCCATTGTCAGACTTCGTAAGGGTGTGATCTTGAGAAATACGTAGTCTCCAACTTCAAACTCCAAGTCTTTCCTTCGATTATCCGCGTAGCTCTTTTGTCGACTTTGAGCTGTTTGAAGTCGTTGTCGTATCAACTTGACCTTCTCATGAGCCTCTTCCATCCACGGAATAGTTGTCAGGTCCAGTGCCTTCTTTTCGCCAACTTCATCCCAGTAAATCGGTGAGCGGCACTTGCGTCCGTAGAGAGCTTCGTACGGAGCCATTTGAATCGACGAATGAAAGCTATTGTTGTACGCGAACTCCACCGAGGTCATGTGCTGACCCCAACTGCCTCCAAAGTCCAGAATGCAAGTTCGTAGCATGTCCTCGAGAGTTTGAATCGTCCGTTCTGACTGGCCATCCGTCTGAGGGTGATAGGTTGTGCTCAAATTGAGTTTCGTCCCCAGGGTTTCTTGGAATTTCTGCCAAAATCGTGATACGAACCGTGGATCCCGATCGGAAACGATGCTCACAGGAACACCGTGTAGTCTTACTACTTCGTCCATGTACAGTCGGGCCAACTGATCCATTGAATACTTCATGTTCACCGGCAAGAAATGGGCCGATTTGGTTAATCGATCAACGATCACCCAAACGGCATCGTGTCCCCTTTGCGTCCTTGGTAAACCTAAAACGAAGTCCATAGTGATGTTTTCCCACTTCCACTCGGGTATCTCCAAGGGTTGTAATAGACCCGATGGTTTTTGATGCTCTGCCTTCACTTGCTGGCAAATAAGACATTTCTGCACGTATTGAGCTATTTCCCTCTTCATATTATCCCACCAATAGGTCCCTTTTAGGTCTTGATACATCTTGCTGCTACCTGGATGGATTGTATACTTGGACCGATGAGCTTCCTCCAGAATTTCTGCTTTTAATGACTCGTCCTTTGGTACTACAATTCGGTTCCGATACTTCAGAAGACCCTCAGGACTCAAATTGAAGTCCGTAGTTTCTCCCTTTTCCACTTTCTCTCTCCACTTCCGCACCATCAAATCATTGCCTTGCGCCTCTTTTATACGTTCCAGTAGAGTGGATGTAACCCTAATATTGCCAAATATCACCTTATGGCTCCCAAGACAGGGTTTCCACTCGCACACGAATTCTAGCAAATCCCATTCCTTGATCATTAGCCCTGCCACTTGCACTTTACGACTCAAGGCATCTGCTACCACATTTGCCTTTCCCGGATGGTAGTTGATTGTACAATCGTAATCTTCCAAGAATTCCATCCATCGCCGTTGTCTCATATTCAGTTCCTTCTGGGAGAAAAGGTACCTAACACTCTTGTGATCCGAAAACACTTCGAAGGTCACCCCATATAGGTAGTGCCTCCACTTTTTCAAAGCAAACACAACAGCGGCTAATTCTAGGTCGTGAGTCGGGTAGTTCTGCTCGTGAAGCTTCAATTTCCTAGAGGCGAAAGCTATCACATTTCGGTTCTGCATCAAAACACACCCCAATCCCTCTCGCGACGCGTCCGCATATACTGCAAACCCGTCCACTCCATTTGGCAAGACCAGTACCGGAGCCATGGTCAATCTTTTCTTTAATTCCTGAAAACTCGTTTGGCATCGGCCGCTCCAGATAAACTGGCCATGCTTCTTCGTCAAGTCAGTTAATGGTCCGGCTAACTTGGAGAAATCTTTAATGAACCTTCGGTAATACCCAGTTAGCCCTAGAAAGCTGCGAATCTCCGTGGGGGTTTCTGGCCTCTTCCAATTGGTCACAGCTTCAACCTTCGCCGGGTCCACTGCAATACGTTCATGAGAGATCACGTGCCCTAGAAATGCCACTTTCTCCAACCAGAACTCACATTTACTGAACTTGGCGTATAGCTGATGTTCCTTCAATGTCTGCAACACCACTCTCAAGTGCTCCTCATGCTCCTCGCGTGACTTAGAGTAGACCAAAATGTCGTCAATGAACACCACGACAAATCGGTCCAGGTAGGGTTTGAAAACCCTATGCATTAGGTCCATGAAGGCGGCGGGAGCATTAGTCAATCCAAAGGGCATAACGGCGAACTCGTAATGCCCGTATCTCGAGTTGAAGGCAGTTTTCGGAATGTCCTCCTTCTTTATCAATAACTGATAGTATCCCTGTCGGAGGTCCAACTTCGAGAAGACCACTGCTCCTTGCAGCTGGTCAAACAACTCGTCAATGTGGGGCAGTGGATACTTGTTCTTGATCGTAACGTTGTTCAACCCCCTATAATCAATACACATCCTCAACGTTCCGTCCTTTTTCTTCACAAATAGGACCGGAGCTCCCCAAGGAGACTCACTCTCGTGAATGAATCCCCGCTCCAAAAGGTCTAGCAATTGCAACTTAAGCTCTTTAAGTTCCGCAGGCGCCATTCGGTAAGGGGTTTTGGAGATAGGTGCGGTTCCAGGTAAAAGATCTATACGGAATTCTATCTCTCTTTCCGGAGGTAAGGCTACTAACTCATCAGGAAACACATCCGGAAATTCCCTCACTACAGCCACGTCTTCCACTTTTAACTTACCCGCTGGGGTATTAATTAGAAAGGCCAAATAGCCTTGCGCCCCTCTACTTACCAGTTTCCTAGCTCGAATGCCCGAAATGAGAGCAGATGAGGCTAACCTACCCCTTATATCTAACCTTAAGGTTGCCTCGCCAGGAATGCGAAATTCAACTATTTTCGTTTTACAGTCCAGTTGGGCGTTATACTTAGCTAACCAGTCCATACCCAAAATCACGTCGTACCCCTTAATGGACAAGCTAATCAGGTCTCCTAAAAACCTCCGCTCACCTACCCATACATCACAATCCTTATAAACCATACTAGTCACCAAACGTTGATTCCCCGTAGGTGTACTAACCTCTAAGTCATATGGTAAGCTAGCAGGTTTTATATCGATGCCACACATGAAATCAGGGTTAACAAACGAATGAGTGGCACCAGGATCAATTAAAACTTTGGCAAAGCGGTGGAAAATAGGGATCGTACCTTCTACGACCTCGGAAGACTCTGGGATCTGGTGGGGCTCTAAGGAATATACCCTAGCCGGAACTTTTGGTTTGGATCCGTCTCCCTTAGCCGGTCCAGTATTGGTTCTCGACGGGAGTTGGCTCCCCTTTCCGTCTTGTTTCAGGACCGGACATGTAGCCAGCTGATGGTCCGCACTTCCACACCGCAGACATTTCCCCAGTTTCCTCCAGCAATTGTCCTCGGTGTGGTTTGTCTTTCCGCAGTGCCCACAGGGACCACGAGATGCCGAAGCCGAGCCACTCTGGGTGTTTCCCTTCGGTCCTCGCCCAGCTTGACCACCCCTGAACGGAGTCCCTCTGCCAGATCCGGACTGTTGACCACCACCCATGCCTCGTCCAATTTTGGAGGGAGTGCTCCTCTCACCCTGTCCCGAAGTACTCCCAGGAAAGCCACGCTTCTTGGCTTGGAAATTTCGGACCTAAAGCCGTGCACTCTCAACCCGTTGGGCTTTTTCCATTGCCTCGCTAAACGTGGTAATTTGAGCCGCCGCGAGGTCCTTCTGGATCTCAACATTCAAGCCCTGAATAAAGCGCCTCACGCGTCGTTGCTCGGTCATGATTAATTCAGGCGCGAATTTGGACAGGCGGGTAAACTGGCTCTCGTACTCCGCCACCGTCTGAGCCCCTTGCCGGAGCCGAATAAACTCGTCCTCCTTCCTCTCCTGGACTAGAGGAGGGAAAAACTTGGCATTAAATTCCCGGATGAAGTTCACCCACGTCCTCGGAGTCTGCTCACGCTCCCATTTCTGCCTAATTACGTTCCACCAGGAACGGGCAGCTCCCTCGAGTTGAAAAACGGCAAAAGTGACCTGCCGTTCGTCCGGGTAGTGTAGGGCCGCGAATATATCAACCATTTTCTCAAGCCACTTCTCGGCGACGTCAGGGTCGGGTCCCCCAATAAACTTTGGTGGGGAAAACTTTTGAAAACGTTCGAGAGCTCTATCCTCGCTCTCAACGTGGTTACCAGGATTTCCGGGGTTAGGGTTTGGGTTTTGGCCCTGTTGTTGCACTACCTGTGCAAGTAGGTTGGTCATTTGCTGCATAGCAGCAGCTATTTGCACATTAGGGTCTATTTGGGGTTCAGGATTCGGTCCAGTAGAAGCTTCCCCCGTTTCCCTAACTGGTGTGGGTTGCCTAATACCGCGCCCACGTCCCCGACCACTTCGCGTTCCTTCCATAAGGTATACTTGGTCTAGGCAAAAGTACTGAACCAAAGCAATAACAAAGCATATAAGTAACAAATAAACTTTCACTTAGCACATAACGATGCATTTCAAACAAGATCAAAAGCACACATATATACAAGCCAAACATATATACAAGCAGTCAGTCAAGTACGGCCAAAGCACGTACATACACAAAAGATCCACCTGAGGATAGGCCTATCAAAAGAGATTTACACGTAGCTAACTCTACATCCAAAACGGTTAGCTAAGGCTCTATCCCTATCCCTATGTACATTCAAAAACCACCACTAGCCCAAAAGGTGCCTAGATATCATAGCTTAGTCGGTTGCCGGGGTCTGAGACCCAGGCGATGGGGTAGATTCCTCCCTAGCCTCGGCCCCAGCATACGAGGCCTCATCGCTAGACTCCTCGAGTCCATCGTCGCATAGGTTAAGTATCGCCTCAGCACGACCCCTCACTTTGCGAGCTCGCTTGACCTCACGCTCGCGACCATCCCTGAGTTGATCACATAAGTCATTAACTCGGTCCTCCGCCTCATTCACATCATACTCAAGCTCCATGATACGTGCGGCTTGCTTGTCATTGGTCGCCTTCGCCTGAGCCACCTCAGCCTCCAAGGTAGCAACCGCAGCTTCAAGCTTAGTATTTTCCTTAGCAAACTCCTCGCGTTCCTTTGCCACCGACAAAACTAGTGTATTTGGGTAGGCAAAGTTGCTACGACACTCACACTGTCGAACGCGGCTGGCCGGGCTCCAACGGACCACGGCTCCCTTCTGCCTAAGTTGATACCTAATCGGCGGCAACGTGCTACGAGGACGATCTCCCGCCGGACGGTCACTCGGGTCACCACTGGCATCCATCCTATAGCAAAGGAATAAATAACATGAATAACCTTAAAACCATAATCAATAAAACCCTCAAGTCAAGCACTTCTATTACACCCAGGTTAATTCAAACTTAGGCTCTGATACCACCTGTGACAGCCCCACCTTCCCCTAAGGCGAACCAGAGGGGTTAGCGGACTGCCTGCCCAGCTCTCGCCAGGACTAACAGTACGTTTTACGTCGTTCTATTACTATCCGGAACATACCGTTGCGCGCAAACAAGCCAAAACTCAAAACTCTTTTTTTTTTTTCCTTCCATCACAGTCCGGCCGGCAATCCGGCCAAGATCCGGCCGGATTGTCTGGCCGGATACCCGGCCGAGAGCAACTGGCCGGGTTCCATTTTTCCCCCAGGCAATCCGCCCTGCAATCCGGCCAGTTTCTGGCCGGATTCGCCACTGTTCACGCTCGGCAAAATTTTTTTCCCGTTTTCGTTTGAAGTCGTATCGATCCGAAATCAATCCAAACATCAACCAAACATATATATACATTGGAAATCAACATTTACAAGCCAAACGGCCTACCAAAGTATCCATTTAGTTCATACATATCCAAATAGCCAATTACACACCAAACATTGGTGGAATCAAAGTACTTAGGGTTTTCACCCTCAAGGAGCTATTCAAAATACATATACATGAGCTCGACTTGCATTCAACTATCATAACCTTTCCAAAAGTGTTCATTTGCCTGTAAGGAAAACAAATAACACGGAATGAGCTAAAGCCCAGTGGTATACCACCCAATAAGCAATCAAAGTCATATAAGAATGAACTTTCATTTAAAGTGCTCAAATAAGCAATGAAGCAAAACGGTAAAAGGATACGGTCGGCTCTCAAGAGCCCATTTCCACGCTTGCAATCTTGATCCAACCTCATTGACCCTCCGTCAATGTCAAAAGTATCAAACCGTAGACCACACTTTACTTCCACTTCCTTCCACCCAACATACCCCAACCGGGCCCGCACTCCATTCAGTAATATTTTGGTAATACTCGAGTTTACCGGAACCAAGGGTCTCATTACCACAAGGTTCCCCAGTACAGTCCCCGTGGCATGATAATTTTCACGACCAAGCCCTCGCCGGCTCGATCCAATTAACTACCATACGGGGTTGAGCTCATAAATGCAGTAAAGCCATTGGATACTCGTCCAACGACACCAAATCAGTTTCCATGAATGGAATGCAGTATCTCATATACCCAGTGCAGTATTTCAGTAAAACAATCAGTAGCCATAACCAAAATCACAAGGGGTGAGGGCGATCAAGTACACCCTCACCTCAATCATTTCCAATAACCAAGTAAGCCTTCAAGGCATCAAATACACATAGCACAAAGCCACATTATAACAAGTAAGTGAGTAGTATACTCACCAAGTAAGTAAGTGGTATTTCATGTACCACGATCACCAAGCCGTCGTGCACTACCTTCAAGCCCTAGAACATATAACACATACAATGAGACTCGATAACGAGTCATATAGCAACGCTAAACACAACCCCAATAGGGTTTCATATACATAAGTGTGCATAAAAGCAACCCAGAAATTCGAAAATGGCCTTAGCCATGGCCCCCATATAGAAAACTGTTTTACACTCATTATGCGGTAATGGCACAACTCTCATTACAATTATCGGTTGGGGGTGTAAGACCCACCGTTTCGAAGCTATGAAACAGGGCTAAAACAATGTAGAAGGTCACTCAATCCAGTTCGTAACACAACTAGGTCAACTATGCCAAATACTAACCCAGAATTCCTAAAACAGGTTCGTAAAACACAAAAAACTGTAATCGGTATATCTCAGTCCTTACAAGTCCAAATGCCGAAATTCCAAAGGCATATGTTAGCTAAGACACTCAGCTACATTTCATCAGAAGACACCAACTCCAAAATCCAAACCAATTCCAGTCAAAATGGCCAATTACTATCGCAGTTTTCGCATTCTGCTCAAAGCAGAACAGCTACAGTAATTGCGTCATATCTCATTCCACATTAATCCAAATGACCTAAAATTTTACAGGCATCTCCATCACATCAATACCTACAACTTTTATGTTTTGAGCAAAGTCAAATTCGGCCTCTAACACAGTGATCTAAAACCGGACAGAATTGGGGCTTCAAGAACCCTAACTTTCCAATTTTCCATCCAAATCCAAATTTAGTTGCATTTTCCTATCCAATACACCTCATAGAGTCATTATCAACCAATACCATTCATCATGCAAAGCCACAACCTTCATTTCATATTAAACCAGAAAAATTCTCAATAAAATGAAAACTTCACCATATCAAGCCAAATCAAGAAATAAATCACATTTTACTCCTCTCATGCCTCCATTAAGCACAAAATAAGCATCATTAGAGATAGTAAGGTGTTTCAAGCTTCACTTACCAAGAACCAAGAGAGAGAGAGATGTTGACCACCTTAGGCCTTCAAACAAAGTTCACCAAACAACTTACTATCACTAGAAGGAAGAGTTTTATGGAGTGGAATTGGATGTAACCAATGGTTTTGGTTGATTTGCTCCAAGTAGAAGCTTGAATGTTGAAGAAAGTTCCTTCCTTCCTTGCTCAAGGTGGCCGGCCAACAAGAGGTAAGAAAATGGTGAATTTTGGTGAAATTTTGGATATTTAATTCCTTGGGTCAAAAGGTCAAAAAAATGTCAAAAGGTGAATAGTACTTCTTAAGTCACAACCAATGAGATTGTGACACATGGCACCTTATTAAATGCATTCCTATCCTTCTTTTCTCTCTCACATCAATCACTTCACACACTCCACTTATCTCTTAACACCCGATAAATTATACACAGTATCCGAAACTTAACCTTATTGGCCGAATTTTTCTGAACTTTTCGCACTAGTGGGTCCCACGTCCACTATTTACTCTTAATTTTCTAAAAATTCTCCAGTGCTAGAAAAATCATCTTAAAACTATAAATGCTCATAAAATCCTCTCAAAAAAAATATTTCTAAGCCAGAAAATGCAAAATTATGCAATTAAAAGGGGAAATAACCCTAGGAAAAATATTAGGGTTTTACGGGCTCTCACACTCTCCCCTCCTTAAAAGAATTTCGTCCTCGAAATTTCTCACCTTAATTCCCGAAAAGGTTTGGGTATTTCTTTCGCATTTCCTCTTCCATCTCCCATGTAGCTTCCTCCACTCCGTGGTTTCTCCATAGCACTTTCACTAGCGGAATCTTCTTGTTTCTGAGCTCTTTGACTTTTCGATCGAGTACTTGAACCGGTTTCTCTTCATAGGCCAGTGATTCATCTACTTCGATATCTTCCGGTTGTAAAACATGAGATGGGTCAGGATGGTACTTCTTTAGCATCGAGACGTGAAATACATCGTGGATTCGAGAGAGACTGGATGGCAGTTCCAATCGATACGCGACCGCTCCAACCCTCTGAAGGATCTTGTAGGGTCCGACGTACCGCGGTTGAAGCTTCTTTCCTTTCCCCATTGTCAGACTTCGTAAGGGTGTGATCTTGAGAAATACGTAGTCTCCAACTTCAAACTCCAAGTCTTTCCTTCGATTATCCGCGTAGCTCTTTTGTCGACTTTGAGCTGTTTGAAGTCGTTGTCGTATCAACTTGACCTTCTCATGAGCCTCTTCCATCCACGGAATAGTTGTCAGGTCCAGTGCCTTCTTTTCGCCAACTTCATCCCAGTAAATCGGTGAGCGGCACTTGCGTCCGTAGAGAGCTTCGTACGGAGCCATTTGAATCGACGAATGAAAGCTATTGTTGTACGCGAACTCCACCGAGGTCATGTGCTGACCCCAACTGCCTCCAAAGTCCAGAATGCAAGTTCGTAGCATGTCCTCGAGAGTTTGAATCGTCCGTTCTGACTGGCCATCCGTCTGAGGGTGATAGGTTGTGCTCAAATTGAGTTTCGTCCCCAGGGTTTCTTGGAATTTCTGCCAAAATCGTGATACGAACCGTGGATCCCGATCGGAAACGATGCTCACAGGAACACCGTGTAGTCTTACTACTTCGTCCATGTACAGTCGGGCCAACTGATCCATTGAATACTTCATGTTCACCGGCAAGAAATGGGCCGATTTGGTTAATCGATCAACGATCACCCAAACGGCATCGTGTCCCCTTTGCGTCCTTGGTAAACCTAAAACGAAGTCCATAGTGATGTTTTCCCACTTCCACTCGGGTATCTCCAAGGGTTGTAATAGACCCGATGGTTTTTGATGCTCTGCCTTCACTTGCTGGCAAATAAGACATTTCTGCACGTATTGAGCTATTTCCCTCTTCATATTATCCCACCAATAGGTCCCTTTTAGGTCTTGATACATCTTGCTGCTACCTGGATGGATTGTATACTTGGACCGATGAGCTTCCTCCAGAATTTCTGCTTTTAATGACTCGTCCTTTGGTACTACAATTCGGTTCCGATACTTCAGAAGACCCTCAGGACTCAAATTGAAGTCCGTAGTTTCTCCCTTTTCCACTTTCTCTCTCCACTTCCGCACCATCAAATCATTGCCTTGCGCCTCTTTTATACGTTCCAGTAGAGTGGATGTAACCCTAATATTGCCAAATATCACCTTATGGCTCCCAAGACAGGGTTTCCACTCGCACACGAATTCTAGCAAATCCCATTCCTTGATCATTAGCCCTGCCACTTGCACTTTACGACTCAAGGCATCTGCTACCACATTTGCCTTTCCCGGATGGTAGTTGATTGTACAATCGTAATCTTCCAAGAATTCCATCCATCGCCGTTGTCTCATATTCAGTTCCTTCTGGGAGAAAAGGTACCTAACACTCTTGTGATCCGAAAACACTTCGAAGGTCACCCCATATAGGTAGTGCCTCCACTTTTTCAAAGCAAACACAACAGCGGCTAATTCTAGGTCGTGAGTCGGGTAGTTCTGCTCGTGAAGCTTCAATTTCCTAGAGGCGAAAGCTATCACATTTCGGTTCTGCATCAAAACACACCCCAATCCCTCTCGCGACGCGTCCGCATATACTGCAAACCCGTCCACTCCATTTGGCAAGACCAGTACCGGAGCCATGGTCAATCTTTTCTTTAATTCCTGAAAACTCGTTTGGCATCGGCCGCTCCAGATAAACTGGCCATGCTTCTTCGTCAAGTCAGTTAATGGTCCGGCTAACTTGGAGAAATCTTTAATGAACCTTCGGTAATACCCAGTTAGCCCTAGAAAGCTGCGAATCTCCGTGGGGGTTTCTGGCCTCTTCCAATTGGTCACAGCTTCAACCTTCGCCGGGTCCACTGCAATACGTTCATGAGAGATCACGTGCCCTAGAAATGCCACTTTCTCCAACCAGAACTCACATTTACTGAACTTGGCGTATAGCTGATGTTCCTTCAATGTCTGCAACACCACTCTCAAGTGCTCCTCATGCTCCTCGCGTGACTTAGAGTAGACCAAAATGTCGTCAATGAACACCACGACAAATCGGTCCAGGTAGGGTTTGAAAACCCTATGCATTAGGTCCATGAAGGCGGCGGGAGCATTAGTCAATCCAAAGGGCATAACGGCGAACTCGTAATGCCCGTATCTCGAGTTGAAGGCAGTTTTCGGAATGTCCTCCTTCTTTATCAATAACTGATAGTATCCCTGTCGGAGGTCCAACTTCGAGAAGACCACTGCTCCTTGCAGCTGGTCAAACAACTCGTCAATGTGGGGCAGTGGATACTTGTTCTTGATCGTAACGTTGTTCAACCCCCTATAATCAATACACATCCTCAACGTTCCGTCCTTTTTCTTCACAAATAGGACCGGAGCTCCCCAAGGAGACTCACTCTCGTGAATGAATCCCCGCTCCAAAAGGTCTAGCAATTGCAACTTAAGCTCTTTAAGTTCCGCAGGCGCCATTCGGTAAGGGGTTTTGGAGATAGGTGCGGTTCCAGGTAAAAGATCTATACGGAATTCTATCTCTCTTTCCGGAGGTAAGGCTACTAACTCATCAGGAAACACATCCGGAAATTCCCTCACTACAGCCACGTCTTCCACTTTTAACTTACCCGCTGGGGTATTAATTAGAAAGGCCAAATAGCCTTGCGCCCCTCTACTTACCAGTTTCCTAGCTCGAATGCCCGAAATGAGAGCAGATGAGGCTAACCTACCCCTTATATCTAACCTTAAGGTTGCCTCGCCAGGAATGCGAAATTCAACTATTTTCGTTTTACAGTCCAGTTGGGCGTTATACTTAGCTAACCAGTCCATACCCAAAATCACGTCGTACCCCTTAATGGACAAGCTAATCAGGTCTCCTAAAAACCTCCGCTCACCTACCCATACATCACAATCCTTATAAACCATACTAGTCACCAAACGTTGATTCCCCGTAGGTGTACTAACCTCTAAGTCATATGGTAAGCTAGCAGGTTTTATATCGATGCCACACATGAAATCAGGGTTAACAAACGAATGAGTGGCACCAGGATCAATTAAAACTTTGGCAAAGCGGTGGAAAATAGGGATCGTACCTTCTACGACCTCGGAAGACTCTGGGATCTGGTGGGGCTCTAAGGAATATACCCTAGCCGGAACTTTTGGTTTGGATCCGTCTCCCTTAGCCGGTCCAGTATTGGTTCTCGACGGGAGTTGGCTCCCCTTTCCGTCTTGTTTCAGGACCGGACATGTAGCCAGCTGATGGTCCGCACTTCCACACCGCAGACATTTCCCCAGTTTCCTCCAGCAATTGTCCTCGGTGTGGTTTGTCTTTCCGCAGTGCCCACAGGGACCACGAGATGCCGAAGCCGAGCCACTCTGGGTGTTTCCCTTCGGTCCTCGCCCAGCTTGACCACCCCTGAACGGAGTCCCTCTGCCAGATCCGGACTGTTGACCACCACCCATGCCTCGTCCAATTTTGGAGGGAGTGCTCCTCTCACCCTGTCCCGAAGTACTCCCAGGAAAGCCACGCTTCTTGGCTTGGAAATTTCGGACCTAAAGCCGTGCACTCTCAACCCGTTGGGCTTTTTCCATTGCCTCGCTAAACGTGGTAATTTGAGCCGCCGCGAGGTCCTTCTGGATCTCAACATTCAAGCCCTGAATAAAGCGCCTCACGCGTCGTTGCTCGGTCATGATTAATTCAGGCGCGAATTTGGACAGGCGGGTAAACTGGCTCTCGTACTCCGCCACCGTCTGAGCCCCTTGCCGGAGCCGAATAAACTCGTCCTCCTTCCTCTCCTGGACTAGAGGAGGGAAAAACTTGGCATTAAATTCCCGGATGAAGTTCACCCACGTCCTCGGAGTCTGCTCACGCTCCCATTTCTGCCTAATTACGTTCCACCAGGAACGGGCAGCTCCCTCGAGTTGAAAAACGGCAAAAGTGACCTGCCGTTCGTCCGGGTAGTGTAGGGCCGCGAATATATCAACCATTTTCTCAAGCCACTTCTCGGCGACGTCAGGGTCGGGTCCCCCAATAAACTTTGGTGGGGAAAACTTTTGAAAACGTTCGAGAGCTCTATCCTCGCTCTCAACGTGGTTACCAGGATTTCCGGGGTTAGGGTTTGGGTTTTGGCCCTGTTGTTGCACTACCTGTGCAAGTAGGTTGGTCATTTGCTGCATAGCAGCAGCTATTTGCACATTAGGGTCTATTTGGGGTTCAGGATTCGGTCCAGTAGAAGCTTCCCCCGTTTCCCTAACTGGTGTGGGTTGCCTAATACCGCGCCCACGTCCCCGACCACTTCGCGTTCCTTCCATAAGGTATACTTGGTCTAGGCAAAAGTACTGAACCAAAGCAATAACAAAGCATATAAGTAACAAATAAACTTTCACTTAGCACATAACGATGCATTTCAAACAAGATCAAAAGCACACATATATACAAGCCAAACATATATACAAGCAGTCAGTCAAGTACGGCCAAAGCACGTACATACACAAAAGATCCACCTGAGGATAGGCCTATCAAAAGAGATTTACACGTAGCTAACTCTACATCCAAAACGGTTAGCTAAGGCTCTATCCCTATCCCTATGTACATTCAAAAACCACCACTAGCCCAAAAGGTGCCTAGATATCATAGCTTAGTCGGTTGCCGGGGTCTGAGACCCAGGCGATGGGGTAGATTCCTCCCTAGCCTCGGCCCCAGCATACGAGGCCTCATCGCTAGACTCCTCGAGTCCATCGTCGCATAGGTTAAGTATCGCCTCAGCACGACCCCTCACTTTGCGAGCTCGCTTGACCTCACGCTCGCGACCATCCCTGAGTTGATCACATAAGTCATTAACTCGGTCCTCCGCCTCATTCACATCATACTCAAGCTCCATGATACGTGCGGCTTGCTTGTCATTGGTCGCCTTCGCCTGAGCCACCTCAGCCTCCAAGGTAGCAACCGCAGCTTCAAGCTTAGTATTTTCCTTAGCAAACTCCTCGCGTTCCTTTGCCACCGACAAAACTAGTGTATTTGGGTAGGCAAAGTTGCTACGACACTCACACTGTCGAACGCGGCTGGCCGGGCTCCAACGGACCACGGCTCCCTTCTGCCTAAGTTGATACCTAATCGGCGGCAACGTGCTACGAGGACGATCTCCCGCCGGACGGTCACTCGGGTCACCACTGGCATCCATCCTATAGCAAAGGAATAAATAACATGAATAACCTTAAAACCATAATCAATAAAACCCTCAAGTCAAGCACTTCTATTACACCTAGGTTAATTCAAACTTAGGCTCTGATACCACCTGTGACAGCCCCACCTTCCCCTAAGGCGAACCAGAGGGGTTAGCGGACTGCCTGCCCAGCTCTCGCCAGGACTAACAGTACGTTTTACGTCGTTCTATTACTATCCGGAACATACCGTTGCGCGCAAACAAGCCAAAACTCAAAACTCTTTTTTTTTTTTCCTTCCATCACAGTCCGGCCGGCAATCCGGCCAAGATCCGGCCGGATTGTCTGGCCGGATACCCGGCCGAGAGCAACTGGCCGGGTTCCATTTTTCCCCCAGGCAATCCGCCCTGCAATCCGGCCAGTTTCTGGCCGGATTCGCCACTGTTCACGCTCGGCAAAAATTTTTTCCCGTTTTCGTTTGAAGTCGTATCGATCCGAAATCAATCCAAACATCAACCAAACATATATATACATTGGAAATCAACATTTACAAGCCAAACGGCCTACCAAAGTATCCATTTAGTTCATACATATCCAAATAGCCAATTACACACCAAACATTGGTGGAATCAAAGTACTTAGGGTTTTCACCCTCAAGGAGCTATTCAAAATACATATACATGAGCTCGACTTGCATTCAACTATCATAACCTTTCCAAAAGTGTTCATTTGCCTGTAAGGAAAACAAATAACACGGAATGAGCTAAAGCCCAGTGGTATACCACCCAATAAGCAATCAAAGTCATATAAGAATGAACTTTCATTTAAAGTGCTCAAATAAGCAATGAAGCAAAACGGTAAAAGGATACGGTCGGCTCTCAAGAGCCCATTTCCACGCTTGCAATCTTGATCCAACCTCATTGACCCTCCGTCAATGTCAAAAGTATCAAACCGTAGACCACACTTTACTTCCACTTCCTTCCACCCAACATACCCCAACCGGGCCCGCACTCCATTCAGTAATATTTTGGTAATACTCGAGTTTACCGGAACCAAGGGTCTCATTACCACAAGGTTCCCCAGTACAGTCCCCGTGGCATGATAATTTTCACGACCAAGCCCTCGCCGGCTCGATCCAATTAACTACCATACGGGGTTGAGCTCATAAATGCAGTAAAGCCATTGGATACTCGTCCAACGACACCAAATCAGTTTCCATGAATGGAATGCAGTATCTCATATACCCAGTGCAGTATTTCAGTAAAACAATCAGTAGCCATAACCAAAATCACAAGGGGTGAGGGCGATCAAGTACACCCTCACCTCAATCATTTCCAATAACCAAGTAAGCCTTCAAGGCATCAAATACACATAGCACAAAGCCACATTATAACAAGTAAGTGAGTAGTATACTCACCAAGTAAGTAAGTGGTATTTCATGTACCACGATCACCAAGCCGTCGTGCACTACCTTCAAGCCCTAGAACATATAACACATACAATGAGACTCGATA
The DNA here is from genome assembly GCF_036785885.1 of Coffea arabica. Classification (NCBI taxonomy): domain Eukaryota; kingdom Viridiplantae; phylum Streptophyta; class Magnoliopsida; order Gentianales; family Rubiaceae; genus Coffea; species Coffea arabica. Next base: position 49,121,398 of record NC_092312.1, on the reverse strand, counting down.
ACGAGTCATATAGCAACGCTAAACACAACCCCAATAGGGTTTCATATACATAAGTGTGCATAAAAGCAACCCAGAAATTCGAAAATGGCCTTAGCCATGGCCCCCATATAGAAAACTGTTTTACACTCATTATGCGGTAATGGCACAACTCTCATTACAATTATCGGTTGGGGATGTAAGACCCACCGTTTCGAAGCTATGAAACAGGGCTAAAACAATGTAGAAGGTGACTCAATCCAGTTCGTAACACAACTAGGTCAACTATGCCAAATACTAACCCAGAATTCCTAAAACAGGTTCGCAAAACACAAAAAACTCTAATCGGTATATCTCAGTCCTTACAAGTCCAAATGCCGAAATTCCAAAGGCATATGTTAGCTAAGACACTCAGTTACATTTCATCAGAAGACACCAACTCCAAAATCCAAACCAATTCCAGTCAAAATGGCCAATTACTATCGCAGTTTTCGCATTCTGCTCAAAGCAGAACAGTTACAGTAATTGCGTCATATCTCATTCCACATTAATCCAAATGACCTGAAATTTTACAGGCATCTCCATCACATCAATACCTACAACTTTCATGTTTTGAGCAAAGTCAAATTCGGCCTCTAACACAGTGATCTAAAACCGGACAGAATTGGGGCTTCAAGAACCCTAACTTTCCAATTTTCCATCCAAATCCAAAATTAGTTGCATTTTCCTATCCAATACACCTCATAGAGTCATTATCAACCAATACCATTCATCATGCAAAGCCACAACCTTCATTTCATATTAAACCAGAAAAATTCTCAATAAAATGAAAACTTCACCATATCAAGCCAAATCAAGAAATAAATCACATTTTACTCCTCTCATGCCTCCATTAAGCACAAAATAAGCATCATTAGAGATAGTAGGGTGTTTCAAGCTTCACTTACCAAGAACCAAGAGAGAGAGAGATGTTGACCACCTTAGGCCTTCAAACAAAGTTCACCAAACAACTTACTATCACTAGAAGGAAGAGTTTTATGGAGTGGAATTGGATGTAACCAATGGTTTTGGTTGATTTGCTCCAAGTAGAAGCTTGAATGTTGAAGAAAGTTCCTTCCTTCCTTGCTCAAGGTGGCCGGCCAACAAGAGGTAAGAAAATGGTGAATTTTGGTGAAATTTTGGATATTTAATTCCTTGGGTCAAAAGGTCAAAAAAATGTCAAAAGGTGAATAGTACTTCTTAAGTCACAACCAATGAGATTGTGACACATGGCACCTTATTAAATGCATTCCTATCCTTCTTTTCTCTCTCACATCAATCACTTCACACACTCCACTTATCTCTTAACACCCGATAAATTATACACAGTATCCGAAACTTAACCTTATTGGCCGAATTTTTCTGAACTTTTCGCACTAGTGGGTCCCACGTCCACTATTTACTCTTAATTTTCTAAAAATTCTCCAGTGCTAGAAAAATCATCTTAAAACTATAACTGCTCATAAAATCCTCTCAAAAAAAATATTTCTAAGCCAGAAAATGCAAAATTATGCAATTAAAAGGGGAAATAACCCTAGGAAAAATATTAGGGTTTTACGGGCTCTCACACCTACTACATCCTATACATGCTTATATACATCATATACCATCCATACAACAAATATGAGAAAGAAATTATTCAAACCCTGACTTAAATACATCAACCCCAATCATCCAAATCCACTTGATATAAGCATAACAAGCAAAATTACATGCTACTACACAACTCAAACATGGTTAAGGGAAAAGAAAAGTTACTCAGCCATTATACCTCAAGACAAGAGCTTTCAAGAGTTATCCTTCACTTCCCTTGGCAAAATTTAGCTCCTTAAGCTTCCCAAGCTTCCAAACTAATGATTAATCGGTTTAGTTTTTCTTGTTTTCACTCATTCAAGCTCAAACCAAGATTGATTGAAGTTTCCTCTTCTCATGTTTTTCCTCCCTCAACTCACGGCTGATATGCAGAAATAATGGAGGAAATAGGTTGGGTTTTGGTGATAAATATGTTGTAGATTAGTTAGTCAACCATCCAATGAAATACCGCCACTTGTCGCCACCAATTCCATTCATTTTTTTCCCTTCTCTCTCTTGGTATTTAAAGTCAACAATTGTGCATGATGTATGAGATATTTTGAGGGTTAATTAGCTGTAATAAAATAAGAAGATTAAGGTAATAAAGTATGGGTCAAATGGTGTGTTTACCCGGTAACAAACGGTACCCGTCGGTTCGAGCCGATTTTCCTTAAATCACTCGTACTAGGGTTTTTTTTCTTCCTATTCACTAACTTTTTATTATTGCATCTAATCACATATTATTTGTGAGAACCCATAAATCCCTTAATAATTTTCCTAGGGTTTATTTCCTTTAATGGCATGTTTTCTGCATTTTCTGGCTTAGAAAAATTTTCCTGGTGAATTTTATGAGTAATTATAGTTTTTAGATGATTTTCCTAGCATTGGATAGTTTTTGAAAAATTACGGAGAGATTATGGATGTGGGACCCACTAGTGCGAAAAGTTCGGAAAAATTCGGCCAATAAGGTTAAGTTTCGATACTGTGTGAAATTTATCGGGTATTAAGAGATAAGTAGAGGATGTTAAGTGATTGATGTGAGAGGAAAAGGAAGGGATAGGAATGCATTAATTGAGGTGACAAGTGTCACCATTTCATTGGGTATGGCTTATGACAACTATTCATGGTTTTTGACTTTTGACCAAATTGGTTAAATATCTAAAAAATTAACCAAAAATCTCTTATTCTTGTCTTCCTCTTGGCCGACTTTCTTGAGCTTCAAAAGAGAGAAAAACTCTTCAAGTTTTGGCTTTCATCTTGCTTCAATCAAACCATCCAACCTTCTAAACTTGTTTCTACTCCATAAAACCTCTTCATTTAGTGATAGTGAGTTGTTTGGTGAAGTTGTTTGGAAGCTTAAGGTGACAAGTTGCTCTCCCTCTTGTTTTACTAAGGTGAGTGGTGGATGAACCCCTTTCCTCCCTCTAATGATGTTTAATTTATGTTTAGTAGTGGCATAAGAGGCAATTTTATGGATTAATTCTTGATTTGTGGTTGAAATGATGAAGTTTTATTATTTTTGGGGATTTTTCTGTTTTAATATAAGCATGATTGTGTGGCTATCTAGGATGATTAGAAATGGTATATAATGACTTAAGGAGGTGGGAAAAGTGAACAATTGCAACCAATTTCTGGTTTGGGAAAAATTTCAGCAAGTTAGGGTTTTTGGGTTACACAATCTGTCCGAATTTTTAGTACCTAGTTAGAGGCCGAATTGGCCTTGGCTCAAAACATGAAAGTTGTAGGTATTGATGTGTTTGAGGTACCTATAAAATTTCAGGTCATTTGGAGTAGTGTAGAGTGAGATATGTCGATTTTACTATAGCTGTTCTGGGTTGATCAGAATGTGCAAACTGTGTTTGTAATCGTCTGTTTTGACTGGAATTGCTTTGGATTTGGATGTTGGTGTCTTCTTATGAAATGTAGCTTGAGGTCGTAGCTACCGCATGCCTTTGGAATCAATGCATTTGGACCTGTATAGACTGAGTTGGACTAATTACAGCATGGTGTGATTTGTAAACCTGCAATTACGGTTCTGGTTTGGTATTCTGCATTTTTGACCTAGTTGTACTAGGATTTGGACTGAGTGGCCTTCTACATTGTTGTAGCCCTGGTTCATAGCTTCGAAACGGTGGGTCTTACACCCTCATCTGATAATCGTAGTGCAATTTGTGCCATTACCGCATAATGAAGGCAAAACTGTTTTTGTTGTTATGGCCAAGATGGCTACATTTCCTGATTTTCTGGTTTGCTATAATGCCTATATATGCATATGAAACCTTATTGGGGTTGTGGTTGGCATGGATTTATGACTCGTTATCGAGTCTCCATGTACTTGTTTGCATGTTTAGGGCTCGCTCTCATTCCGGTCATTTCCTAGCTAACTTTTGTACTTGTACTATTTTGATCCTAGTGAACGGCTTTTGGGAAATGAGATGACTGTTGTGTGAAATGTTGGGACTGATTTGAGGAAATAATGAAGCCTTAATGGCTGGAAAAGTAAGAATTTTAGGGGAGGTGCTGCCCGATTTTCTAGGCCGTTTGGTCCTTTAAGTTGGATTTGCCTTTTGGTGGAAATGAAAGGCTTTTGGGTTGTTTGCGCCTAAGTCTTCATGTTACCTTTTTGTTTCCAAGAAAATCATGTTTTCCACCCTTGCATTAGTAATTATTTGGCGAGGCATACGACTAGTAGTCGAGCCTCATGTGCATTGTGTTTACTCGATTATGGATGTGAAACCTTCAATTGGTTTATTTTGGTTATTTTAGGGTTTCTTGGCGATTAAGGCCAATCTGAAGTAAAAACTTTTGAAGTTGAGCCGGTGAGTGTACCACTCCCCTCCATTGCTGTTTAACTTGATTTCTGCTCTGCAATCTGTTTAATTTGTTTGAGACGAGGGTGTACTTTATCACACTTGTTCTCTTGTCTGTTCATATGCCAATTTTGAGTGCCTATCTGAATCTGCCGTCTGAATCTGCTATCTGAATCTGCTATTCTGTATCTGTATCTGAATCTGTTATCTGTGTCTGCATCTGTTCGGATTTCTATGACCTATGAGCTCAATCCTGTGGCTAAGTTATTCGAGTCGGGCCGGCAAGGGCCTAGACGATTAGATAACGAACCACGGTAGTCTGTTCGGGGATTTTTTGGTATTGAGACCCTTGATTCCGGTATACTCGAGTATTACCATTTCTGTTCGGTTACGGTGAGCGGGCCCGGTAAAGGGGGTGTTTGGTGGACGGAATTCGGTGTGAAGAGGGGTCTACGGACGTTTTGGTTCTATATACGTTGACGGAGAGTCAACCGATTTGGATCAAGTACTGCGCTGGAAATTTGGCTCCTGAGAGCCACCCGTATCCTTCTGATTTGAATCATTGGTTCCTTTGCTTTACATCTGGCATGTGTATCTGATTTGTAAAATGTGAAATGCCATGATTTTTCTGCTATATGTTTGGTACCTCATTGAGCGCAAGCTCACCCCGTTCTGTCCCTTTTGTTTTCCTTACAGGAAAATAAACACTTTTGGTCTGGATTTGACAAATGGCTGCCAAATTGAGCTAGTGGAACATATCTTTTGTATAGCTCATGTATTAAAACCCTAAGTGTACTTTTGGGGCGTTTTCTCTTTTGATTTGGCAAACCGTGTAGATGTATCAACTTTTGAAAACTTTTGTATGTCATTTTGGATTGTACTCGCTAAAGTTCAGATGTGAATGTTTGCGTGCTTTTTCGATTGGGTTCTGACGGGTCGGTTACTATTCATGGCCGACTCCGGATTTCATTTTTTTCATTTTGGGTTATTTTACCATTTTGACTTGTTTACGCTCGTTTGTAAGTTTCGGATCGCTATAGATAGTTCTAGTCTGCATTGTTAGTCCTGGCGAGAGTTGGGCAGGCAGTCCGCTAACCCCTTTGGTTCGCCTTAGGGGAAAGTGGGGCTGTTACAAGTGGTATCAGAGCCACTTCGCGTGGTCTCTGCGCGGAGTGAGACTGGGCCAAGTGGTGTGGTGGTCCTAATTTCATGAATATGTCTAAGTGCTCGTTTGAGCGTAAGTTATGAACCGGGCATGTGATAAGTGTACGAAACATTATCATGGGACTCGAGGAAGTTAGGTATGTATGTCGGGTAGGAATCTTTAATAAGGATGGTTTACTCTTGGGACCGGCCGGCTCGAGTTGTGAATTATCTTAGATGGGATTCTTGCGCCCGGATACGAAAGATGTGAGGGCCTAGGTTAGAAAGGATTTGGTGAACTAGAAAGGCCTTTCCTCGGGGGATCGTCTATGTTTGTACTTGACTTAACTGGCTGTATGTATGTGTGCGGCTTAATTTTGACCGGCTTGTATATATATGTTTTGATCCTGTTTGGAATGTATAAATGTGTGTTATCATAAAAGTTTTGAGTGTTACTTACATGCATCGTGCTTATTTTGGTTTAGTATTATTGCCTAGACCAAGTAAAACTCATGGAAGGTACACGGAGTGGACGGGGCCGTGGGCGTGGAAATAGGCAACCTACGCCTGAAAGGGGTACTGGGGAAACCTCATCTGGACCAAACCCTGAACTTAGGGTTGATCCCAATGTCCAAATAGCTGCTGCCATGCAGCAAATGACTGCTTTGCTAGCCCAAGTGGTGCACCAACAAGGTCAAAACCCTAACCCTAACCCTGGGAATCCTGGTAATCACATGGAGGGCGAGGATAGAGCCCTTGAGAGATTTCAGAATTTCTCCCCACCCAAATTTCTTGGAGGCCCTGATCCTGACGTAGCTGAGAAATGGCTGGAGAAGATGATCGATATTTTCGCTACCTTACACTATACCGAGGAGAGACAGGTGACATTTGCTATCTTTCAACTAGAGGGAGCCGCCCGTTCCTGGTGGAATGTCATTCGAATGAAATGGGAAAGAGAACAAACCCCGAGGACGTGGGCGAACTTTATGAGAGAATTTAATGCCAAGTTTTTCCCTCCTCTCATCCAAAAAAAGAAGGAAGATGAATTCATTCGGCTTCGCCAGGGAACACAAACTGTAGCCGAGTATGAGAGTCAATTCACTCGGTTGTCTAAGTTTGCGCCTGAACTGATCATAACCGAACAAAGACGGATAAGGCGTTTTATTCAGGGGCTAAATGTTGAGATTCAAAAGGATTTGGCTGTAGCTCAACTTAGTACCTTTAGTGACGCTGTGGAGAAAGCTCAACGGGTAGAAGATGCGAGGCTACAAGTTAGAAACTTCCAAACCAAGAAAAGGGGCTTTCCTGGGAGCAGCTCGGAACAGGAAGATAAGAGCACACCCCCTAAGAGTGGAAAAAGGAACGGGGGAGTACGACAACCGGGGGTGGCCAGAGGTGTCTCACCGGGAGGATCAGTCACTGCTACTCGAGGTCCCTGTGGATATTGCGGAGGGCCAAATCACACGGAGGCAAATTGTTGGAAGAAAGAAGGAAAATGCCTGCGCTGTGGTAGTGCCGAACATCGAATTGCTAATTGTCCAGCACGACTGCGCGAAGGGAGAGGGACTCCGCCACCAACCAAGACTAACTCTCAGAAACCAGCTAAGACCAACCCTGGACAGTCGAAAGGAGAAGGGACTGGAGCGAAAGTACCGGCTCGAGTATATTCCCTGGAGCATCATCAGGTCCCTGACTCGTCTGAGGACGTAGAAGGTACGATCCGTTAGGTACCTTAGATTCGATGGATTCCGCTGATAAGAAAATTTCGAGGACGAAATTTCTTTAAGGGGGAGAGAGTGTGAGAACCCGTAAATCCCTTAATAATTTTCCTAGGGTTTATTTCCTTTAATGGCATGTTTTCTGCATTTTCTGGCTTAGAAAAATTTTCCTGGTGAATTTTATGAGTAATTATAGTTTTTAGATGATTTTCCTAGCATTGGGTAGTTTTTGAAAAATTACGGAGAGATTATGGATGTGGGACCCACTAGTGCGAAAAGTTCAGAAAAATTCGGCCAATAAGGTTAAGTTTCGATACTGTGTGAAATTTATCGGGTATTAAAAGATAAGTAGAGGATGTTAAGTGATTGATGTGGGAGGAAAAGGAAGGGATAGGAATGCATTAATTGAGGTGACAAGTGTCACCATTTCATTGGGTATGGCTTATGACAACTATTCATGGTTTTTGACTTTTGACCAAATTGGTTAAATATCTAAAAAATTAACCAAAAATCTCTTATTCTTGTCTTCCTCTTGGCCGACTTTCTTGAGCTTCAAAAGAGAGAAAAACTCTTCAAGTTTTGGCTTTCATCTTGCTTCAATCAAACCATCCAACCTTCTAAACTTGTTTCTACTCCATAAAACCTCTTCATTTAGTGATAGTGAGTTGTTTGGTGAAGTTGTTTGGAAGCTTAAGTTGACAAGTTGCTCTCCCTCTTGTTTTACTAAGGTGAGTGGTGGATGAACCCCTTTCCTCCCTCTAATGATGTTTAATTTATGTTTAGTAGTGGCATAAGAGGCAATTTTATGGATTAATTCTTGATTTGTGGTTGAAATGATGAAGTTTTATTATTTTTGGGGATTTTTCTGTTTTCATATAAGCATGATTGTGTGGCTATCTAGGATGATTAGAAATGGTATATAATGACTTAAGGGGGTGGGAAAAGTGAACAATTGCAACCAATTTCTGGTTTGGGAAAAATTTCAGCAAGTTAGGGATTTTGGGTTGCACAATCTGTCCGAATTTTTAGCACCTAGTTAGAGGCTGAATTAGCCTTGTCTCAAAACATGAAAGTTGTAGGTATTGATGTGTTTGAGGTGTCTGTAAAATTTCAGGTCATTTGGAGTAGTGTAGAGTGAGATATGTCGATTTTACTATAGCTGTTCTGGGTTGATCAGAATGTGCAAACTGTGTTTGTAATCGTCTATTTTGACTGGAATTGCTTTGGATTTGGATGTTGGTGTCGTCTTATGAAATGTATCTTGAGGTCTTAGTTACCACATGCCTTTGGAATCAATGCATTTGGACCTGTATAGACTGAGTTGGACTAATTACAGCATGGTGTGATTTGTAAACCTGCAATTACGGTTCTGGTTTGGTATTCTGCATTTTTGACCTAGTTGTGCTAGGATTTGGACTGAGTGGCCTTCTATATTGTTGTAGCCCTAGTTCTTAGCTTCGAAACGGTTGGTCTTACACCCTCATCCGATAATCGTAGTGCAATTTGTGCCATTACCGCATAATGAAGGCAAAACTGTTTTTGTTGTTATGGCCAAGATGGCTACATTTCCTGATTTTCTGGTTTGCTATAATGCCTATATATGCATATGAAACCTTATTGGGGTTGTGGTTGGCATGGCTTTATGACTCGTTATCGAGTCTCCATGTACTTGTTTGCATGTTTAGGGCTCGCTCTCATTCCGGTCATTTCCTAGCTAACTTTTGTATTTGTACTATTTTGATCCTAGTGAACGGCTTTTGGGAAATGAGATGACTGTTGTGTGAAATGTTGGGACTAATTTGAGGAAATAATGAAGCCTTAATGGCTGGAAAAGTAAGAATTTTAGGGGAGGTGCTGCCCGATTTTCGAGGCCGTTTGGTTCCTTTAAGTTGGATTTGCCTTTTGGTGGAAATGAAAGGCTTTTGGGTTGTTTGCGCCTAAGTCTTCATGTTACCTTTTTGTTTCCAAGAAAATCATGTTTTCCACCCTTGCATTAGTAATTATTTGGCGAGGCATACGACTAGTAGTCGAGCCTCATGTGCATTGTGTTTACTCGATTATGGATGTGAAACCTTCAATTGGTTTATTTTGGTTATTTTAGGGTTTCTTGGCGATTAAGGCCAATCTGAAGTAAAACTTTTGAAGTTGAGCCGGTGAGTGTACCACTCCCCTCCATTGCTGTTTCACTTGATTTCTGCTCTGCAATCTGTTTAATTTGTTTGAGACGAGGGTGTACTTTATCACACTCGTTCTCTTGTCTGTTCATATGCCAATTTTGAGTGCCTATCTGAATCTGCCGTCTGAATCTGCTATCTGAATCTGCTATTCTGTATCTGTATCTGAATCTGTTATCTGTGTCTGCATCTGTTCGGATTTCTATGACCTATGAGCTCAATCCTGTGGCTAAGTTATTCGAGTCGGGCCGGCAAGGGCCTGGACGATTAGATAACGAACCACGGTAGTCTGTTCGGGGATTTTTTGGTATTGAGACCCTTGATTCCGGTATACTCGAGTATTACCATTTCTGTTCGGTTACGGTGAGCGGGCCCGGTAAAGGGGGTGTTTGGTGGACGGAATTCGGTGTGAAGAGGGGTCTACGGACGTTTTGGTTCTATATACGTTGACGGAGAGTCAACCGATTTGGATCAAGTACTGCGCTGGAAATTTGGCTCCTGAGAGCCACCCGTATCCTTCTGATTTGAATCATTGGTTCCTTTGCTTTACATCTGGCATGTGTATCTGATTTGTAAAATGTGAAATGCCATGATTTTTCTGCTATATGTTTGGTACCTCATTGAGCGCAAGCTCACCCCGTTCTGTCCCTTTTGTTTTCCTTACAGGAAAATAAACACTTTTGGTCTGGATTTGACAAATGGCTGCCAAATTGAGCTAGTGGAACATATCTTTTGTATAGCTCATGTATTAAAACCCTAAGTGTACTTTTGGGGCGTTTTCTCTTTTGATTTGGCAAACCGTGTAGATGTATCAACTTTTTTGAAAACTTTTGTAAGTCATTTTGGATTGTACTCGCTAAAGTTCAGATGTGAATGTTTGCGTGCTCTTTCGATTGGGTTCTGACGGGTCGGTTACTATTCATGGCCGACTCCGGATTTCATTTTTTTTATTTTGGGTTATTTTACCATTTTGACTTGTTTACGCTCGTTTGTAAGTTCCGGATCGCCATAGATAGTTCTAGTCTGCATTGTTAGTCCTGGCGAGAGCTGGGCAGGCAGTCCGCTAACCCCTTTGGTTCGCCTTAGGGGAAAGTGGGGCTGTTACATTATTTCTCACCCAAAAGTCACTTTTAATCACCAAATTTGATCCTTACTACGTACCGAAAAAATCAGTCGGCGAAAAATCGCGAAACCCTAATTTGCTCCAATCTTGAAAATGAAGAGTGAAACCCTACTTTCCAGGTTCATTTGCACTTATTGTGGAGTACTTGAGTAGGAGGATCATATTAAATGAATAATTTCCAAATAAAAGGAATTTTAAGAAAAGTGTGATGAATTTTACAATTCCGTAGAATAAAATTAGGGTTTTGAGTCAAATATGAGGGATTTAAACATAGTCACAAGTAAACTAGGGTTTTTGATTAAAATTTTAGGGCTTCTAGTCTTTTAAAACAAAATAAGGTTTTAAATCAAACCCAAAGAAATAACTTTAGTATCTTCCCTGAAACAAAATAATGTTTTAAAATAAAATGAACTAAAGAAACCGTAAAACAATAGCATCTTAAACGTTGGGGTGTCACACCTCCTCTCTGAGCACCTCCCCTAGATGCATTTGAAAACCATCCACCTCCAGCACCACGACCGAACTTGGCAGGTGGCATGGTCCGATCACTCCGCACTGACCCTTGGTGATATAGGCAACCCTAGGGGAAAACCCTCCTAGAACCTCCCAACCTTGTAATTATCAGAGTTGGACCTTTTCTCCCAATGGAAATTGAACTCGATTGTTCTCATGAACTCAAGACCTCTGACACACAAAGGCAATCAGCAACCTTAAGCAAATAAAGATGGATGAAGAGACACCACGACTAGGGAACAAGCTAATCGATAAAGTCAGATTTGAATCCTAAGCCATGAACTCAAGAATTCAAGAGTAAGTTCGATTAAGAACTTGAAGGAAAATTCCTCACGATTTCTGGTTGTAATATTCTGTCCCTCCTCATACAAGAGGTGCCTTTTTTATAGGCTAAAACTAGGGCAAAATCCGGCCCACATAAACCTGAAAGAAATTCGGTCCGCATAAAGGGCTTAAAGAGTCAGCTCTTTAAAGCTTTCCGATAAGGCCCAATAAGTAATAAAATACTTAACGCCTAACAACTACTAAACTAGACTGTCTTAAAACAACTACCAACTAAACTAACAAGTATGAGATCATTCCTTCACTTCAAACGTACAAGTGAACAAAGTAACGTCATGGTCCATCAAATCTTCAAACCTAGCTTGCTCCTTGCTTGTATGGTGAATGATCAAGGCTTGTAAAGCTTCCTTCACCTTCTTGGATCTTGATCTTGTCATCGGACCGTCAATGTTGTCCTTGACCCAAGGTTGAAGTTGTTGCGCACCCGTATCTGCATCATTAGAACCTCCCAACCTTGTAATTATCAGAGTTGGACCTTTTCTCCCAATGGAAATTGAACTCGATTGTTCTCATGAACTCAAGACCTCTGACACACAAAGGCAATCAGCAACCTTAAGCAAATAAAGATGGATGAAGAGACACCACGACTAGGGAACAAGCTAATCGATAAAGTCAGATTTGAATCCTAAGCCATGAACTCAAGAATTCAAGAGTAAGTTCGATTAAGAACTTGAAGGAAAATTCCTCAAGATTTCTGGTTGTAATATTCTGTCCCTCCTCATACAAGAGGTGCCTTTTTTATAGGCTAAAACTAGGGCAAAATCCGGCCCACATAAACCTGAAAGAAATTCGGTCCACATAAAGGGCTTAAAGAGTCAGCTCTTTAAAGCTTTCCGATAAGGCCCAATAAGTAATAAAATACTTAACGCCTAACAACTACTAAACTAGACAGTCTTAAAACAACTACCAACTAAACTAACAAGTATGAGATCATTCATTCACTTCAAACGTACAAGTGAACAAAGTAACGTCATGGTCCATCAAATCTTCAAACCTAGCTTGCTCCTTGCTTGTATGGTGAATGATCAAGGCTTGTAAAGCTTCCTTCACCTTCTTGGATCTTGATCTTGTCATCGGACCGTCAATGTTGTCCTTGACCCAAGGTTGAAGTTGTTGCGCACCCGTATCTGCATCATTCCCTCCCTCCTCGAAAGGATTCGTCCTCGAATCTTCAAAGTCTGTATCAAAGTCAAAAGGAGATAGGTCAGATACATTAAAAGATGCGCTTATGCCATACTCACTTGGAAGTTCCAACTTGTATGCATTGTCGTTGATCCTCTCTAGTACTCGAAAAGGTCCGTCGCCTCTTGGATGTAACTTGGTCCGTCGAGATGCTGGAAACCTTTCCTTCCTCATGTGCATCCAAACCCAATCACCGGGTTCGAATACGACATGTTTTCTACCCTTATTTGCATGTTGTGCATATTGCGCATTTTTCTTCTCAATTTGAGCTCGAACTCTCTCATGCAAGGTCCGAACAGCTTCTGCCTTTTTGACGCCATCTGCGCTTAAACACTCATTAACAGGAATAGGTGATAAATCTAGAGGGGTTAGCGGCTGAAACCCATAAACAATTTCAAAAGGGGAATGATTGGTAGTAGAATGAGTGGTTCGGTTATATGCAAACTCGGCAATAGGCAAACATTCTTCCCACTTCTTCAAGTTCTTTTGAACAATGGCTCGAAGTAGAGCACCAAGGGTTCGATTGGTTACCTCAGTCTGACCATCCGTTTGGGGATGACTAGAAGTAGAAAACAGCAACTTAGTTCCCAACTTTCCCTAAAGTGATTTCCAGAAATAGCTTAAGAATTTCACATCCCTATCACTTACAATAGTACGCGGTACTCCATGCAATCTAACCACATCCTTGAAGAATAAATCAGCAACATGGCGCGCATCATTTGTTTTCCTACAAGGGATAAAATGAGCCATTTTAGAAAATTTATCCACTACAACAAAGATACTATCCGTACCTGTAGAAGATCTTGGTAAATGTTATTCTTGGTTTTGATGATCACAAAAGTTTGTTTATACAGACCAAGAAAGTGAACACTTTGATCAGGTCTGTTGGAACAAAGAAAGCATATGTTCGTTTATCTCCTGACTACGTTGCTTTGGATGTGGCAAACAAGATTGGAATAATATGAATGAATTTAGTCATTGTTTTGTTTTCGATCAAAGATATTGTCTTTTAAGTATGTCTAGTTTGTCATTCTTGGTACTTTGAAATATTTGTCTAACCTTCCTCAAATACAAGTGTTTTTTGTCTATCCAAGAATCAGGTTCAAATATGTCATGAAATGTAAAACAACCAAAATGAGAAGCAAAAACAGGACAATCAGGTCGGACGGCCGAAAGGAAACTGTCGGACGTCCGAAAAGATAAAGAACATCAGGAAGGAAGCACCGTCGGACGCTCACATGGAAGCATCGGACGTCCGGAAGGATCGGACGCTTGCCATCGGACGCTAATCAACCGCATCGGACGTCCGAAAAATTCCAAGATAACTTGCTAGCTCTCGGCCCAAGGTCGGACGCTGTGCTGTCGGACGACAAAGAACTTATCGGACGTCCGAACCTCAACTTGGCTATCATCGGACGATTGGTTCGGACGATGATTCGATCGTCGGACGTCCGACAGCCCCAACGGCTAGTTGACTCTTCAGCTGCCTTCTATCCGTTGGAAGCATTGATGAAGCCCATTTCTGGATCCCTTTAAAATCAAACTGGTCTGAACGAAATAGAGACTTTTGCTCACTTTGTTTACAAGTTCTCAAGAGATATTTTAGCTAGAAAATAGTCTCCAAAGCAGATTTGTATTAAAGTGGTGTGAATTTCTGTTGAGCATTTCTTTTGTGGTTGAAAGGATCTTTAGTGTAGCTTTGTTGAGGGTTTTCTGAGTGATTGTAAAACTTCCTAGCTTGACTAAGTGAGGCTTAGGGCAAGGAGGAAGAGCTCCCTCCATTGTACATCTAGTTGATCTTCGTTCATCAAAGAGAAGTTGCTCTTCCTAGTGTTTGGTGTAACAGCCCCACTTTCCCCTAAGGCGAACCAAAGGGGTTAGCGGACTGCCTGCCCAGCTCTCGCCAGGACTACGGATCAGTTCACGTCGATCTAATACGTTCCGGAACATACCAACGCGCGCAAATAAGTCAAAATCACAAAATAAAAAAAAAATGAAAACGAAGCCGAAAGGAATAGTGCAGTACACGTCAGAATCCGGCCGGAATCTGGCCGGATTTCCGGCCGAGAGCATCCAATTTTTTTTTTCAAAATTTCACCTCAATCCGGCCGGCAATCCGGCCAAGATTCCGGCCGGATTGTCTGGCCGGATACCAGCCAGAGAGCAACTGGCCGGATTTCATTTTTTCCTCAGGCAATCCGGCCTGCAATCCGGCCAGTTTCTGGCCGGATTCCTGGCCGGATTCGCCACTGTTCATCTTCGGCAAAATTTTTCCTTTTCCGTTTGAAAGTCGTGTCACTCCGAAATTCATCCAAACATCATCCAACATATATATACATTGAATTTCAACATTTATAACCATAGTGGCATGCCAAAATCATTCATTAAGGAGGTACACATTCAATGAGCCTATCAAAAGGAAATGAACCCGTTATACATTAGGGTTTCACTTCAAGAGCAATACAAAAGTCATTTACATGCTCAATTCGGCAAAAGACTATCCAATCTATTCTCAAAAGTAGTTATACCCCTGTAAGGAAAACAAATAACACGGAATGAGCTAAAGCCCAGTGAGTTACTACCACATAAGCAGTAAAGATCACATAAGCATAATCTTTCATTTCAAGTACACACTTAAGAAGTAAACAAGTTGGTAAAAGGATACAGATGGCTCTCAAGAGCCCGTTTCCACGCTTACATTCTTGATCCAATCTCATTGACCCTCCGTCAATGTTTAAGAATACCCGACCGTAGATCTCACTTCACTCCATTCCTTCCACCAAACATACCCCAACCGGGCCCGCACTCCAATTCAGTAGCTTTTGGTAATACTCGAGTATACCGGAACCAAGGGTCTCATTACCACAAGGTTCCCCAGTACAGTCCCCGTGGTATGTCACTTATCACGACCAAACCCATGCCGGCTCGATCCAAATGACCACCAAACGGGGTTGAGCTCAGTAATACAGTGAGGTCGTTGGACATCGTCCAAACAACACCAAATCAATTTTCCAAGATTGCAATTCAATAACTCATATAGCCAGTGCAGTATTTCAGTATAATAGTAAGCAGTCATGAATGAAATCACAAGGGGTGAGGGCGGTCAAGTACACCCTCACCTCAATCACTTCCAATAACCAATTAAGCCTTCAAGGCATCAAATACACATAGAGCAAAGCCATATTATAACAAGTAAGTGAGTAGTATACTCACTAAGCAATTAAGTGCTATGTCATGCACTTCCGTCAGGAGAGTGTCGTGAACCACCGTCACGCCCTAGAACACGTAAACAAATGCAATGAGACTCGATAACGAGTCACAAAACAATGCCAATAACAACCCCAATAGGGTTTTGCAAACATATATAAGCATCATAGGAAACCAGAAATTAGAAAATGGCTTTAGCTTAGGCCTTGATAAGAAAACCGGTTTTGACGTCATAATGCGGTAATGGCGTAACTCTCACTACAATAATCGGATGGGGGTGTGAGACCCACCGTTTCGAAGCTAAGAAACAGGGCTACAACATTTTAGAAGACCACTCAATCCAGTTCCTAACACAACTAGGTCCAATATGCAAAATACTATACCAGAATTCCCAAAACAGGTTTGCAAAACACAGAAAACTGTAATCGGTATATTTCAGTCCATACAAGTCCAAATACCGAAATTCCAAAGGCATAAGTTAGCTAAGACATCCAGCTACATTTCATTAGAAGACACCAACTTCAAAATCCAAACCAATTCCAGTCAAAATGGCCAAATACAAACGCAGTTTTCGCATTCTGTCCAAAGCAGAACAGCTACAGTAATTTCGTCATAACTCACTCTACACTAATCCCAATGCCCTGAAATTTTACAGGCACCTCAAACACATAAATACCTACAACTTTCATGTTTTGAGCAAAGTCAAATTCGGCCTCTAACCCAGTGATCTAAAACCGGACAGAATTGGGGATTTTAAGAACCCTAACTTTCCATTTTCCATCCAAATCCAAAATTAGTTGCATTTAACCACAATTCACACCCACTAGAGTCATTATAGGCCATTTCCATTCATCATACAAGGCCACAACATCAAGATCATATTAAACCAGAAAATTCATCATAAATTGGAAAACTTCATCAAATCACTTCAAACCAAGAAATAAATCATATATTCCTTCCCTCATGCCACTTCTAAGCACAAAATAAGCATCATTAGAGGTAGTAGGGTGTTCAAGCATCACTTACCAAGAAATCAAGAGAGAGAGGGATGTTGGCCACCTTAGACCTTCAAACAAACTTCACTAATCAACTTACTAACACCTAATGGAAGGATAATCAACTTACTAACACCTAATTGACTTTCATATTCCGCCACAGTTTGAGCCCCTTGGCGGAGCCTAATGAACTCGTCCTCCTTCCTCTCCTGAACTAGAGGAGGGAAAAACTTGGCATTAAATTCTCGGATGAAGTTCACCCAAGTCCTAGGCGTCTGCTCCCGCTCCCATTTCTGTCTAATTACGTTCCACCAGGAACGGGCTGCCCCCTCAAGTTGAAATACGGCAAAAGTCACTTGCCGTTCGTTTGGGTAATGTAGAGCTGCAAAAATGTCTACCATCTTCTCAAGCCATTTCTCAGCAACATCAGGGTCGGGTCCCCCAACGAACTTTGGCGGGGAAAACTTTTGAAAACGTTCGAGAGCTCTATCCTCGCTCTCGATATGATGGCCAGGGTTTCCAGGGTTAAGGTTTGGGTTCTGGGCTTGTTGCTGCACTACTTGTGCTAGCAGGTCTGTCATTTGCTGCATAGCAGCAGCTATTTGCACATTAGGGTTTACTTGCGGTTCCAGATTGGGTCCAGTAGAGGTTTCCCCCGTACCCCTAACTGGTGTAGGTTGTCTAGTTCTGCGTCCACGGCCTCGACCACTTCGGGTGCCTTCCATCAATCTAAGTCAATCTAGGTCATCAAATAAATATACTGTTAAAGGGCACCTAACCCTCCTTTCCGTAGCACCAGACAGGAACAATGAAACAAGAATAAGCAACTCAAACATTTACTGCGAAGAGCATTTAAACACATAACACGTATACATAGATCACATAACCAGGTTAAGCAATCATACGGAACAGTCAGTCAAGCACATATGAAGTCATTGCATGAAACAATAGGGTCCTCAAAAGTACTTTAAACAACTAGGTCACAAGTGCAAAAGAACTCACGAAAATCTTTTTCCCCTTCTAGGGCTTCGTCTAAATATTTATATCTTAATCAAGGTCGATCACGCTTAACTACACCCGAACAAACCACACGAAGTTCCATAGAATCGCCTTTCTAGTTCACCAAATCCTTTCTAACCTAGGCCTTCATATCTTTCGTATCCGGGTGCAAGAATCTCGTCTAAGATAATTCACATCTCGAGCCGGCCGGTCCCAAGAGTAAACCATCCTTATTAAAGATTCCTACCCGACATACATACCTAGCTTCCTCGAGTCCCATGATAATGATTCGTACACTTATCACATGCCCGGTTCATAACTTATGCTCAAACGAGCACTTAGACATATTCATGAAATTAGGACCACAACACCACTTGGCCCAGTCTCATTTCGCGCAGAGACCACGCGACGTGGCTCTGATACCACTTGTAACAGCCCAACTTTCCCCTAAGGCGAACCAAAGGGGTTAGCGGACTGCCTGCCCAGCTCTCGCCAGGACTACGGATCAGTTCACGTCGATCTAATACGTTCCGGAACATACCAACGCGCGCAAATAAGTCAAAATCACAAAATAAAAAAAAATGAAAACGAAGCCGAAAGGAATAGTGCAGTACACGTCAGAATCCGGCCGGAATCCGGCCGAAAATCCGGCCAGATTCCGGCCGGATTCTGACGTGTACTGCACTATTCCTTTCGGCTTCGTTTTCATTTTTTTTTATTTTGTGATTTTGACTTATTTGCGCGCGTTGGTATGTTCCGGAACGTATTAGATCGACGTGAACTGATCCGTAGTCCTGGCGAGAGCTGGGCAGGCAGTCCGCTAACCCCTTTGGTTCGCCTTAGGGGAAAGTGGGGCTGTTACATTTGGTCTTCAAGTTTGGGTAAAGCTTGGTAGACACTTGGTTTGTTTCTCTATTTTATATTTCTGTTTAATAAAATCTTCATTGCTTATCTATACTTGCTTCTCTGATTAATATTGCTATTGTCTTCTAATCTACTTGGTTGATCATTACTAAAAAGGAAGGTAAATTTTCATTAAAGAAAAAGTGCATTAACTTGGTTAAGATTTTAATCAACCAATTCACCCCCCCTCTTGGTTGTCTGTGGGACTTACAATTGGTATCAGAGCTTGGTCTCCTTGAGATTAAGCTCTAACGGCTTGGAGTAAAGATGACAACCAGTCATGCTATGTTTGTTGAGGGGCAATCTGTTACTAGGCCTCCCATGTTCAGTGGCTCTAACTATGTTAGCTGGAAAGAACGAATGATTATCTTTTTGCAATCTATCGATATTGAACTATGGTTTATTGTGAGTGAAGGACCGCATGAAGCTAACTTTCTTGATGCAGATACAGGGTTGCTTCGGCCAAAAACAAGAGTTGAAATGAATGCTCAAGATAGGACTAACCTCACATTGAATGCCAAGGCCATGAATGTTATTTATAGTGCCCTAGATTCAAATGAATCAATCAGAGTAAAAGGCTGCAAATCGGCTAAAGAAATGTGGGATAAACTAAGAGAAATCCATGAGGGTGGTGACAATGTGAAAGAACAGAAAAAGGCCATCTTGGTCACGAAATATGAATCATTTAAAATTGAACCTCTTGAGGATATTGACAAAATGTATTGCAGGTTCACTGACTTGATCAAAGATCTCGAGGCGTTGGGCAAAGAGTACACCTTGGGAGAGAAGAACAGGAAAATTCTCAATGCCTTGGGCAAAGAATGGGAAAATAAAGTGACAGCAATAGAGGAGGCCAAGGATTTAAGTTCTGTGCCTATTGAATCTATCATTAACTCACTAACCACTTATGAGTTGAAACTGAAATCTAAAGTGCAGGAGGAAGAGGATGCTAGAGCAAAGAGAAACATTGCTCTAAAGACTACTCAAGGTGAAGATGATTCTGCTCATCTGGATGATGAAGACTCGGATGGTGATGATAATGATCTTGCTCTCATCACCAGAGGCTTCAAAAGAATCCTGAATAAAAGAAAGTTTAGAAGGGGAGGACCTAGCAATCAATTCCAGAATCAGCCATCTATCGCAAAGTATAAAGGTAAACAAGATTTCAACAAGAAACAGTTGGACAAATGCTTCGAATGTGGACAGATTGGACATTATGCAAACGAATGCCCCATGAAGAAGATGAAAGATGGAAAAGCTGATCGAAAGCCAAGATTCAACAATTTTCAGATTACTTGGAATGAATGCAACTCCGAAGGGGAAGTTGAAGAAGAAGAAGAATCTGCTCAAATGGCGTTCATGGCTATTGGAAATAATGAGGTAACCTCCACACACTCTCAATCTGAAAGTGATAATGATGAAGATGATGATCTTGAATCTTTTGTTGAAAAACTGCATAATGCCTTGAAGGAATCCTATGATAAAAACAAGCAGTTAAAACAGAAAATGGCTTTTCTCATTCAAGAAAATGCAAGTCTTTTTCAACAAAATAAACAACTAAAGACCGACAATGAAAGTCTAGTAAGAGCTGGATGTAATGTTCAAGATGAGCTTGATAGAAAGACAAATATTTGTGAAATGCTGAAGGAAAGACATGGTGATTTGAAAAAAAGGATGGACAGCTTGGATGAGAATTTGAAAGCAAGAAAGCAGGAGTTTAACAAAAGGAACATGTTATCTACACATCCTACTACTTTTCAAAGAACATTTGCACACAACAAAATTGCACATGGTTTCACAACATATAGAAGAGGTGAATTAAGATATGTCAAACCAGTACATGTTAAGGACTCTTCCATTATGTGTGTTTTTTGTTGTCAAAGAGGGCATTTGAAAAGTAATTGCTATGTGAAAAGAAATCTGAACAAAGGGATGAAGTGCATGTGGTTAGTTAGATACAATGCTAACTATTATGGACCCAAAAATTAAAAAGGGTACCAAACACGTTATCTTTTCAGGATAAAGGATCAAACAAGTCAAAATGGTTTATTGATAGCGGCTGCTCAAGGCACATGACCGGTGATCCTTCCTTGTTCATAAAGCTGAAATCAAAATCAAGTGGAAAGGTAACATTTGGTGATGATGTGAAAGCTAAGACAATTGGAATAGGTGATGTTGGTAAGGATGGTGAAACTTTTGTTCATAATGTGCTCTTGGTTGATAACTTAGGTTATAACTTGCTTAGTGTTAGTCAACTGTGTGATAAAGACTTGTATGTGTTATTTAAAAAGCATGAATGCATTGTACTTGATTCCAAATATAATGTTGTGTTCAAAGGTAAGAGGTTTAATGACATATATATTGTGATTCTTGATAAAGTTGATTCTTCTAGCTTAAAATGTCTTAAAGCTTCAAATGAAGATTCTTGGTTGTGGCAAAGAAGACTTTGTCATTTTAACATGGATTTACTAAAGGAAATTTCGAAAAAGGAGTTGGTTAGAGGCTTGCCAAAAATTAGTTTTGATAAGGACAAAATATGTGATGCATGTCAATTTGGGAAGCAAACTAAAATTTCTTTTAAACCAAAAATGTGTGTATCTACTTCAAAACCTTTGGAACTCTTGCATCTTGATTTATTTGGTCCCACTCAAATCACTAGCTTGGGAGGTAAAAAATATTGTTTTGTAATTGTTGATGATTATTCCAGATACACTTGGGTGATATTTCTTGCTCATAAAGATGATGCCTTCAAGAATTTTACTTCAATGTTTGCTAAAGTGCAAAATCTGCTTGGGTTAAAAATTGTTAGGATTAGAAGTGATAATGGGACGGAATTCAAGTATTGTGGTTTTCCAGAATTTTGTGATCATAATGGTATAACACATGAGTTTTCTATTGCAAGGACTCCACAGCAAAATGGTGTTGTAGAAAGGAAAAACAGGACTCTCCAAGAGGCTGCTAGAACTATGTTGAATGAATGTAGGTTGCCTAAATATCTTTGGGCGGAAGCGGTAAACACTGCATGTTATGTGATGAATAGAATACTCTTGAGACCTATTTTAAAGAAAACTCCTTATGAGCTGATTTTTGATAAGAAACCTACGGTTGGTTATTTCAAAGTATTTGGTTGTAAATGTTTTATTTTGAATCTAAAGGAACATCTTGGTAAGTTTGACAAAAAATCTGATGAAGGAATATTTTTGGGGTATTGTGAGAATAAAAGAGGATATAGAGTTTTTAATAGAAGGACACTTGTGATTGAAGAAGCTATACATATAACATTTGATGAAGCCAATGATGATAATTCCAAAAGTTTGTGTGAGGATGATGATGTAGGTGTTCGAGAAGGAATGGAAAAGCTATCAATTGGAAATGAAGGAAGTTTTGAACCAGCAGCAACTGAAATGGAAAATGAAGTTCATAATGATCAAGAAGAGGAAGATGAAGACAAAAATGATGATCCACTCAAAGATCTTCCCAAGGCTTGGAAATTCAACCAAAATCATCCAAAAGAGCTTATAATTGGTGATCCATCCGAGAAGGTAAACACTCGTTCCTCATCTAGAAAATTGATTGATAATTTTGCTTTAGTTTCTCTTTTTGAACCCAAAAATATCAATGATGCTTTAAAGGATGAAAATTGGATTTTGGCTATGCAAGAGGAACTTAATCAATTTGAGAGAAATGAAGTTTGGACACTTGTTGATAGACCTCAAAATCAACCTATCATTGGCACAAAGTGGATTTTTAGAAATAAGTTGGATGATAAAGGTGTTGTTGTAAGAAATAAAGCCAGATTAGTTGCTAAAGGATATGCACAAGAAGAAGGAATAGATTTTGATGAAACATTTGCTCCCGTAGCAAGATTAGAATCTATTAGAATGCTTCTTGCTTTTGCTTGCTTCAAAGGTTTCAAATTGTTTCAAATGGATGTTAAAAGGTTTTATTGATCAAGAAGTGTATGTGGATCAACCCCCAGGTTTTGAAAATACAAAATTTCCAAGTCATGTGTTTAAACTTTCTAAAGCTTTATATGGTTTAAAACAGGCTCCAAGAGCTTGGTATGAAAGATTAAGTGGGTTCTTGATTGAAAAAGGTTTCAAAAGAGGTATTGTGGACACCACACTTTTTACTAAGCATGTGTTGAATGACCTTCTCATTGTGCAAATATATGTTGATGATATTATCTTTGGTGCTACTAATGAGTATCTATGTAAGGAGTTTTCCACCACTATGCAAAATGAATTTGAAATGAGTATGATGGGAGAATTAAATTTCTTCCTTGGACTTCAAATACATCAAACTCTTGAGGGAATCTTTATCAATCAAGCAAAGTATACCAAGGAATTACTGAAAAGGTTTGGCATGGAGGACTCAAAGCAAGTTGGAACTCCAATGTGCACTTCTACAAAGCTTGACAAAGATGAAGAAGGTAATCATGTGGATGAAAAGCATTATAGAGGTATGATCGGAAGCTTACTCTATTTAACTGCAAGTAGACCTGATATTATGTTTGCAGTTTGCTTGTGTGCTAGATTTCAATCGTGTCCAAAAGAATCACATTTGAATGCTGTAAAAAGAATTTTTAGGTATTTGAAAGGTACATTAGACTATGGTCTTTGGTATGCTAAATCCAGTGAGTTTGCACTATATGGTTATTCGGATGCTGATTTTGGAGGGTGTCGTGTAGATAGAAAGAGTACTAGTGGATCTTGTCACTTTCTTGGAAATTCTTTAGTCTCTTGCTTTAGCAAGAAACAAAATGCAATCTCATTGTCTACAACCGAAGCAGAATATATTGCCGCTAGTGCATGTTGTGCTCAACTTTTATGGATGAAGCATACCCTGAATGACTATGGATTGTTGTATGACTGCATGCCTGTATTCTGTGATAATACTAGTGCTATAAATTTGACCAAAAATCCTATTCAGCATTCTAGGACAAAGCATATTGAAATAAAGCACCACTTTATTCGTGATCTTGTTCAAAAAGGTGAAATTTGTGTAAATTATGTTAGTTCTAAAGATCAATTTGCTGATATTTTTACAAAAGCTTTGCCATTAGATCAATTCATTCATCTAAGATCAAAATTAGGAATGTTCGAAAAATCATCATAAATTTTTCATTGCCTTCGGACGTCCGATGATGTTCTTCAGCCATTTTCCAGATTGCACCTGTTCGGACGCAGCTGTCGGACGCACAACTTCGTTCGGCCGTCCGACAGTGCAACGGCTCATTTTTTAAAATAACTTTCTTCCTTATTTGCTTCAGTCTCTTCCTATTCTATCTCCTCTCGGACGAAAACCCTCTCTTCTCTCACTCTCAAATTCGTACCATTCTGTAGCTACCATTCCCAAATTGACTCAACCAAAACATTTCCCCATCGTTTGCGTTTCATTTCTCCTGATCATTTCACCAAACTGAGTAACACTTTGCAAATCCCCAAATTTTCCTCACAACCCTACTCTTGCATAACCGCTCTGTCAAATCTCGTTCAAGGTGTTTTTGTCCCAAAATTTCTGTGCGATTCACTTCCCTACTGTTGTGTGCATCATTTGCATCCTCCATTCCACACATTTAGAACAATGGTGAATCTAAGGGGAGGAAAAGTTACTGCCGGACGCAAGCATCCACTCAGGGATGAGGATGAGAATCTTCCTACTGTCAAACGGACATCCAAACGCTTCAAAAGGGGAGCTATCAAGGGTCAAATGTCACGACCTACTCCACAACCCACTTCTCAACCAGAATCTGGACAGGGGACCTCTTCTCAACCGCCTCCTAAATCAGTCCCTCTCCCTCCATTCTTTGATGATGCTGCGAAAGACAAATACGCCTGGATATCTCAGAAGGGTGTCATCCCTCAAAGAACTGTAAACCCCTCTGAATTTCGTTCCATAGGTTTAGAATCCATTCTAAGTCTATTTGATTTCCAGAAATGGTCGCATCTCATTTCCATGCCCAATGTCTACTATCCTGATATGCTGCATCAATTTTTTGCTAACCTTAGGAAAGGAACTGACCAAACTGAGATCATGTCTAGGGTAAATGGGGTAGACCTAATCTTTGATTCTGATACTGTGAATTCCATTTTAAAGACTACCATTGAACGTTTGTGCAAAGATAAGGTTGCTAATTTCTTTTCTTATGAAGAGCTTCCTACTGCTGCAAATCATTTTGATGGGACAAAAATGTTAACTTATTTCAAAAGAAGTTTTTCTTCACCTGCTGATGCTAAGTTGAATGATTTGGCTCCTGTGAATTTGATTGCCTTTTCTATCATTTCAAACTTTCTTGTGCCCACTGATGGCCATAGAACTGATGCAAACAAAATGGAGCTGTATCTTTTTTACTGTTTTCGAGAAAAAATTCGGATTGATTTTGGCTTTGTCATGTGCAAGTTTTTACTTCGCTATGCTACTGACTCTCGAAGAAAACTATCCTATGGGAAGTTTCTTCAAAAGATTTTTGAATTTTACAAAGTTCCAATTCTAGGTGTTTGTCCCAAAGAAGCATCTTCTTATGCTTTTACCAGAGCATATTTTGAAAGGAAAAATCTTATTTTTAAAGATAATCTGTGGGCATATAAGGGGGTATCATCTAGTGAACAAAGATCTAAGACTGTACATGATTCTTCACCCATTTCACTCACTCCCATTCACCCTAGGAAGTCTACCACTAAAGCATCTTCCTCTTCCAGTAATGAGGTAATTGAGCTTCTTCATGAACTCAAACAGCATGTTCTTCTTCTAGAACATGGCCTAATGCTCACCATGTCTTCTGAGCAACAAGCTGCCTTTCTTGATAAAAAGAACCTTCTTTTTCCTCCACCTGTGGTTGAGGAAGTCTCACATGACAAAGAACCTCGAACCACTGATCCAGGTTCATCAGTTCCAGATCCGAATCCATCAACTCCTGTGACTCCTCATGGCCCTTCCACATCAGACAAAGGCAAGGCACCAATTGAAGAAGCTACTGAAGATGATGAAGAAACTGATGAGGAAGACCTCTCTCAATATCAGCTCTCTCGGAGGACTCCTGGATCCACTTAGTTCATCATTTAGGACATTTGCATTCTGTTTGTCTCTTTTATGTGTTTGTGGTATTCAACAATGAATATGTATTGTAATGGATATTTTAAGTTTCTTTTGGTATGATCTGGTGGATGTTTAAGTACTGTTTTGATGAATGTCTAAATATTTTGATGAATGATTGTCTATTCTGCTTGTGTGAATGTAATGAATTTGTGGATTGTATGATTGTCTATTGAATATGATTGTTTATTTTAAGTACTGTTTTGATGGATGTGTTGGATGGTGTCACCAGGATGTTG
Source organism: Coffea arabica (assembly GCF_036785885.1). Classification (NCBI taxonomy): domain Eukaryota; kingdom Viridiplantae; phylum Streptophyta; class Magnoliopsida; order Gentianales; family Rubiaceae; genus Coffea; species Coffea arabica. The sequence continues at coordinate 49,095,368 of NC_092312.1, read as the reverse complement.
ATTTGTGAACTTGTGTAAATTTGTGACTGTGTGGATGACAAAAAGGGATGTTGATGTTGATGTGATTGGTTGCCCTTTTGTGATGACAAAAAGGGGGAGATGGTATAATGATTGGATTGAGTGATGATTGGTGATTGATGAATGATTGGATTGAGTGATGATTGGTGATTGATGATTAGTGATGTTAGGATATGTTGGATTGATTGTTTAAATTTGGATTGGCTGATATGCTTAATTGTTTAATGTTTAATTGTTTAACTCGGATGGGCAGCCAAGTGAGGGGGAGGTTTTCAAAATTTTTAAATTTTAGGATTCACTAAGACAGGGGGAGTTTTCATTTCAATCATCAATTTCATTTCAAACTTTTGTTTTGTCATCATAAAAAAGGGGGAGAATGTTATTCTTGGTTTTGATGATCACAAAAGTTTGTTTATACAGACCAAGAAAGTGAACACTTTGATCAGGTCTGTTGGAACAAAGAAAGCATATGTTCGTTTATCTCCTGACTACGTTGCTTTGGATGTGGCAAACAAGATTGGAATAATATGAATGAATTTAGTCATTGTTTTGTTTTCGATCAAAGATATTGTCTTTTAAGTATGTCTAGTTTGTCATTCTTGGTACTTTGAAATATTTGTCTAACCTTCCTCAAATACAAGTGTTTTTTGTCTATCCAAGAATCAGGTTCAAATATGTCATGAAATGTAAAACAACCAAAATGAGAAGCAAAAACAGGACAATCAGGTCGGACGGCCGAAAGGAAACTGTCGGACGTCCGAAAAGATAAAGAACATCAGGAAGGAAGCACCGTCGGACGCTCACATGGAAGCATCGGACGTCCGGAAGGATCGGACGCTTGCCATCGGACGCTAATCAACCGCATCGGACGTCCGAAAAATTCCAAGATAACTTGCTAGCTCTCGGCCCAAGGTCGGACGCTGTGCTGTCGGACGACAAAGAACTTATCGGACGTCCGAACCTCAACTTGGCTATCATCGGACGATTGGTTCGGACGATGATTCGATCGTCGGACGTCCGACAGCCCCAACGGCTAGTTGACTCTTCAGCTGCCTTCTATCCGTTGGAAGCATTGATGAAGCCCATTTCTGGATCCCTTTAAAATCAAACTGGTCTGAACGAAGTAGAGACTTTTGCTCACTTTGTTTACAAGTTCTCAAGAGATATTTTAGCTAGAAAATAGTCTCCAAAGCAGATTTGTATTAAAGTGGTGTGAATTTCTGTTGAGCATTTCTTTTGTGGTTGAAAGGATCTTTAGTGTCGCTTTGTTGAGGGTTTTCTGAGTGATTGTAAAACTTCCTAGCTTGACTAAGTGAGGCTTAGGGCAAGGAGGAAGAGCTCCCTCCATTGTACATCTAGTTGATCTTCGTTCATCAAAGAGAAGTTGCTCTTCCTAGTGTTTGGTCTTCAAGTTTGGGTAAAGTTTGGTAGACACTTGGTTTGTTTCTCTATTTTATATTTCTGTTTAATAAAATCTTCATTGCTTATCTATACTTGCTTCTCTGATTAATATTGCTATTGTCTTCTAATCTACTTGGTTGATCATTACTAAAAAGGAAGGTAAATTTTCATTAAAGAAAAAGTGCATAAACTTGGTTAAGATTTTAATCAACCAATTCACCCCCCCTCTTGGTTGTCTGTGGGACTTACAGTAAACCAAGCACGAAATCCATGGATATGTCTGTCCAAGGAGCATGAGGTACGGGTAGAGGAGTATACAATCCATGAGGGTTACTCCTTGACTTTGCTTGCTTACACTTTAAACACTTATCACAAATGTTAGCAATGTCACGCCTCATTTTAGGCCAATAGAAATGCTCATGCAAAATGTCAAGAGTTTTATCAATACCGAAATGCCCCCATCAACCTCCGTCATGGGCTTCTCTAACAAGTAATTCCCTAAGTGAACAGTTGGGAATACATAGGCGATTTTCTTTGAACAAGAAGCCTTCATGCCTATAAAACTTTTGAAATGCAGCATGTTCACAAGCTTGAAACACATTAGAAAAATCAGCATCATGTGCATACAAGTCTTTAATGTGCTCAAAACCAAGTAACTTAGTGCTCAGGTTAGTGATCAAAATATACCTTCTAGACAATGCATCCGCAACGACATTATCTTTTCACTTCTTATACTTAATGATATATGGAAAGGAATCAATAAATGCAATCCATTTCGCATGTCTTTTATGCAACTTACCCTGCCCCTTAAGGAATTTAATTGATTCATGATCAGTATGTATCACAAATTCCTTAGGCATAAGATAATGCTGCCACACTTCAAGAGCACGCACAACAGCATACAATTCTTTATCATAAGTAGGGTAATTAAGAGCTCCCCCACTCAACTTCTCACTGAAATATGCCAAGGGCCTATTATTTTGATGTAAAACAGCCCCGATGCCAATCCCACTAGCATCACATTCAACTTCAAACATCCAATCAAAATTAGGCAAAGCAAGAATAGGTGCTGAAGTTAACAAATTTTTAAGCTTATTAAACGACTCTTCTTGCTCTTTTCCCCATTGAAACCCCACATTCTTTTTAACTATCTCATTCAAAGGTGCTGCAATAGTGCTAAAGTCTTTAACAAACCTCCTATAGAAGCTTGCAAGACCATGAAAAGACCTTACCTGAGACACATTGGTTGGAGTCGCCACTCCATGATAGCCTTTACCTTGGCGGGATCAACACTTATGCCATTTGCACCAACAATATAACCAAGAAAGTTAACCTCAGGAGTGCAAAAGACACATTTTTCCAGGTTAGCAAATAACCTATTTTCACGCAAGGCACTTAAAACAAGTCGCAAATGCTCAACATGCTCTTCTAAAGACTTGCTAAAGATCAATATATCATCAAAATAAACAACAACGAACTTTCCAAGAAAATGCCTTAAAACATGGTTCATTAATCTCATGAAAGTACTTGGGGCGTTTGTTAAGCTGAAAGGCATCACAAGCCACTCATAAAGACCATATTTCGTTTTGAAAGCAGTTTTCCATTCGTCACCTTCCTTGATCCTTATTTGATGATAACCAGATCTTAAGTCAATTTTAGTGAAAATGATTGCTCCATGCAATTCTTCTAACATATCGTCTAGCCTAGGAATGGGATGACGATACTTAACAGTAATTTTATTAATTGCACGACAATCTGTACACATTCTCCAAGTCTCTTCTTTCTTAGGTACTAAAATAACGGGAACTGCACGAGGACTAAGAGATTCACGAACCTGGTCCTTTTCAAGGAGGGAATCGACTTGCCTTTGGATTTCCTTTGTTTCCTCCGGATTTGCTCTATAGGCTGGTCGATTTGGTAGAATTGCTCCAGGAACAAAGTCGATTTGATGTTCAATACCTCGAATTGGAGGTAATCCTTTCGGTAGTTCCTCCGGAAACACATCCTTGAATTCCTGCAAAAGAGAGTAGATGGCACTAGGAAGAGAATCGGTTATGCCTAGTGTGTAAAAAGAAGAATAATCAGCTTCCCTGTACAGAAGTACTACGAGAAGACTTTGTGCATTCAAAGCCATATCTACCTCACGCACACTTGCATAGAAATTCCTTTTTTTCACCTTCAAGCTCTCGGCCTCACTGAGTTTTTTTCCACTCGAATTTCCTTTTTCACTCAACTCGGTCTCTACTTTCTTTTTTCCCTCATTCTCTCTCTCATTCGGCTTTTTCTTTGTTTCTTTCGGTTGCCTTTTCTCTCTCTCTTTTCTTAAATGCAATTGTTCTTCATACACTTGTGTAGGTGTCAATGGTGAAAGAGTGATTTTGAGGTTGTCCATAATGAACTTATATTTATTGGTAAGTCCAATATGATCAGCCTGTCTATCATACTCCCAAGGACGTCCCAACAAGACATGACTAGCTTGCATAGGAATTATATCACATAAAACTTGGTCCTTGTACCGACCAATAGAAAAAGCGATTAAAGCTTGTTTGGTCACCTTGACTTCCCCCCATCATTTAACCAAGATAGTCTATAGGGTTTAGGGTGGTAAGTCCATGGAAGGTGTTTTTGCTCAACAAGGTCAGCAGCTATGCAATTAGTACAAGTGCCACTATCAATGATCATGAGACATACCTCATCTCCAATTTTACATCTTGTATGAAAAATGTTGGTCCGTTGGAGATCATCTTCTTGAGCTTGTGCATTTAGCACTCTCATAGTCACCATAGTTCGAGCCACGGGGTCCTCTTCTATTTCAACCAGGTCATCATCCTTCCCCTCTTCTTCAAGCGGTGGCATGTCCGCATATTCCTCCTCCCCTTCGCTTTGCCACATTCCCTCTTCATTCATATACATGATGCTTCGGTTAGGGCATTGAGCCATGAGATGGCCAATTCCCTTGCATTTGAAACATGCCTTTGGCTGGTTGGTAGATGTATTTGCTCCTGGAAGAGTCAGCCGCGGGGTTGGTTTAGAAGAAGTTGCACTCGGATGGGACGGTTGTTCCATCCGCTTGTTTTCCCTCTCTCTATTACCTTGCCTTGGCCAAGCACTGGATGTTGGCAATTGATTTCTTTTCCAAGGGGTGGAAGAGGATGTAGTGATTCGGCCACTAGGTGTCTTTAGAGGTAAGGCTTGCTTTTCCACCTTCTCTGCATACGACACCATTTGTTGAAGTTCAAAGTGGTCTTGAAGCTCAACCTTCTTCCTAATTTCAGGATTTAATCCATTAAGGAACCTTGCCATGGTTGCTTCCGGATCCTCTTGGACATTGGCCCTTATTGTGACGACCCCACTTCTTCCAAGGGCGAACCCAAGGGTATCGGCGGGCCGCCTGCCTAGCTCGCGCCAGGACTCAAAACTTAAAGCAATAAAACGAGATGGATCGAAAGAGCACTATATACAATATATACAATCCCAAAAGTTATATTTACATCTTCAAAAGTCTCGAGTCAAACCACTCTAATACACTATAACCACAACCAACAGAAGATAGACCCTAAGAAGGGTTCTTATACAAACCACCAAAACAAAAACAAACATCCTAACTGTTCAACTATTACAAACCAAGCTAACTATACTAGTATACGCGCCAAAAGTCCCCGCGTCGGCCCCTGCTAAGGAAAACAAAAGGAAAGGGGTAAGCTATATGCTTAGTAAGTAAACAGGGGCGAAAGCATAAATTTCACGTAGCAACCATCACACAATAAGAGTAAAGCAAAAGCAGAAAAGTAACATCACATAATAAGGATACAGGTGACTCCAAAGCCAATTCATATGCCACGCGTGATCTCCTGCCGACACTCCGTCGACCACACTCAATGGTCCGTAGAACTTCACTTGTACACCCACCGACACCTTATCACCCTCACTGGCCAGTCACCTCACAAACTTGCCCGGGCGAACGAAATCACAAACTTGAGCTTGAGTCACAAGCTCGGGTCACAAACTTGGTCACCTTCTCGGTGAACCGGATTCACAAAATTGGTTCATAACATGAACCTACAAACTTGGTGACCTCAGACTAAGTTGGACTGACTTCGACCAAGCCCTAACCGGCTCGAATAGTCCATACAGGTCTTAGATCGAGCCCACGAACTCACAAACTTTGCAAACTTCACAAACTTTACTCGAAAGTCGCCCCGAGCCACAAGCTCAAGGGTTTTGGTTCCAAAAGGTTCATATACATATGCCAAGTACAATTATACATTCAAATTAGGGTTTAGGTCGAGTGCGATAAAGTACACCCTCGCCTAAGTACCCTTTTCACATATCTCAAACACATAGCAAAGAAAACACACCAAACTGGCCTGAATACTTACTCAGAAATTGAAATAGCAAAAGTACGAAGTCGGATCGAAATGAACAGCTAGTAGTGGGCCCCACCAGTTCCGCCCCAGCTCACCACCGTCTGAAATAGAAGATTGTGTCACATAATATCGCAAACGGCTACTATCGTGCCTAAAACAAGTAAAACGGCAAAACGACACGCGCGCTCGTAAATATGAAGAAAACGGAAACGGAAACGGCCGTTAGCGGAAACGGCAGATTTGACACTCATTTCTAGTTTACTCATAAGTTGAGCTACGAATATCGGATTAAGGCGTATGAGAAACCATATCGAAGCTTAAAGGATGAACAACAACTGTTATGAAGACACCCAGAACTGAAACAGGAGGTTTCAGTCCCAAATGAACCAAACACAATCACTTACGAAATCTGGCCAATGCACAAATGGTCAGTTTTGAGTGCAAACTGTTTTCTATGCTACACATGGTCAAAAGAACTGAAAAATGGCAGTTAGATGGTTCATTCCAAATGGAACAACTTTGATGAAGGTCGGCAATCCAAATTCGGAACGGAAATTGGTCATCAGGACCAAAACAGATCTGACCAGAAAATGGTCATTTTCACGGGCAGGCCTTGTTTGCTCGGCTATATCTCAGGTTTTATAAATCCGATTCATGAAATTCCAAGGGCGTTAGAAAGCTCTGATATAGGGCTATAAGTTTGGTGTTTCGGTCGCAAGCCCAAACAGCTTGTAACCCAGTCAAATGTGAAGCCAAAGTTCCAGTCATAAACTTTCCAAAAAAAACATAACAGAATTTGACGGTCAAAACAGGTCTGAGTATTTCGTTTATAGCTCAGGATATACTAATCCGTTTAACCTGAAAATTTACAGGAATATCCAGGACTTAAGGGGCTACAATGTTGAAGAAGGAAACTTTGTCCAATTTTGAATGTAACAAGGTAAAAAATGCAAGACACTATACCAGAATCGCAAAACAGGATCACAAACCGTATTTGGCCTCAATATGCGGTAATGGCACCAAATTCACTACGGTTATCGGATGGGGGTGTAATACCCACCGTTTCGAAGCTAAGAAACAGGGTTACAACAATATAGAAGGAAACTCAGTCCAAATCCTAGCACAACTAGGTCAAATATGCAAAATACGAAACCAGAATTACCAAAACAGGTTTGCAAATCACATAATACTGTAATGAGTCCAACTCAGTCTATACAAGTCCAAATGCATTGATTCCAAAGGCATATGGTATCTAAGACATTCCTCTATATTTCATCAGAAGACACAAACATCCAAATCCAAAGTAATTCCAGTCAAAATAGCCAAATACAAACGCAGTTCTGCCATCCTGATCAACCCAGAACAGCCACAGTAAAATTGACATATCTCACTCTACACTAATCCAAATGACCTGAAATTTTACAGGCACCTCCAGCACATCAATTCCTACAACTTTCATGTTTTAAGCAAAGTCCAATTCGGCCTATAACACTATGATCCAAAACCAGACAGAATAAGGGGTGATAAAACCCTAACTTTCCACAATTCAATCCAAACCCAAAATTGGTTGCAATTATCACTAATTCACACCTACTAGAGTCTTTCCCCCCCATTATCAACCATCATAGATGACCACAACAACACATTCATATTAAACCAGAAAATTCCTCAAAAATATTAAAACTTCACCAATTCATCACAAATCAAGAAATAATTCACATAATCCATCACTTTAGCCCACATTAGGCACAAATTAACCATCATTAAGTATAGGAGAAAGTTTAAGCATCACTTACCTAGTAAATAAGAGAGGGGAAGTTGTAGGACACCTTAGCTCTCCAAGAAAGCTTCACCAAATCACTCACTAGCACTAACTAAAGGGATTTTATGTAGTGAAATCAAGTTTAGTTGGTTGAGTTGTTGAATTGGAGCAAGATGAAATGAAAACTTGAAGAGGTTTTCTCCCTTCTTGAGCTCAAGGTGGCCGGCCAACAAGAGGTAAGAAATGGTAATTTTTTTGTGAATTTTAAAGATATTTAATCAAATGGGTCAAAAGTCAAAAAAATGAATAGTGCTCCATAAGTCAAATCCAATGATATAGTGACACTTGTCACTCTCATAAATGCAATCTTATCTTTTCTTTTCCTCTCACATCAATCAATTCACACTCTCTACTTATCTCTTAACACCCGATAAATTTCACACAGCATCCGGAATTTAACCTAATTGGCCGAATTTTTCCGAACTTTTCGCACTAGTGGGTCCCACGTCCAATATATATTCTTAATTTCTCAAAATCTAACCGATACTAGAAAAATCATCTAAAAACTATATTTACTCATAAAGATTATCTGGGGAACTTTTCTAATAAAGAAAATGTGGAAAAAGGCGGGCGATAAATAAAACTCCACTTAAGTTTTCTAATATAGTAACACTAGAGGTTTGCTAATCATTCAAACTTACTAAACCTTTGTAATTAAAAAAAATCCTATATTTACCTATGTCAAGGCACACACTGGAATACCGAATATAAATTATAACTTGACCTTATAATCATAATACGTAAACTAGGATTTTCAAGCTCAACCGAATTAGGGTTTCCTTCCTAGTCATAAAACCCTGATTTTTCTATACCGAATATCAAATAACCCTAATATCGACTTGCGAACGGACTGGGGCCTCACACTTATCATCGCTATCTCCATTTGTTTGTGGTACTCATCAACCGAATTAGAACCTTGAGTGAGTCGTTGGAGCCGATTGTACAAGTCCGTGGTATAATGGAAGGGTACAAATCGTTTCCTCATCACTTGCTTCATTTCAGCCCAAGTGTCAATTGGTGGTTTCCTATTTCTCCTTCTTATGGCACATACTTGCTCCCACCAAATGGATGCATAATCTTGAAATTCAATAGCCGCAAGTTTCACCTTTTTCTCTTCAGAGTAGTTGTGGACTTCAAACACTTGCTCAACTCGCCTAACCCAATCCAAATAAGCTTCAGGATCATTTTTTCCATGAAAGGTAGGCATCTTAGTCTTGATGGAACCAAGATTGTCATCGGTTCTCCTAGGTCGGTCTCGACCTTCTCTCGCTTCCCTGTGGCTTTTCCTTGATCGGAATGAGGTGTTAGAATGATACCCCTCATCATCTGCATCATGCTCAACACTCTTAGCACTTGAAGCCCTATTGGGAATATCTCCAGTACCTCGCATCTCAATGGCAACCAACCTGTCGGATAGTTGTGTCGTCACAAATTCTTGTCTCTCCACTTGTTTTTGAAGAGCTTGGAGCACCAGTTTGAGTGACACGTCGGTTTCAGACGGCTCAGGCATGTTCCCCTCTTGAGACATATTGTCAACCTGCAAAACAAGTGTATCTACCGTGCAAGCACTCGTGTATCACTCAAGGAAACACACTCACTCTCAATTTTCCTTCTCGAAGTTCTTAAAACAACTCAAACTCTCAAAAATTCCAGAATTAATTACCCTATAAGCAAGTAACAAGACACAAAGCAGAAATTTGCAAATCTTAGAAAAACTCTACCCGAAACTAGAACTTTTTTTTTTTTTGAGCTGTTGTTTTTGCTGAGTTCTGGTCAGTATTTTGGATGGTAAGTGGTGCTTTTAGGGTGCTCAAATAATGTACGAACCAGCCCTCTTCATATTATCCCACCAATAGGTCCCTTTTAGGTCTTGATACATCTTGCTGCTACCTGGATGGATTGTATACTTGGACCGATGAGCTTCCTCCAGAATTTCTGCTTTTAATGACTCGTCCTTTGGTACTACAATTCGGTTCCGATACTTCAGAAGACCCTCAGGACTCAAATTGAAGTCCGTAGTTTCTCCCTTTTCCACTTTCTCTCTCCACTTCCGCACCATCAAATCATTGCCTTGCGCCTCTTTTATACGTTCCAGTAGAGTGGATGTAACCCTAATATTGCCAAATATCACCTTATGGCTCCCAAGACAGGGTTTCCACTCGCACACGAATTCTAGCAAATCCCATTCCTTGATCATTAGCCCTGCCACTTGCACTTTACGACTCAAGGCATCTGCTACCACATTTGCCTTTCCCGGATGGTAGTTGATTGTACAATCGTAATCTTCCAAGAATTCCATCCATCGCCGTTGTCTCATATTCAGTTCCTTCTGGGAGAAAAGGTACCTAACACTCTTGTGATCCGAAAACACTTCGAAGGTCACCCCATATAGGTAGTGCCTCCACTTTTTCAAAGCAAACACAACAGCGGCTAATTCTAGGTCGTGAGTCGGGTAGTTCTGCTCGTGAAGCTTCAATTTCCTAGAGGCGAAAGCTATCACATTTCGGTTCTGCATCAAAACACACCCCAATCCCTCTCGCGACGCGTCCGCATATACTGCAAACCCGTCCACTCCATTTGGCAAGACCAGTACCGGAGCCATGGTCAATCTTTTCTTTAATTCCTGAAAACTCGTTTGGCATCGGCCGCTCCAGATAAACTGGCCATGCTTCTTCGTCAAGTCAGTTAATGGTCCGGCTAACTTGGAGAAATCTTTAATGAACCTTCGGTAATACCCAGTTAGCCCTAGAAAGCTGCGAATCTCCGTGGGGGTTTCTGGCCTCTTCCAATTGGTCACAGCTTCAACCTTCGCCGGGTCCACTGCAATACGTTCATGAGAGATCACGTGCCCTAGAAATGCCACTTTCTCCAACCAGAACTCACATTTACTGAACTTGGCGTATAGCTGATGTTCCTTCAATGTCTGCAACACCACTCTCAAGTGCTCCTCATGCTCCTCGCGTGACTTAGAGTAGACCAAAATGTCGTCAATGAACACCACGACAAATCGGTCCAGGTAGGGTTTGAAAACCCTATGCATTAGGTCCATGAAGGCGGCGGGAGCATTAGTCAATCCAAAGGGCATAACGGCGAACTCGTAATGCCCGTATCTCGAGTTGAAGGCAGTTTTCGGAATGTCCTCCTTCTTTATCAATAACTGATAGTATCCCTGTCGGAGGTCCAACTTCGAGAAGACCACTGCTCCTTGCAGCTGGTCAAACAACTCGTCAATGTGGGGCAGTGGATACTTGTTCTTGATCGTAACGTTGTTCAACCCCCTATAATCAATACACATCCTCAACGTTCCGTCCTTTTTCTTCACAAATAGGACCGGAGCTCCCCAAGGAGACTCACTCTCGTGAATGAATCCCCGCTCCAAAAGGTCTAGCAATTGCAACTTAAGCTCTTTAAGTTCCGCAGGCGCCATTCGGTAAGGGGTTTTGGAGATAGGTGCGGTTCCAGGTAAAAGATCTATACGGAATTCTATCTCTCTTTCCGGAGGTAAGGCTACTAACTCATCAGGAAACACATCCGGAAATTCCCTCACTACAGCCACGTCTTCCACTTTTAACTTACCCGCTGGGGTATTAATTAGAAAGGCCAAATAGCCTTGCGCCCCTCTACTTACCAGTTTCCTAGCTCGAATGCCCGAAATGAGAGCAGATGAGGCTAACCTACCCCTTATATCTAACCTTAAGGTTGCCTCGCCAGGAATGCGAAATTCAACTATTTTCGTTTTACAGTCCAGTTGGGCGTTATACTTAGCTAACCAGTCCATACCCAAAATCACGTCGTACCCCTTAATGGACAAGCTAATCAGGTCTCCTAAAAACCTCCGCTCACCTACCCATACATCACAATCCTTATAAACCATACTAGTCACCAAACGTTGATTCCCCGTAGGTGTACTAACCTCTAAGTCATATGGTAAGCTAGCAGGTTTTATATCGATGCCACACATGAAATCAGGGTTAACAAACGAATGAGTGGCACCAGGATCAATTAAAACTTTGGCAAAGCGGTGGAAAATAGGGATCGTACCTTCTACGACCTCGGAAGACTCTGGGATCTGGTGGGGCTCTAAGGAATATACCCTAGCCGGAACTTTTGGTTTGGATCCGTCTCCCTTAGCCGGTCCAGTATTGGTTCTCGACGGGAGTTGGCTCCCCTTTCCGTCTTGTTTCAGGACCGGACATGTAGCCAGCTGATGGTCCGCACTTCCACACCGCAGACATTTCCCCAGTTTCCTCCAGCAATTGTCCTCGGTGTGGTTTGTCTTTCCGCAGTGCCCACAGGGACCACGAGATGCCGAAGCCGAGCCACTCTGGGTGTTTCCCTTCGGTCCTCGCCCAGCTTGACCACCCCTGAACGGAGTCCCTCTGCCAGATCCGGACTGTTGACCACCACCCATGCCTCGTCCAATTTTGGAGGGAGTGCTCCTCTCACCCTGTCCCGAAGTACTCCCAGGAAAGCCACGCTTCTTGGCTTGGAAATTTCGGACCTAAAGCCGTGCACTCTCAACCCGTTGGGCTTTTTCCATTGCCTCGCTAAACGTGGTAATTTGAGCCGCCGCGAGGTCCTTCTGGATCTCAACATTCAAGCCCTGAATAAAGCGCCTCACGCGTCGTTGCTCGGTCATGATTAATTCAGGCGCGAATTTGGACAGGCGGGTAAACTGGCTCTCGTACTCCGCCACCGTCTGAGCCCCTTGCCGGAGCCGAATAAACTCGTCCTCCTTCCTCTCCTGGACTAGAGGAGGGAAAAACTTGGCATTAAATTCCCGGATGAAGTTCACCCACGTCCTCGGAGTCTGCTCACGCTCCCATTTCTGCCTAATTACGTTCCACCAGGAACGGGCAGCTCCCTCGAGTTGAAAAACGGCAAAAGTGACCTGCCGTTCGTCCGGGTAGTGTAGGGCCGCGAATATATCAACCATTTTCTCAAGCCACTTCTCGGCGACGTCAGGGTCGGGTCCCCCAATAAACTTTGGTGGGGAAAACTTTTGAAAACGTTCGAGAGCTCTATCCTCGCTCTCAACGTGGTTACCAGGATTTCCGGGGTTAGGGTTTGGGTTTTGGCCCTGTTGTTGCACTACCTGTGCAAGTAGGTTGGTCATTTGCTGCATAGCAGCAGCTATTTGCACATTAGGGTCTATTTGGGGTTCAGGATTCGGTCCAGTAGAAGCTTCCCCCGTTTCCCTAACTGGTGTGGGTTGCCTAATACCGCGCCCACGTCCCCGACCACTTCGCGTTCCTTCCATAAGGTATACTTGGTCTAGGCAAAAGTACTGAACCAAAGCAATAACAAAGCATATAAGTAACAAATAAACTTTCACTTAGCACATAACGATGCATTTCAAACAAGATCAAAAGCACACATATATACAAGCCAAACATATATACAAGCAGTCAGTCAAGTACGGCCAAAGCACGTACATACACAAAAGATCCACCTGAGGATAGGCCTATCAAAAGAGATTTACACGTAGCTAACTCTACATCCAAAACGGTTAGCTAAGGCTCTATCCCTATCCCTATGTACATTCAAAAACCACCACTAGCCCAAAAGGTGCCTAGATATCATAGCTTAGTCGGTTGCCGGGGTCTGAGACCCAGGCGATGGGGTAGATTCCTCCCTAGCCTCGGCCCCAGCATACGAGGCCTCATCGCTAGACTCCTCGAGTCCATCGTCGCATAGGTTAAGTATCGCCTCAGCACGACCCCTCACTTTGCGAGCTCGCTTGACCTCACGCTCGCGACCATCCCTGAGTTGATCACATAAGTCATTAACTCGGTCCTCCGCCTCATTCACATCATACTCAAGCTCCATGATACGTGCGGCTTGCTTGTCATTGGTCGCCTTCGCCTGAGCCACCTCAGCCTCCAAGGTAGCAACCGCAGCTTCAAGCTTAGTATTTTCCTTAGCAAACTCCTCGCGTTCCTTTGCCACCGACAAAACTAGTGTATTTGGGTAGGCAAAGTTGCTACGACACTCACACTGTCGAACGCGGCTGGCCGGGCTCCAACGGACCACGGCTCCCTTCTGCCTAAGTTGATACCTAATCGGCGGCAACGTGCTACGAGGACGATCTCCCGCCGGACGGTCACTCGGGTCACCACTGGCATCCATCCTATAGCAAAGGAATAAATAACATGAATAACCTTAAAACCATAATCAATAAAACCCTCAAGTCAAGCACTTCTATTACACCCAGGTTAATTCAAACTTAGGCTCTGATACCACCTGTGACAGCCCCACCTTCCCCTAAGGCGAACCAGAGGGGTTAGCGGACTGCCTGCCCAGCTCTCGCCAGGACTAACAGTACGTTTTACGTCGTTCTATTACTATCCGGAACATACCGTTGCGCGCAAACAAGCCAAAACTCAAAACTCTTTTTTTTTTTCCTTCCATCACAGTCCGGCCGGCAATCCGGCCAAGATCCGGCCGGATTGTCTGGCCGGATACCCGGCCGAGAGCAACTGGCCGGGTTCCATTTTTCCCCCAGGCAATCCGCCCTGCAATCCGGCCAGTTTCTGGCCGGATTCGCCACTGTTCACGCTCGGCAAAATTTTTTTCCCGTTTTCGTTTGAAGTCGTATCGATCCGAAATCAATCCAAACATCAACCAAACATATATATACATTGGAAATCAACATTTACAAGCCAAACGGCCTACCAAAGTATCCATTTAGTTCATACATATCCAAATAGCCAATTACACACCAAACATTGGTGGAATCAAAGTACTTAGGGTTTTCACCCTCAAGGAGCTATTCAAAATACATATACATGAGCTCGACTTGCATTCAACTATCATAACCTTTCCAAAAGTGTTCATTTGCCTGTAAGGAAAACAAATAACACGGAATGAGCTAAAGCCCAGTGGTATACCACCCAATAAGCAATCAAAGTCATATAAGAATGAACTTTCATTTAAAGTGCTCAAATAAGCAATGAAGCAAAACGGTAAAAGGATACGGTCGGCTCTCAAGAGCCCATTTCCACGCTTGCAATCTTGATCCAACCTCATTGACCCTCCGTCAATGTCAAAAGTATCAAACCGTAGACCACACTTTACTTCCACTTCCTTCCACCCAACATACCCCAACCGGGCCCGCACTCCATTCAGTAATATTTTGGTAATACTCGAGTTTACCGGAACCAAGGGTCTCATTACCACAAGGTTCCCCAGTACAGTCCCCGTGGCATGATAATTTTCACGACCAAGCCCTCGCCGGCTCGATCCAATTAACTACCATACGGGGTTGAGCTCATAAATGCAGTAAAGCCATTGGATACTCGTCCAACGACACCAAATCAGTTTCCATGAACGGAATGCAGTATCTCATATACCCAGTGCAGTATTTCAGTAAAACAATCAGTAGCCATAACCAAAATCACAAGGGGTGAGGGCGATCAAGTACACCCTCACCTCAATCATTTCCAATAACCAAGTAAGCCTTCAAGGCATCAAATACACATAGCACAAAGCCACATTATAACAAGTAAGTGAGTAGTATACTCACCAAGTAAGTAAGTGGTATTTCATGTACCACGATCACCAAGCCGTCGTGCACTACCTTCAAGCCCTAGAACATATAACACATACAATGAGACTCGATAACGAGTCATATAGCAACGCTAAACACAACCCCAATAGGGTTTCATATACATAAGTGTGCATAAAAGCAACCCAGAAATTCGAAAATGGCCTTAGCCATGGCCCCCATATAGAAAACTGTTTTACACTCATTATGCGGTAATGGCACAACTCTCATTACAATTATCGGTTGGGGGTGTAAGACCCACCGTTTCGAAGCTATGAAACAGGGCTAAAACAATGTAGAAGGTCACTCAATCCAGTTCGTAACACAACTAGGTCAACTATGCCAAATACTAACCCAGAATTCCTAAAACAGGTTCGTAAAACACAAAAAACTGTAATCGGTATATCTCAGTCCTTACAAGTCCAAATGCCGAAATTCCAAAGGCATATGTTAGCTAAGACACTCAGCTACATTTCATCAGAAGACACCAACTCCAAAATCCAAACCAATTCCAGTCAAAATGGCCAATTACTATCGCAGTTTTCGCATTCTGCTCAAAGCAGAACAGCTACAGTAATTGCGTCATATCTCATTCCACATTAATCCAAATGACCTAAAATTTTACAGGCATCTCCATCACATCAATACCTACAACTTTTATGTTTTGAGCAAAGTCAAATTCGG
This sequence comes from Coffea arabica, assembly GCF_036785885.1. Classification (NCBI taxonomy): domain Eukaryota; kingdom Viridiplantae; phylum Streptophyta; class Magnoliopsida; order Gentianales; family Rubiaceae; genus Coffea; species Coffea arabica. Next base: position 49,079,530 of record NC_092312.1, on the reverse strand, counting down.
CCTCTAACACAGTGATCTAAAACCGGACAGAATTGGGGCTTCAAGAACCCTAACTTTCCAATTTTCCATCCAAATCCAAATTTAGTTGCATTTTCCTATCCAATACACCTCATAGAGTCATTATCAACCAATACCATTCATCATGCAAAGCCACAACCTTCATTTCATATTAAACCAGAAAAATTCTCAATAAAATGAAAACTTCACCATATCAAGCCAAATCAAGAAATAAATCACATTTTACTCCTCTCATGCCTCCATTAAGCACAAAATAAGCATCATTAGAGATAGTAAGGTGTTTCAAGCTTCACTTACCAAGAACCAAGAGAGAGAGAGATGTTGACCACCTTAGGCCTTCAAACAAAGTTCACCAAACAACTTACTATCACTAGAAGGAAGAGTTTTATGGAGTGGAATTGGATGTAACCAATGGTTTTGGTTGATTTGCTCCAAGTAGAAGCTTGAATGTTGAAGAAAGTTCCTTCCTTCCTTGCTCAAGGTGGCCGGCCAACAAGAGGTAAGAAAATGGTGAATTTTGGTGAAATTTTGGATATTTAATTCCTTGGGTCAAAAGGTCAAAAAAATGTCAAAAGGTGAATAGTACTTCTTAAGTCACAACCAATGAGATTGTGACACATGGCACCTTATTAAATGCATTCCTATCCTTCTTTTCTCTCTCACATCAATCACTTCACACACTCCACTTATCTCTTAACACCCGATAAATTATACACAGTATCCGAAACTTAACCTTATTGGCCGAATTTTTCTGAACTTTTCGCACTAGTGGGTCCCACGTCCACTATTTACTCTTAATTTTCTAAAAATTCTCCAGTGCTAGAAAAATCATCTTAAAACTATAAATGCTCATAAAATCCTCTCAAAAAAAATATTTCTAAGCCAGAAAATGCAAAATTATGCAATTAAAAGGGGAAATAACCCTAGGAAAAATATTAGGGTTTTACGGGCTCTCACACTCTCCCCTCCTTAAAAGAATTTCGTCCTCGAAATTTCTCACCTTAATTCCCGAAAAGGTTTGGGTATTTCTTTCGCATTTCCTCTTCCATCTCCCATGTAGCTTCCTCCACTCCGTGGTTTCTCCATAGCACTTTCACTAGCGGAATCTTCTTGTTTCTGAGCTCTTTGACTTTTCGATCGAGTACTTGAACCGGTTTCTCTTCATAGGCCAGTGATTCATCTACTTCGATATCTTCCGGTTGTAAAACATGAGATGGGTCAGGATGGTACTTCTTTAGCATCGAGACGTGAAATACATCGTGGATTCGAGAGAGACTGGATGGCAGTTCCAATCGATACGCGACCGCTCCAACCCTCTGAAGGATCTTGTAGGGTCCGACGTACCGCGGTTGAAGCTTCTTTCCTTTCCCCATTGTCAGACTTCGTAAGGGTGTGATCTTGAGAAATACGTAGTCTCCAACTTCAAACTCCAAGTCTTTCCTTCGATTATCCGCGTAGCTCTTTTGTCGACTTTGAGCTGTTTGAAGTCGTTGTCGTATCAACTTGACCTTCTCATGAGCCTCTTCCATCCACGGAATAGTTGTCAGGTCCAGTGCCTTCTTTTCGCCAACTTCATCCCAGTAAATCGGTGAGCGGCACTTGCGTCCGTAGAGAGCTTCGTACGGAGCCATTTGAATCGACGAATGAAAGCTATTGTTGTACGCGAACTCCACCGAGGTCATGTGCTGACCCCAACTGCCTCCAAAGTCCAGAATGCAAGTTCGTAGCATGTCCTCGAGAGTTTGAATCGTCCGTTCTGACTGGCCATCCGTCTGAGGGTGATAGGTTGTGCTCAAATTGAGTTTCGTCCCCAGGGTTTCTTGGAATTTCTGCCAAAATCGTGATACGAACCGTGGATCCCGATCGGAAACGATGCTCACAGGAACACCGTGTAGTCTTACTACTTCGTCCATGTACAGTCGGGCCAACTGATCCATTGAATACTTCATGTTCACCGGCAAGAAATGGGCCGATTTGGTTAATCGATCAACGATCACCCAAACGGCATCGTGTCCCCTTTGCGTCCTTGGTAAACCTAAAACGAAGTCCATAGTGATGTTTTCCCACTTCCACTCGGGTATCTCCAAGGGTTGTAATAGACCCGATGGTTTTTGATGCTCTGCCTTCACTTGCTGGCAAATAAGACATTTCTGCACGTATTGAGCTATTTCCCTCTTCATATTATCCCACCAATAGGTCCCTTTTAGGTCTTGATACATCTTGCTGCTACCTGGATGGATTGTATACTTGGACCGATGAGCTTCCTCCAGAATTTCTGCTTTTAATGACTCGTCCTTTGGTACTACAATTCGGTTCCGATACTTCAGAAGACCCTCAGGACTCAAATTGAAGTCCGTAGTTTCTCCCTTTTCCACTTTCTCTCTCCACTTCCGCACCATCAAATCATTGCCTTGCGCCTCTTTTATACGTTCCAGTAGAGTGGATGTAACCCTAATATTGCCAAATATCACCTTATGGCTCCCAAGACAGGGTTTCCACTCGCACACGAATTCTAGCAAATCCCATTCCTTGATCATTAGCCCTGCCACTTGCACTTTACGACTCAAGGCATCTGCTACCACATTTGCCTTTCCCGGATGGTAGTTGATTGTACAATCGTAATCTTCCAAGAATTCCATCCATCGCCGTTGTCTCATATTCAGTTCCTTCTGGGAGAAAAGGTACCTAACACTCTTGTGATCCGAAAACACTTCGAAGGTCACCCCATATAGGTAGTGCCTCCACTTTTTCAAAGCAAACACAACAGCGGCTAATTCTAGGTCGTGAGTCGGGTAGTTCTGCTCGTGAAGCTTCAATTTCCTAGAGGCGAAAGCTATCACATTTCGGTTCTGCATCAAAACACACCCCAATCCCTCTCGCGACGCGTCCGCATATACTGCAAACCCGTCCACTCCATTTGGCAAGACCAGTACCGGAGCCATGGTCAATCTTTTCTTTAATTCCTGAAAACTCGTTTGGCATCGGCCGCTCCAGATAAACTGGCCATGCTTCTTCGTCAAGTCAGTTAATGGTCCGGCTAACTTGGAGAAATCTTTAATGAACCTTCGGTAATACCCAGTTAGCCCTAGAAAGCTGCGAATCTCCGTGGGGGTTTCTGGCCTCTTCCAATTGGTCACAGCTTCAACCTTCGCCGGGTCCACTGCAATACGTTCATGAGAGATCACGTGCCCTAGAAATGCCACTTTCTCCAACCAGAACTCACATTTACTGAACTTGGCGTATAGCTGATGTTCCTTCAATGTCTGCAACACCACTCTCAAGTGCTCCTCATGCTCCTCGCGTGACTTAGAGTAGACCAAAATGTCGTCAATGAACACCACGACAAATCGGTCCAGGTAGGGTTTGAAAACCCTATGCATTAGGTCCATGAAGGCGGCGGGAGCATTAGTCAATCCAAAGGGCATAACGGCGAACTCGTAATGCCCGTATCTCGAGTTGAAGGCAGTTTTCGGAATGTCCTCCTTCTTTATCAATAACTGATAGTATCCCTGTCGGAGGTCCAACTTCGAGAAGACCACTGCTCCTTGCAGCTGGTCAAACAACTCGTCAATGTGGGGCAGTGGATACTTGTTCTTGATCGTAACGTTGTTCAACCCCCTATAATCAATACACATCCTCAACGTTCCGTCCTTTTTCTTCACAAATAGGACCGGAGCTCCCCAAGGAGACTCACTCTCGTGAATGAATCCCCGCTCCAAAAGGTCTAGCAATTGCAACTTAAGCTCTTTAAGTTCCGCAGGCGCCATTCGGTAAGGGGTTTTGGAGATAGGTGCGGTTCCAGGTAAAAGATCTATACGGAATTCTATCTCTCTTTCCGGAGGTAAGGCTACTAACTCATCAGGAAACACATCCGGAAATTCCCTCACTACAGCCACGTCTTCCACTTTTAACTTACCCGCTGGGGTATTAATTAGAAAGGCCAAATAGCCTTGTGCCCCTCTACTTACCAGTTTCCTAGCTCGAATGCCCGAAATGAGAGCAGATGAGGCTAACCTACCCCTTATATCTAACCTTAAGGTTGCCTCGCCAGGAATGCGAAATTCAACTATTTTCGTTTTACAGTCCAGTTGGGCGTTATACTTAGCTAACCAGTCCATACCCAAAATCACGTCGTACCCCTTAATGGACAAGCTAATCAGGTCTCCTAAAAACCTCCGCTCACCTACCCATACATCACAATCCTTATAAACCATACTAGTCACCAAACGTTGATTCCCCGTAGGTGTACTAACCTCTAAGTCATATGGTAAGCTAGCAGGTTTTATATCGATGCCACACATGAAATCAGGGTTAACAAACGAATGAGTGGCACCAGGATCAATTAAAACTTTGGCAAAACGGTGGAAAATAGGGATCGTACCTTCCACCACCTCGGAAGACTCTGGGATCTGGTGGGGCTCTAAGGAATATACCCTAGCCGGAACTTTTGGTTTGGATCCGTCTCCCTTGGCCGATCCAGTATTGGTCCTCGACGGTAGTTGGCTCCCCTTTCCGTCTTGTTTCAGGACCGGACATGTAGCCAGCTGATGGTCCGCACTTCCACACCGCAGACATTTCCCCAGTTTCCTCCAGCAATTGTCCTCGGTGTGGTTTGTCTTTCCGCAGTGCCCACAGGGACCACGAGGTGCCGAAACCGAGCCACTCTGGGTGTTTCCCCTTTGCCCTCGCCCAGCTTGGCCGCCCCTGAACGGAGTCCCTCTGCCTGGTCCAGAATGACGACCACCTCCAGTTCCTCGTCCAAACTTGGAGGGAGTGCTCTTCTCACCTTGTCCAGACGTACTCCCAGGAAATCCACGCTTCTTAGCCTGAAAGTTTCGGACCTGAAGCCGTGCACTCTCAACTCGTTGGGCTTTTTCCATAGCCTCGCTAAACGTGGTAATTTGAGCCGCCGCGAGGTCCTTCTGGATCTCAACGTTCAAGCCCTGAATGAAGCGCCTCACTCGTCTTTGCTCAGTCATGATTAATTCAGGCGCAAATTTGGACAGGCGGGTAAACTGGCTCTCATACTCCGCCACAGTCTGAGCCCCTTGCCGGAGCCGGATAAACTCGTCTTCCTTCCTCTCCTGGACTAGAGGAGGGAAAAACTTGGCATTAAACTCTCGTATAAAGTTCACCCATGTCCTCGGTGTCTGCTCTCGCTCCCATTTCTGCCTAATTACGTTCCACCAGGAACGGGCAGCTCCTTCCAGTTGAAACACGGCAAAAGTGACCTGCCGTTCGTCCGGGTAGTGTAAAGCCGCGAATATATCAACCATCTTCTCCAGCCATTTCTCGGCGACGTCAGGGTCGGGTCCCCCAATAAACTTTGGTGGGGAAAACTTTTGAAAACGCTCAAGAGCTCTATCCTCGCTCTCAACGTGGTTACCAGGATTTTCGGGGTTAGGGTTTGGGTTTTGGCCCTGTTGTTGCACTACCTGTGCAAGTAGGTTGGTCATTTGCTGCATAGCAGCAGCTATTTGAACGTTGGGGTCTATCTGGGGTTCAGGATTTGGTCCAGTAGAAGCTTCCCCCGTTTCCCTAACTGGTGTGGGTTGCCTACCACGCCCACGTCCCCGTCCACTCCGTGTTCCTTCCATAAGGTATACTTGGTCTAGGCAAAAGTACTAAACCAAAGCAATAACAAAGCATATAAGTAACACTTAAGTTTTGCACAAAAACACATTTATACAGTCCAAGCATAAACACAATCACACATATATACATGCCAAACACATATATACAAGCAGTCAGTCAGGTACGGCCAAAGCACGTACGTACACAAAAGATCCACCTGAGGATAGGCCTATCAAAAGAGATTTACACATAGCTAACTCTACATCCAAAACGGTTAGCTAAGGCACTATCCCTATCCCTATATACATACAAGAGCCACCACTAGCCAAAAGAAGCCTCTAAGATCAAGGCCTAATCAGTCGCCGGGGTCTGAGACCCAGGCGATGGGGTAGACTCCTCCCCAGCCTCGGCCCCAGCATACGAGGCCTCGTCACTAGACTCCTCGAGTCCGTCGTTGCATAGGTTAAGGATCGCCTCAGCACGACCCCTGACCTTACGAGCTCGCTTAGTCTCGCGCTCGCGTGCATCTCTCAACTGATCACATAGATCATCAACTCTTTCCTCGACCTCTTGCACGTCATATTCTAGCTCTTTAATACGCGAGGCTTGCTTCTCATTGGTCGCCTTAGCCTGAGTCACCTCAGCTTCCAACGCAGCAACCACAGCTTCAAGCTTAGTATTTTCCTTAGCAAACTCCTCGCGTTCCTTTGCCACCGACAAAACTAGTGTATTTGGGTAGGCAAAATTGCTACGACACCCACACTGTCGAACGCGGCTGGCCGGGCTCCAACGGACCACGGCCCCCTTCTGCCTAAGTTGATACTTAATCGGCGGCAACGTGCTACGAGAACGATCTCCTGCCGGATGGTCACTCGGGTCACCACTGGCATCCATCCTATAGCAAAGGAATAAACAACATGAATAACCTTAAAAACCATAATCAATAAAACCCTCAAGTCGAGCACTTCTATTATACCCAGGCTAATTCAAACCTAGGCTCTGATACCACCTGTGACAGCCCCACCTTCCCCTAAGGCGAACCAAAGGGGTTAGCGGACTGCCTGCCCAGCTCTCGCCAGGACTAACGGTACGGTTTACGTCAATCTAAAACGTTCCGGAACATAACATCGCGCGCAAACAAGTCAAAACACAAAATAAAATAAAATAAAATAAAACGAAAACCGAAGTCGAAATTTATCTAAACCATAGCCAAGCATATATGTACAATGGAAATCAACATTTACAACCATAATGGCATGCCAAAACTATTCATTAAGGAGTACACATTCGATTTGCCTATCAAAAGGAAATGAACCCGTTATACATTAGGGTTTCACTTCAAGAGCTATACAAAAGACATTTACAAGCTCAGTATGGCAATTGACTATCCAGTCCATTTTCAAAAGCAATTATATCCCTGTAAGGAAAACAAATAACACGGAATGAGCCAGAGCCCAGTGGTATACCACCCAATAAGCAATCAAAGTCATATAAGAATGAACCTTCATTTAAAGTGCACAAATAAGCAATGAAGCAAAACGGAAAAAGGATACGGTCGGCTCTCAAGAGCCCATTTCCACGCTTGCAATCTTGAACCAACCTCATTGACTCTCCATCAATGTTAAAATACCAAACCGTAGACAACTCTTTACTTCCATTCCTTCCACCCAACATACCCCAACCGGGCCCGCACTCCATTCAGTAATATTTTTGGTAATACTCGAGTTTACCGGAACCAAGGGTCTCATTACCACAAGGTTCCCCAGTACAGTCCCCGTGGCATGATAATTTTCACGACCAAGCCCTCGCCGGCTCGATCCAATTAACTACCATACGGGGTTGAGCTCATAAATGCAGTAAAGCCATTGGATACTCGTCCAACGACACCAAATCAGTTCCATGAATGGAATGCCGTATCTCATATATCCAGTGCAGTATTTCAGTAAAACACAATCAATAGCCATGAATAAAATCACAAGGGGTGAGGGCGATCAAGTACACCCTCACCTCAATCATTTCCAATAACCAAGTAAGCCTTCAAGGCATCAAATACACATAGCACAAAGCCACATTATAACAAGTAAGTGAGTAGTATACTCACCAAGCAAGTAAGTGGTATTTCATGTACCACGATCACCAAGCCGTCGTGCACTACCTTCACGCCCTAGAATCATGCAACACATACAATAAGACTCCATGCCGAGCCATAAACAACACCAATTCACAACCCCAATAGGGTTCTATAAACATATACAAGCATGATAGCAAACCAGAAATTAAGAAAGGGCTTTAACTTAAGCCTTGATAAGAAAACCGGTTTTGACGTCATAATGCGGTAATGGCACAACTCTCACTACAATTATCGGTTGGGGGTGTAAGACCCACCGTTTCGAAGATATGGAACAGGGATACAATAATGTAGAAGACCACTCAATCCAGTTCCTAACACAACTAGGTCAAATATACGAAATACTATACCAGAATTCCCAAAACAGGTTTGCAAAATGCAGAAAACTGTAATCGGTATATCTCAGTCCATACAAGTCCAAATGCCGAAATTCCAAAGGCATAAGTTAGCTAAGTCATCCAGATACATTTCATCAGAAGACACCAACTCCAAAATCCAAACCAAAACCAGTCAAAATGGCCAAATACAAACTCAGTTTTCGCATTCTGATCAAAGCAGAACAGCTACAGTAATTTCGTCATAACTCACTCTACACTAATCCAAATGCCCTGAAATTTTACAGGCACCTTATACACATCAATACCTACAACTTTCATGTTTTGAGAAAAGTCCAATTCGGCCTCTAACCCAGTGATCTAAAACCGGACAGAATTGGGGTTCAAGAACCCTAACTTTTCAAATTTCACACCAAATCCAAAATTGATTGCATTTAACCACAATTCACACTCACTAGAGTCATTTCCAACCATTACAATTCATCATACAAGCCCCCAACATCAAGATCATATTAAACCAGAAAAAATCCCAATAAAATAAAAACTTCACTAAAACTCTTCAAATCAAGAAATAAATCACATTTTCACACACTCATGCCACTTCTAAGCATCATATAACCATCATTAAAGGTAGTAGGGTGTTTCAAGCTTCACTTACCAAGAAACAAGAGAGAGGAAGATGTGGAGCACCTTAGTCCTTCAAACAAAGTTCACCAAACAACTTGCTAGCACTAGAAGGAAAGTTTTTATGGAGTGAAATCTTGTTTATGGCCTTGATTGAGATGATTTGCTAGTAGAAACTTGAAGATTGAAGAAGTTCTCCTTCTTGCAAGAGTGAGAGAGAGAGCCGGCCAAAGGGGAAGAAAAATGAGGAAATTTGGTGAATTTTGAGATATTTAACCTTTGGGTCAAAAGGTCAAAAAAAATGTCAAAAGGTGAATAGTGATTCTTAAAAGGTATCCAATAAGAAAGTGATATGTGTCACTCTATTAAATGCAATCTTATCATTCTTTTCTCTCTCACATCAATCACTTCACACACTCTACTTATCCCTTAACACCCGATAAATTTTACACAGTATCCGAAACTTAACCTTATTGGCCGAATTTTTCCGAACTTTTCGCACTAGTGGGTCCCACGTCCACTATTTATTCTTAATTTTCTAAAATTTCACCAATGCTAGAAAAATCATCTTAAAACTATAATTGCTCATAAAATCCTCTCAGAAAATATTTTTAAGCCAGAAAATGCAAAATTACGCAATTAAAGGGGAAATAAACCCTAGGATAATATTAGGGTTTTTACGGGTTCTCACACGGTGCCTCTGCGGCTAGATCTAGTAGGAGCTCACAGTCAACCGACATTTCAACTTAAAAGATATCATTCAACTTAAAATGGTCAAATATGCCTAGTGCCTATCGCGTATATCCCACTTGCCCAAGTCCTCTAACCTAGGCGCTCTGATACCAACTGTGACGACCCCACTTCTCCCAAGGGCGAACCCAAGGGTATCGGCGGGCCGCCTGCCTAGCTCGCGCCAGGACTCAAAACTTAAAGCAATAAAACGAGATGGATCGAAAGAGCACTATATACAATATATACAATCCCAAAAGTTATATTTACATCTTCAAAAGTCTCGAGTCAAACCACTCTAATACACTATAACCACAACCAACAGAAGATAGACCCTAAGAAGGGTTCTTATACAAACCACCAAAACAAAAACAAACATCCTAACTGTTCAACTATTACAAACCAAGCTAACTATACTAGTATACGCGCCAAAAGTCCCCGCGTCGGCCCCTGCTAAGGAAAACAAAAGGAAAGGGGTAAGCTATATGCTTAGTAAGTAAACAGGGGCGAAAGCATAAATTTCACGTAACAACCATCACACAATAAGAGTAAAGCAAAAGCAGAAAAGTAACATCACATAATAAGGATACAGGTGGCTCCAAAGCCAATTCATATGCCACGCGTGATCTCCTGCCGACACTCCGTCGACCACACTCAATGGTCCGTAGAACTTCACTTGTACACCCACCGACACCTTATCACCCTCACTGGCCAGTCACCTCACAAACTTGCCCGGGCGAACGAAATCACAAACTTGAGCTTGAGTCACAAGCTCGGGTCACAAACTTGGTCACCTTCTCGGTGAACCGGATTCACAAAATTGGTTCATAACATGAACCTACAAACTTGGTGACCTCAGACTAAGTTGGACTGACTTCGACCAAGCCCTAACCGGCTCGAATAGTCCATACAGGTCTTAGATCGAGCCCACGAACTCACAAACTTTGCAAACTTCACAAACTTTACTCGAAAGTCGCCCCGAGCCACAAGCTCAAGGGTTTTGGTTCCAAAAGGTTCATATACATATGCCAAGTACAATTATACATTCAAATTAGGGTTTAGGTCGAGTGCGATAAAGTACACCCTCGCCTAAGTACCCTTTTCACATATCTCAAACACATAGCAAAGAAAACACACCAAACTGGCCTGAATACTTACTCAGAAATTGAAATAGCAAAAGTACGAAGTCGGATCGAAATGAACAGCTAGTAGTGGGCCCCACCAGTTCCGCCCCAGCTCACCACCGTCTGAAATAGAAGATTGTGTCACATAATATCGCAAACGGCTACTATCGTGCCTAAAACAAGTAAAACGGCAAAACGACACGCGCGCTCGTAAATATGAAGAAAACGGAAACGGAAACGGCCGTTAGCGGAAACGGCAGATTTGACACTCATTTCTAGTTTACTCATAAGTTGAGCTACGAATATCGGATTAAGGCGTATGAGAAACCATATCGAAGCTTAAAGGATGAACAACAACTGTTATGAAGACACCCAGAACTGAAACAGGAGGTTTCAGTCCCAAATGAACCAAACACAATCACTTACGAAATCTGGCCAATGCACAAATGGTCAGTTTTGAGTGCAAACTGTTTTCTATGCTACACATGGTCAAAAGAACTGAAAAATGGCAGTTAGATGGTTCATTCCAAATGGAACAACTTTGATGAAGGTCGGCAATCCAAATTCGGAACGGAAATTGGTCATCAGGACCAAAACAGATCTGACCAGAAAATGGTCATTTTCACGGGCAGGCCTTGTTTGCTCGGCTATATCTCAGGTTTTATAAATCCGATTCATGAAATTCCAAGGGCGTTAGAAAGCTCTGATATAGGGCTATAAGTTTGGTGTTTCGGTCGCAAGCCCAAACAGCTTGTAACCCAGTCAAATGTGAAGCCAAAGTTCCAGTCATAAACTTTCCAAAAAAAACATAACAGAATTTGACGGTCAAAACAGGTCTGAGTATTTCGTTTATAGCTCAGGATATACTAATCCGTTTAACCTGAAAATTTACAGGAATATCCAGGACTTAAGGGGCTACAATGTTGAAGAAGGAAACTTTGTCCAATTTTGAATGTAACAAGGTAAAAAATGCAAGACACTATACCAGAATCGCAAAACAGGATCACAAACCGTATTTGGCCTCAATATGCGGTAATGGCACCAAATTCACTACGGTTATCGGATGGGGGTGTAATACCCACCGTTTCGAAGCTAAGAAACAGGGTTACAACAATATAGAAGGAAACTCAGTCCAAATCCTAGCACAACTAGGTCAAATATGCAAAATACGAAACCAGAATTACCAAAACAGGTTTGCAAATCACATAATACTGTAATGAGTCCAACTCAGTCTATACAAGTCCAAATGCATTGATTCCAAAGGCATATGGTATCTAAGACATTCCTCTATATTTCATCAGAAGACACAAACATCCAAATCCAAAGTAATTCCAGTCAAAATAGCCAAATACAAACGCAGTTCTGCCATCCTGATCAACCCAGAACAGCCACAGTAAAATTGACATATCTCACTCTACACTAATCCAAATGACCTGAAATTTTACAGGCACCTCCAGCACATCAATTCCTACAACTTTCATGTTTTAAGCAAAGTCCAATTCGGCCTATAACCCTATGATCCAAAACCAGACAGAATAAGGGGTGATAAAACCCTAACTTTCCACAATTCAATCCAAACCCAAAATTGGTTGCAATTATCACTAATTCACACCTACTAGAGTCTTTCCCCCCCATTATCAACCATCATAGATGACCACAACAACACATTCATATTAAACCAGAAAATTCCTCAAAAATATTAAAACTTCACCAATTCATCACAAATCAAGAAATAATTCACATAATCCATCACTTTAGCCCACATTAGGCACAAATTAACCATCATTAAGTATAGGAGAAAGTTTAAGCATCACTTACCTAGTAAACAAGAGAGGGGAAGTTGTAGGACACCTTAGCTCTCCAAGAAAGCTTCACCAAATCACTCACTAGCACTAACTAAAGGGATTTTATGTAGTGAAATCAAGTTTAGTTGGTTGAGTTGTTGAATTGGAGCAAGATGAAATCAAAACTTGAAGAGGTTTTCTCCCTTCTTGAGCTCAAGGTGGCCGGCCAACAAGAGGTAAGAAATGGTAATTTTTTTGTGAATTTTAAAGATATTTAATCAAATGGGTCAAAAGTCAAAAAAATGAATAGTGCTCCATAAGTCAAATCCAATGATATAGTGACACTTGTCACTCTCATAAATGCAATCTTATCTTTTCTTTTCCTCTCACATCAATCAATTCACACTCTCTACTTATCTCTTAACACCCGATAAATTTCACACAGCATCCGGAATTTAACCTAATTGGCCGAATTTTTCCGAACTTTTCGCACTAGTGGGTCCCACGTCCAATATATATTCTTAATTTCTCAAAATCTAACCGATACTAGAAAAATCATCTAAAAACTATATTTACTCATAAAGATTATCTGGGGAACTTTTCTAATAAAGAAAATGTGGAAAAAGGCGGGCGATAAATAAAACTCCACTTAAGTTTTCTAATATAGTAACACTAGAGGTTTGCTAATCATTCAAACTTACTAAACCTTTGTAATTAAAAAAAATCCTATATTTACCTATGTCAAGGCACACACTGGAATACCGAATATAAATTATAACTTGACCTTATAATCATAATACGTAAACTAGGATTTTCAAGCTCAACCGAATTAGGGTTTCCTTCCTAGTCATAAAACCCTGATTTTTCTATACCGAATATCAAATAACCCTAATATCGACTTGCGAACGGACTGGGGCCTCACACTTATCATCGCTATCTCCATTTGTTTGTGGTACTCATCAACCGAATTAGAACCTTGAGTGAGTCGTTGGAGCCGATTGTACAAGTCCGTGGTATAATGGAAGGGTACAAATCGTTTCCTCATCACTTGCTTCATTTCAGCCCAAGTGTCAATTGGTGGTTTCCTATTTCTCCTTCTTATGGCACATACTTGCTCCCACCAAATGGATGCATAATCTTGAAATTCAATAGCCGCAAGTTTCACCTTTTTCTCTTCAGAGTAGTTGTGGACTTCAAACACTTGCTCAACTCGCCTAACCCAATCCAAATAAGCTTCAGGATCATTTTTTCCATGAAAGGTAGGCATCTTAGTCTTGATGGAACCAAGATTGTCATCGGTTCTCCTAGGTCGGTCTCGACCTTCTCTCGCTTCCCTGTGGCTTTTCCTTGATCGGAATGAGGTGTTAGAATGATACCCCTCATCATCTGCATCATGCTCAACACTCTTAGCACTTGAAGCCCTATTGGGAATATCTCCAGTACCTCGCATCTCAATGGCAGCCAACCTGTCGGATAGTTGTGTCGTCACAAATTCTTGTCTCTCCACTTGTTTTTGAAGAGCTTGGAGCACCAGTTTGAGTGACACGTCGGTTTCAGACGGCTCAGGCATGTTCCCCTCTTGAGACATATTGTCAACCTGCAAAACAAGTGTATCTACCGTGCAAGCACTCGTGTATCACTCAAGGAAACACACTCACTCTCAATTTTCCTTCTCGAAGTTCTTAAAACAACTCAAACTCTCAAAAATTCCAGAATTAATTACCCTATAAGCAAGTAACAAGACACAAAGCAGAAATTTGCAAATCTTAGAAAAACTCTACCCGAAACTAGAACTTTTTTTTTTTTTGAGCTGTTGTTTTTGCTGAGTTCTGGTCAGTATTTTGGATGGTAAGTGGTGCTTTTAGGGTGCTCAAATAATGTACAAACCAGTCCTCAAATTTCAGTCAAATCGGATCGCAAAACTAGCTCAACCGATTTTAGAAACTCAAGAACTCCCAAGGCGGTTTGGGCTAAGGTGTTTGGTTTGGTTTTGAAAACGGAATTGGGTGTGTTTGGGGCTAGTTAGGTCGTTTGGGGTCTTTGGAATTCAATCAAGATTGGAACTCAAGAGTTGGAAACCAATCAAGATTAGGAAACTCAAATTTTGGGAAATCAACCAAGATTTGGAGACTAATCAAGATTTGGGAACCCACTAAGAATTGGAAACTCACGATTTTTTTTTTTTTGGAAACTTGATTTCCTTTGTATGAGAGCCAATGCCTTCTCTTCTTCCTTTTTTTTTTCCTCTTTCATTTTTTTTTCTTTTTTTTTTCGGCTCTTCAAGGAACACAAATTCAGATCACACCAACAAGTTTAAGAAAAATGGATGAAAGGTTATGCAAATTTCAAGAAGACCCTAGTTCTTGATTTATTGTTCAAGAACCTTCAAAACAAGGTTTGGTGGTCCAAGAACTTTAAGAATTTGTTCAAGAAGCTCAAGAACTTCCCCAAATTACGTTGTGGTGTTTAGGGTTGGCAAGAACAACAACCAATACTCAAGAAATAGGCAAAACAGAATTTCAGCAATACTCAAAAGAAAGATTCCAGCAATACTCTAGCAACTTGGACACTAAAAACAATATAAGGTACGTGACTCTTTTTTTTTTTTTTTGTCTTTAAACCTTAACAATCCGAACAAAAGTATAATAGACTCAAGAACAAAAGTTGGACAGAAAACACAAAAGACAATACCCAAACAGTTTTTTTTTTACTCGGATGAACAGTAATGTGAACAGTACGCTACAGTACGATGAACAGTATTTCGGAACAGTAATCGCTACAGTTTTTTTTTTTGACAAAAGACACAAACTAATAAGATATGAACAACTTCAATTGAAAGAGAATTAACCTAATGCTCTGATTACCAACTGATATAGGCAACCCTAGGGGAAGACCCTCCTAGAACCTCCCAACCTTGTAATTATCAGAGTTGGACCTTTTCTCCCAATGGAAATTGAACTCGATTGTTCTCATGAACTCAAGACCTCTGACACACAAAGGCAATCAGCAACCTTAAGCAAATAAAGATGGATGAAGAGACACCACGACTAGGGAACAAGCTAATCGATAAAGTCAGATTTGAATCCTAAGCCATGAACTCAAGAATTCAAGAGTAAGTTCGATTAAGAACTTGAAGGAAAATTCCTCACGATTTCTGGTTGTAATATTCTGTCCCTCCTCATACAAGAGGTGCCTTTTTTATAGGCTAAAACTAGGGCAAAATCCGGCCCACATAAACCTGAAAGAAATTCGGTCCGCATAAAGGGCTTAAAGAGTCAGCTCTTTAAAGCTTTCCGATAAGGCCCAATAAGTAATAAAATACTTAACGCCTAACAACTACTAAACTAGACAGTCTTAAAACAACTACCAACTAAACTAACAAGTATGAGATCATTCCTTCACTTCAAACGTACAAGTGAATAAAGTAACGTCATGGTCCATCAAATCTTCAAACCTAGCTTGCTCCTTGCTTGTATGGTGAATGATCAAGGCTTGTAAAGCTTCCTTCACCTTCTTGGATCTTGATCTTGTCATCGGACCGTCAATGTTGTCCTTGACCCAAGGTTGAAGTTGTTGCGCACCCGTATCTGCATCACTTGGCCTCCATTAGGTACCCATTTCCATTTAGCGTGGAAATTTCTCATATGTACCCTGGCAGTCTCTATCCTTTGGGTCTTCTCCAATACCTCTGTAAACGTATTAATTTGGGCTGCCGCCAAGGTCTCTTGTAACTCCACATTGAGCCCTTGCACGAATCTCCGTACTCTTCTTTGCTCCGTAGCGATCAGCTTAGGAGCAAATTTTGACAATTTTGTAAACTGAGTCTCATACTCAGCTACACTAGAAGTTCCCTGTCGGAGCTTAATAAAATCATCCTCTCGCTTCTCCTGGACGATAGGCGAAAGGTATTTCTCGTTAAACTCCCATACAAAGTTTAACAAGGTCCATGCAGTTCCTTCTCTTTCCCACTTGGCCCTAATTACATTCCACCAAGCCCTGGCTGGACCTTCAAACTGGAGAGTATTCACCTCAATTGGAGTCGCCATTCTACCACCTTCAATCAATTCGTGTCGTCCGTTTTGGTTTTAGGTTCCACAATCCAAGGGTTGGACAACCTCACTAGATCCTTGGGCAGGTGTGTTACTTGCCTCGAAACGAGTTGATCGAGGACTGTATCAGTTGGCTTCAGAGCTTAGGTGAAGGTATCTTTCATTATATCCTTGTTTTTCGTAGTTGCGTCGAAGGGTTTTTGTGTTTTGTCCGCTGCCATGTAAAAAAAAAAAGAAGAAAAAAATGACACTGTTCACTGACACTGTTCACGTTACTGTTTATCCGAACACAAAATCTGTTGGTGTGTTATCCCTTTTGTGTTTGTGTCTAGTTTGTCGATAATTTCTGTCCAAAATTTGCTGAAAGGTTGTGTTCCCAAATTTGTCTTGGTCGTTAGTCATCACTTGAGCAACAAGAAAACAAGTGGGGCGGCGGCTAGGGTTTCTACTTGCGGCTAGGGTTTCATTTGCACTAGGGTTTCTCTGTTTCAAATCTGTCCGAGTATTGCTTGCTTCATCCAAGTTGTTTACTTAATTTCCAAATTCATTTAGGAAACTAAGTAAAGCACTTGGATAACTCCTTTGTTTTCACTTGGCTACTCTCCTACATTCTCTCCTACATTTTAGGAACACTACCCACTCCTACATTTTAGGAAGCTAGGGTTTCTGTCTTTTATGTTCCCATTGGTGCACTTCCATTTCTGTCCGCCACTATTGGCCTTCCAAATTCGTCCATTCCCACTTCATTTTGCACCCACATTTGTGTCTTACCTTCTTGGTTACTCTTATGGCAAACGTGGTGACAATTATCGGACTTGAGCGGCCTTTCTCAACTACAGAACCCAACAGGTAAAAGTATTTGGTAAGTCCATTAGAGTGACATCCATATACACGAGTGCGAGTGGATACACGTAAGGGAGCGTGAAAGGCAATATCTTCGGTTTCGTTGCTAACTTTTTGCAGGCTCCCTCATACGTCATGGTGAATACTAGACGCATAAAAGCTAGCCCACAACATTGTCTTCCTTATCCTAAGGGAGTCAAAGAAGTGGCATTACGCGGTGTAGATGAGCATTTGGACCTCGTCAAATCTCAGTTGCTTGGTTGGTTTTATACTCGTTGCGGTGTCAAAGATAAAATTTGTAGCTTGGCCATTGATGAGAGTTGTGAAGTCAACCTTGCAAGTGCTATCATGGTTGAGAAATTAAATCTTCCAACCATTGATCATCTTCAACTGTACAAGTTGATGCGTACTCATGGTGTTGTTTGGGTTACTAAGCACACACTTGTACCTATTCAAATCGGCAAATATGTGGACGAGGTGTTGTGTGATATAGTCCCAATTCAAGTGGCACCTGTGTTGTTGGGCAAAGCATGGATGTCGAGGCGAGAAGTTAAATATGACGGACATACTAATAAGTATGCCTTCTTATTTAATAGTCGTCGTTTTGTACTTGTATCACTTACTTATGACCAGCTTTGTATTGATCTAGCATACATGAAAATGAGCTTGAGCGTTATAGAATGGAGAAAAGGCTAGATGATGGAATTGTGCCTGAAGAGGTAAAACCCGAGGGAGTTGAAAGCAACGAGATGAAAGGGTCAGCTGTTGAACTAGAAAAAGAGATGGAAAAATCTGATGAGATGGGTGGTAAAAAGGAAGAAAAGAGAGAAAGTGGGCTGATCTTGAACAACCCGGTGAAGGCCTATTATTTTCCTAACGAACTTACCTTTGCTTTGTTTACTATTTCTTCTTTTATACAGATCAGGCAAAGGGAAGTTGAGCTGTTCTTAGTGCGTTCCATTCCAAAATCAATTATAGGCTTTGCAAGCCTCCATGGAGTTGGTACTCCAAGAGTTAAACCCCGTTGGTATCCATTCATGGAACAATGTCAACTCAAATCAGTCCACACCAAAAGGGAGTTGATTCGAGCTCATCTTGAAGGGAACACTCCACATTTTGGGGATGGTTGTGTACCAAGGGTTCGTTTAAAGAACAAGTACCTCAATGACAGTTGTGATTTTCGTCTTGCTCTTAGTACACATGAAGCTCCAACATCACCAAATCCGCCATGGGACCTTGCAAGTGTGTTCTGGCCGGAGTTCAATTTCATGGGATACACTTCACACCACTTTGAGGACCCTTACCTCGTGACCACAAACGATCAAGTTGAGCACACATTGAAGATAGTTTGTGAGATTCAAGGTTCGACAAGGGTTATTTTCCAACTTAGCACGTGGGTTTTGCATTGGATGACATCTGTAGCAATCGTAACAAGATTGAGTCAAAGGCATGTAACTCGTCTTGTCACCATTCGTGCTTCAATTTGTGGGCAAATTGCTTTCAAGAGGAGGGGAATTATACAAACAAGAGGAGCCATTGGAGTAAAGCCATGAGTTTTTCTTGGCTGGTTGTGAGCATTTTCAAACTAACCAAGAGACATGAATGAGCATTTTCATCTTGAAGGGAACACTCCACATTTTGGGGATGGTTGTGTACCAAGGGTTCGTTTAAAGAACAAGTACCTCAATGACAGTTGTGATTTTCGTCTTGTTCTTAGTACACATGAAGCTCCAACATCACCAAATCCGCCATGGGACCTTGCAAGTGTGTTCTGGCCGGAGTTCAATTTCATGGGATACACTTCACACCACTTTGAGGACCCTTACCTCGTGACCACAAACGATCAGGTTGAGCACACATTGAAGATAGTTTGTGAGATTCAAGGTTCGACAAGGGTTATTTTCCAACTTAGCACGTGGGTTTTGCATTGGATGACATCTGTAGCAATCGTAACAAGATTGAGTCAAAGGCATGTAACTCGTCTTGTCACCATTCGTGCTTCAATTTGTGGGCAAATTGCTTTCAAGAGGAGGGGAATTATACAAACAAGAGGAGCCATTGGAGTAAAGCCATGAGTTTTTCTTGGCTGGTTGTGAGCATTTTCAAACTAACCAAGAGACATGAGCACCGAATCATAGTATGAGGGCCAATATGTGGTGGCATTAGATTTGGGCTTGATACTACCAACGCTTGTAGTATCATCCATTTCTATCCAGATTTGAGGACAAATCCTTCTCAAGTGGAGGGGACTGATGTGTGTACGGACCTTAGCCCAAGTAATGATCCAGTTTGAGTTCCATTGGGCCCAGTCACACGTGCACTGGCCAAGCGCTTCAAGGAGTCCCTTCAAGCTCTTGTGTGAAATGTTCAAGACCAACAAGGAGTCCATCGGGATATTGAAGGCTTGGAAGGTGATAATCAAGTTGTCTACATGATGATCCAAGCCCACGAAGAGAGCCCATGAAGGTTTGGTAGACTAAGCCCTAGGCCTTAGTGTTAGGTTCAATTGCTTAGAGTTGCATTAGATTAGTTTATTTGAGTCATGGCCCGGCCCACCTTGTCCAAGGAGTGGCCGACCTTCCTTGTCTAGTTTCTTAGGGTTTTATTAGCCCCTTATCCTATATAAAGGCTCACTTTGTACGATTAACGGGTGCACAATTTTGATAATAAAATTCTGATTTGTTTCTCTTCGACTTATTGAGAGCATTCGAACCTTAACTTGCTTGGCAAGGGTTCTTGAGCAATCTTGCGTATTGTCCTTGATTGTTCTACCGACCTATCCACTAGAGTATTTGTGACGCCCCACATCTCCCTAAGGCGGACCAAAGGGTATCCGCGGACGCCTGCCCAGCTCACGCCAGGACTCAAGCAATTCCATTCAATTTCAAACCGAACTAAACACTTCGATGAGAGCAACATAAATACAATAATGCGGAAGCGTTCAAGCTTAACAAGTCACTTAATGTATAACCAGTACATCGGGTAATCATAAAACGACTTAAATTCAAAGTACACGTCAGGGCCCAAACTTTAAAGATTACAATTTCCAAAAGTACAACCCAAACCAGGGCCTAGTCAAAATATATATAACAGGAGTCTTAACAAAAGTACAACGGATGGTTTCTCCATTTTCTCCAAGATTCGGTCCTGTTAAGGAAAACAAAACTATAGGGTGAGCTAAACGCTCGTGAGGCCAAGAACACACATGCCAGCACTTAGTCAAATAACAAACCCAAATTTAATAAATAAAGCCATGTCTTTTCAATAATCAATCATTCAAACAGGAAAAGTAATCAGAAACAATTCAAGGATATAGTAGCTCTCAGGAGCTAAGTTCCACTCGATCTGCCGATGTCATTCGTATACCTTCCCGCATTGACCCTCCTGTCAACCGGGTCGGTATTTCCATTTCCGTAGATCACCACTTACTTCCCTCCGTCCACCGTACACCCCAAGGGCCCACAAGTCTATTATAAGGCGATACTGTACGAGTATGCCAAGCAAGACCTCTCATTAGGTCGAGCTTATATATATCTCATGGCTCGCCCAAGTCCCCGACCAAGCCCATTGCTGGCTCGAGTCTAGGGTCGGCCTATGAGTTTGGGCGTCCCCCATTCATTTGAAAGTCGAGGAGGTTCACTCCAACGACACATGCATTCATGACATAACATTGCAAGCGAGAGAAGGGAGGACTGCTGACCGAAATTCTTGACCTTGTTACTCTGTTTTTCTGCCCATATTTTCGTGCCTTTTTTTAGTCCATTTGAGTGCTGATATGTTGAGCTTTAAGTGTACAAAATTTCAGCCAAAAACCCTTTGATTTGGTATGTGACAGCCCC
The DNA here is from genome assembly GCF_036785885.1 of Coffea arabica. Lineage (NCBI taxonomy): Eukaryota > Viridiplantae > Streptophyta > Magnoliopsida > Gentianales > Rubiaceae > Coffea > Coffea arabica. Next base: position 49,058,483 of record NC_092312.1, on the reverse strand, counting down.
ACCTTCCCCTAAGGCGAACCAAAGAGGTTAGCGGACTGCCTGCCCAACTCTCGCCAGGACTAACGGTGCAGTATAAAGCGATCTATCACGTTTGAAACTTATAACGCGCGCAACAAGGCAAAAGGGCCAAATATCCCAAAATAAAATAAACGAACTCCAGAGTCGGCCATGAATAGTAACCGACCCGTCCGAAACCCAACCAAGCATCGAAATACATATACAACATAACATTAGCCATTTACAAGCCACAACGGCAAGCCAAAACCATTCACTAAGGAAGTACACATTCGATTTGCCTATCAAAAGGAAATGAACCCGTTATACATTAGGGTTTCACTTCAAGAGCAATACAAAAGACATTTACATGCTCAATTCGGCAATTGACTATCCAATCCATTCTCAAAAGTAATTATCACCATGTAAGGAAAACAAATAACACGGAATGAGCTAAAGCCCAGTGGTATACCACCCAATAAGCAATCAAAGTCATATAAGAATGAACTTTCATTTAAAGTGCACAATTAAGCAATGAAGCAAAATGGTAAAAGGATACGGTCGGCTCTCAAGAGCCCATTTCCACGCTTGCAATCTTGATCCAACCTCATTGACTCTCCGTCAATGTTAAAAGTACCAAACCGTAGACCACCCTTTACTTCCAATCCTTCCACCTAACATACCCCAATCGGGCCCGCACTTCATTTCAGTAGTTTTTGGTAATACTCGAGTTTACCGGAACCAAGGGTCTCATTACCACAAGGTTCCCCAGTACAGTCCCCGTGGCAATTCAATCTTCACGACCAAGCCCTCGCCGGCTCGATCCAATTGACTACCAAACGGGGTTGAGCTCAGTAATGCAGTAAGGCCGTTGGACATCGTCCAAACGACATCAATTCAGTTTCCATGAAATGGAATTCACCAACCAATATATCAAGTTCAGTAATGCAATAAAACGGTAGCCATTCAGTGACAATATCAAAAGAGGTGAGGGCGGTCAAGTACACCCTCACCTTAATCAATTCCAATATGCAAGTAAGCCTTCAAGGCATCACATAAACATTTAGCAAAGCCACATAGTAACCATTTAGTGAGTAGTATACTCACCAAGTGAGAAAGTGGTGTTTCATACACCGTGGTCACCAAGACGTCGTGAGCTACCGTCACGCCCTAGAATCACGCAACAAATGCAATGAGACTCGATAACGAGTCATATAGCAATGCTAAACACAACCCCAATAGGGTTTCATATGCATAAATGAGCATAATAGCAAACCAGAAATTAGAAAATGGCCTTAGCCTTGGCCCCAAATAGAAAACTGTTTTGCCCTTATTATGCGGTAATGGTGTAAAATTCTCTACGGTTATCGGATGGGGGTGTAAGACCCACCGTTTCGAAGCTATGAAACATGGATACAACAATGTAGAAGGTCACTCAATCCAGTTCCTAGCTTAACTAGTTCGAAAATGCCAAATACTATACCAGAATTACCAAAACAGGTTTGCAAAATACAGAAAACTGTAATCGGTATATCTCAGTCCATACAAGTCCAAATGCCGAAATTCCAAAGGCATAAGTTAGCTAAGTCATCCAGATACATTTCATCAGAAGACACCAACTCCAAAATCCAAACCAATTCCAGTCAAAATAGCCAATTACTATCGCAGTTTTCGCATTCTGTCCAAAGCAGAACAGCTACAGTAATTTCGTCATAACTCATTCTAAATTAATCTAAATGACCTGAAATTTTACAGGCACCTCAAACACATCAATACCTACAACTTTCATGTTTTGAGCAAAGTCAAATTCGGCCTCTAACCCTATGATCCAAAACCGGACAGAATTGGGGATTTAAGAACCCTAACTTTCCAAATTTCACTCTCAATCCAAAATTGATTGCATTTATCATCAATTCACACTCACTAGAGTCATTTTCAACCTTTACAATTCATCATACAAGGCCACAACATCCCATTCATATTAAACCAGAAAAATTCCCAATAAAATAAAAACTTCTCCAAAACTCTTCAAATCAAGAAACAAATCATATATTTCAACACTCATGCCACCATTAAGCACAAAATAACCATCATTAACTATAGGGGAGAGGTTGAAGCATCACTCACCTAATAACAAGAGAGAGGAAGATGATGGGCACCTTAGCTCTTCCAAAAAGTTTCAATAAACCAACCAATATCACCAAAAGAAAAGATTGTATGGAGTAAAACTAACTTAAACACTTGATTTGGTGGATTTTGGACCAATTGGAAGCTTGAAAAATGATGAAGTTCTCCTCCTTCTTGAGCTTGGGATGGCCGGCCAACACAAGGTAAGAAATGGTGATTTTTTATGATTTTTGAAGTATTTAACACTTAGTCAAAAAAAAGTCAAAAGTATGAATAGTGTTTCTGAAGTTCTAACCAATAAGAAGGTGACATGTGGCACCTTATTAAATGCATTCCTATCCTTTCTTTCCTCTCTCACATCAATCATTTCACACACTCTACTTATCATTTAACACCCGATAAATTTTACACAGTATCCGAAACTTAACCTTATTGGCCGAATTTTTCCGAACTTTTCGCACTAGTGGGTCCCACGTCCACTATTTACTCTTAATTTTCTAAAATTTCTCCAATGCTAGAAAAATCATCTTAAAACTATAATTGCTCATAAAATCCACTAAGAAAATATTTCTAAGCCAGAAAATGCAGAAAACATGCAATTAAGGGGAAATAAACCCTAGGAAAATAATTAGGGTTTTACGGGTTCTCACATGGTACACCAAAATTGCACACAAAGTTTAGTCACAATCCTGGAAAATTTCTGACTTGCTGCCCGACTTTCTTGTTTGCTGCTGCCCTGTAATTTCAAAAATTTTCTGGTGCTAATTGAGCTTCCAAATTGATGTAGATATGTTGTGCTATTTGTATTGTGGTTTTATACCAAAAATCAACCCAAATGGTTGGTTAAATTTTGAGTTACAAGTAAAGAAGCAAAACTGGAACAAGCTCCAGAATTTTCGGACCAGCAACATTTGTGTAGCTATAATGTTTTGCTCGTTGATCGAAATCAAGTGCTGCTTGTGGCATTTGAAACTAGACTCTTATATATTTAAAATGGTACCAAGCTCATTTTCTAGTTCATCTCGAGTGATCCGTGGTGGGTCTTGAAAGTTTGCTGATTGACAGCCACTGTTCACCCGAGGACAGTCCAGAAATTGCAACTTGTTGCTGATTTTTGAACCACTTGGGTTTGGATATTGAAGACGATTTCTTCTGTATAAATGTAGCCTTGTAATCTAGTTTTCAATGCCACCAGCCATTCCTGATTTGAGTGAATACAGAGCCAGATATGGCCTTTTTGCTGAAGTGTGTCAGAATTGAAATTCTGGAAAGCAAAGCTCATCAGTCCTTAAGCTTGTGCGAACTTCAAACTTTTATTTCTTGAGCTAGGAACGTCGGAATCAAGTTCCGATCATTTTTTTTGAAAACTGGAATGGAACGCATATCAAATTTTAAAGGCTGGTTTTGATTCTATGATTTTTGACAAAAATCCAAGGTTATTGGAAAAGTGAGGACTGTTTTGCCCTATCTTCTATGAACAGAAATTTCACTTGAAAAATTGACTTGCTTCTGATTTGACTTTTGGATAACGGTCTTCTACAAAGTTGTTATGCTTCACATGAAGTTTCCGACGGTATAAAATTTTCCATTTTTGGACTTTCTGAACTTCCGGACCGATTTTTCAAAGTTTCATGCGTAAAAGTGAAATTTTCCGATTTGAACCTACTTGCTCTTTTGAGAGCTTAGACCACTCTTTTGAGACTCTTGGGATATTCCAAACTTATTTTTATGGTGAAAACATGCTCACTTATAATTTGGAACTTTATTTTGAATGTCGGTTTCGATAAAGCGAAACACTTGAAAATTTGGCCATGCGCATTTTAACTAGAGAAATCCTTGAGGAATTTCACTAAATTTCCTATTTGAAAGTTAGAACTTTAACTTTCATATTTATTATGGAAAAAGTGATTGTTAGGAAACTTTGACCTCATAAGTTTAGAAACATGAATTTTCACTTAGATTCTAGCACTTGGGCTTTTATTGAAAATTTTCTAGTACGAACACATTTTTCTCCTTTCTCGATTTCCGTGCCAAATTAAGCATTTTACTCTTCTTTTGAAATTGATAATCCTTGCCACAATTTAACTCAGAAATGGGACTTTTAAATTCTTTTTGGTTATTATTCCAATGATTAAGTGAAAACTTCCTATTTCGATTTGTTTGAGCTTGAGGCTCTTGAGTGTGTGTATCTAAGAGGTTTTCTTTGATTCTCCTTGATCGAGCATCTAGGTAATTTGTGACAGCCCCACCTCACCCTAAGGCGAACCAAAGGGTTCGGCGGACCGCCTGCCCAACTCTCGCCAGGACTAATGATGCAGACTAGAGCTATCTATTACGATCCGGAACTTACAAACGAGTGGAAACAAGTAAAAATGGTAAAATAACCCAAAATAAAAAAAATGAAATCCGGAGTCGGCCATGAATAGTAACCGACCCGTCAGAACCCAATCGAAAGAGCACGCAAACATTCACATTTGAACTTTAGCGATTACAATCCAAAATGACATACAAAAGTTTTCAAAAGTTGATACATATACACGGTTTGCCAAATCAAAAGAGAAAACGCCCCAAAAGTACACTTAGAGTTTTAATACATGAGCTATACAAAAGATATGTTCCACTAGCTCAATTTGGCAGCCATTTGTCAAATCCAGACCAAAAGTGTTTATTTTCCTGTAAGGAAAACAAAAGGGACAGAAAGGGGTGAGCTTGCGCTCAATGAGGTACCAAACATATAGCAGAAAAATCATGGCATTTCACATTTTACAAATCAGATACACATGCCAGATGTAAAGCAAAGGAACCAATGATTCAAATCAGAAGGATACGGGTGGCTCTCAGGAGCCAAATTTCCAGCGCAGTACTTGATCCAAACCGGTTGACTCTCCGTCAACGTATATAGAACCAAAACGTCCGTAGACCCCTCTTCACACCGAATTCCGTCCACCAAATACCCCCTTTACCGGGCCCGCTCACCGTAACCGAACAGAAATGGTAATACTCGAGTATACCGGAATCAAGGGTCTCAATACCCAAAAATCCCCGAACAGACTACCGTGGTTCGTTATCTAATCGTCCAGGCCCTTGCCGGCCCGACTCGAATAACTTAGCCACAGGATTGAGCTCATAGGTCATAGAAATCCGAACAGATGCAGACACAGATAACAGATTCAGATACAGATACAGAATAGCATATTCAGATAGCAGATTCAGACGGCAGATTCAGATAGGCACTCAAAATTGGCATATGAACAGACAAGAGAACGAGTGTGATAAAGTACACCCTCGTCTCAAACAAATTAAACAGATTGCAGAGCAAAAATCAAGTTAAACAGCAATGGAGGGGAGTGGTACACTCACCGGTTCAACTTCAAAAGTTTTCACTTCAGATTGGCCTTAATCGCCAAAAACCCTAAAATAATCAAAATAAACCAATTGAAGGTTTCACATCCAAAATCAAGTAAACGGAATGCGCAAGTGAGACTCGACTACACGTCGTACGCCTTGCCAAATAAATACTAGTGCGAGGGTGGAAAACATGATTTTCTTGGAACAAAAAGATAACATGAAGACCTAGGCGCCAAACAACCCAAAAGCCTTTTATTTCTATCAAGAGGCAAATCCAACTTAAAGAACCAAACGGCCTAGAAAATTGGGCAGCACTTCCCCTGGATTCCTTACTTTTCCAGCCATTAAGGCTTCATTATTTCCTCAAATCAGTCCCAACATCTCACACAAAAGTCATCTCATTTCCCAAAAGTCATTCACTAGGCTCAAAGTAAAAGTTAACTAGGAAATGACCGGAATAAAAGTAAGCCTTAAAACATACAAACAAGTACAATGAGACTCGATAACTGATCATAAATCAATGCCAAATATGACCCCAATAGGGTTCCATGAACATATACAAACAGTAGAGAAAACCAGAAAATTCGGAAATGCAATTAGCTTTGGCCTTGAAAAACAGTTTTTGACCTCTTTTTGCGGTAATGGCACCAAATGCCCTATGATTATCGGATGAAGGTGTAAGACCCACCATTTCGAAGCTAAAATACAGGGCTACAACATCACAGAAGGTCACTCAGCCCAGTTTTGAGTGCAAACAGGTCAAAAATGCAAAATACTGCATCAAAAACGTAAAACAGATTCACCAAAACACATTCTAGCGGAAATATCATAACTCAGGCTCTACAAGTCCAAATCCAGAAATTCCAAAACCAGATGAAAGCTAAGAAACAGGGCTAAATTTCTTCAGAAGGCCTCAACAACTAATTCGGAAGCAATCCAGACCAAAACAACCAATAACAGTCACAAATCCCAATTTCGACTTATCTCATTCTACACTACTCCGATTGATCTGAAATTTTGTAGGCACCTATAAAATATCATTCTCCACAACTTTTATGTTTTGAGCTAAGGCCAATTCGGCCTCTAACTATGAGATATAAATTCGGGCAGAATGAAGAATCAAGAACCCTAATTTTTCAATTTTTGGTCCAAAACAGAAATTGATTGCAATTGTCCACTTTTTCCACCTCATAGAGTACTTAAACATCATTTACAATCATCATACATGACCACATAATCATACTCATATGAAAACAGAAAAATCCCCAAAAATTATAAAATTTCACCAATTCAACCAAAACCAAGAAATAATCCATAAAGTTGCACCTTATACCACCACTAATCATGATTTAAGCATCAATTAAAGAAGGAGGGTGATTCTTCACAACTTACCTTAAGAACAAGAGAGAGAGAGCTATTGGTCACCTTAACTTTCCAAGAAACTCCACCAAACAACTCACTATCACTCCCTTAAGTGTTTCTATGGAACAAAAACAAGTTTAGATGGTTGAATTCTTGGATTTGAGCAAGAGAGAATCAAGAAGTTGAAGAGGTTTTCTTTCTTCCTTTCCTAGAGAGAAATTCAGCCAAGCTTGAAGAAAAATGGAAGATATTTGGTCAATTTTTGGTTGTCGCGCCCCATTTTTTGATAAATAAATAAATGGTTTAAAAAATGTATTTTTTGATTGAATTTGTGAGTGGAAAATAAATTGTGATTTTAAAAGAAAAATGGGTCTAAATGGGGGTTTGAGAATGCGACGATTTGACCCAAAATTATAGTTTAAAAAGGGTTTTTTGAAAAAATCGGAGTCGCCACTTGGTAATGAGTTAAGGTGTACCAAGTCACCTAAAAATGAATTTTTAAAGAAAAATAGGAAAAAGTAGTAAGAAACCCCTTTTAAACGACTCCTAGTCCACGTAAACCAACGAAAAAGGTTCGGGAGTCACATTTGACGAAGGGGAAGGCAAGGATAGAAATCCAAGGCACCCCTTCGACCTAGCCAAGGCTAGTTGCGTGATTTAATCAAAGATTTTCTTGTTTTAACCAAAAAATTTATTACATTTGGATGCACTACATGAATGCAAACCCTAGACCTAGGGGTATTGGGGGAAATTTCTCTTCAAAGGTTGAGTGGTGCCAATCACATTAATTGTGAAGCCCAATAACGATCCTTTGAAGAAGTCACGAATAATGCGAGTGGGATGCAAATGAATGGAATGCATGAATGCAATGTGAGGACATGAGTTTAAAAAAGTAATAAAAAACAATAAATATGTAAATGAAAATGTGCACGTGAGTGAGCAAGGTACGGTATGTGAAATGATAATATGAAGTGCATGTGTGCAAGTGAAGATAAAAGTGTTCGTGTGCAAGTGAAGAAACATAAAGGTGCACGTATGCAAAATGGGAGAAAAAAATGAAAGTGTGATGAGGGTATAAAATGGTAGAGTGGATTTAAAAATGCATGAGCCTAGGGAATTCATGCATATTGGGTACGGGGAGACCTAAATCGTGACTCAATTTACCCTTTTATAGAGGGAATACAAGCGTGCTAAGGTTTAGAAAAAGCCACACTCGTCTATATCCCATATTTTAGGGGACTCTCAAGCAAATGAACCCTATAACTAGTATGAAATGCAAAAATCCTAAAATGGAGGGAAAAGGGGTTCGAGGGGCATGCAAAATGATAAAACTAAAAAGAATGCATGACATGTAATGAACATGCAAACATGTACTAACGAGGGGAAATCCCTAAGAGTCTAGCGTTGGACTAGCCCATTCTATGAATTCCGACTAGCGTTGGACTAGTGGAAACGTACATTCATCCATCACATTTATTCAGGCTATGGAAAGGCGAGTAGACATGCCAAACACTTATAAACACATAGCACATAACATTTAGCATGCTCGACTAGATGCAAGGTCCTAACAAAGCAAATTAACACGTAGCAACTAAGCATGCAAGACACATAAGACAATTAAAGCCCTAACTATTACATTTGCTAGCTAGGCACATGACTTCGATAGGTCTTCATTGAATGCTCCTCCAAGCCCTATCTATTACATTAGGGAGACCCTACTACAATCTAAAAGGGGAAAAGGAATAAAATAATTAAATCCCTAACTATTACAACTTTGGCATTCAAGTGCCTTTCAAATAATTAAATTGAACTAAAATAAATGTACAAAGCCCATAAAGTAAATAAATGAAATGAATAAAAACATCCAAGAGGCATACAATCAAGCATGTAAAGGCACATAAGGCACATAGAGTCAAATAAAAGATAGGGTGTACCTCCCTTGAGTTGAGGCCCTAATGGAGTGTAATCGCTTATTTATCCTCCAAAATAAAAGAAAAGGTCAAGGTACCAATTTATTTGGCAAATAATCACAAAGGATAAAAATAAACATGAATTTGAATCAATTAAATCATGTCAACAAACCACATTTAAGAAGTCAAGAGAAAAAAAGACTTGATTGCAAAGATTGATAAAATCTTGGGGCCAAAATTAAAGAAAAATAAAGTTCAGGGACCTATTTGTAATTAATTTGAGGACCCAATTGACAGCATTGAAAGTTTGTAGGGCCCTAGTGAAATTAAAGAAAAGTACAGGGGCTGATCTGCAAATTTGGTAACCAGATTCTTGGCAGGTCAGGCCATTGGGCCATTTTATTCATTTCTTGGGCCAGAAATCCAAGCAAAACAGACGAATTAGCCCAATTTTCATCAAACAAACCAGCCCAATCAAAAGAGTGGGCTTCTATCTCCTAAACCCAAATCAGAATTCAATCAAAACAAATCAATGACCCATTCCCGAAACCCAAACAAAAATAATCTCTTAACCCAAATCATTTACTTCACTAAAACCATCATAATTAAATCAACAAACTCATTAAACCACAAACATGGCCTAAAATCAAGAATTAATCCACCCAAAAGACATATTTGAAACGATTAAAAGATGATTAAATCTAAGGGATGAAACAAATTCAGCTCTTCCATATTTTGGGCCATATCAGATGATTAAATCATTTAAACTTCGATTTTCAGAACTTCCAAGGCAAAGCATAACGTGTATTTAGTATTCAAATTAGAAACAAAACAAAAACACAAAACAGATACACGAAAGGCACGCAAAGGATAGGTGCAAAAGATAATACTCGAATATATACATTTATTTACAAAGTCACACCAAAAGATATACAAATTACCCGACCTCCAGTCGGGTCAAAACCCAATATACACGAGCACTCCGGCTCCAAAATCTAGTTAGTCGGCCAAGTAACAAAAGGAATTAGCCGAATTAGTTCTAACAAAAGTCATACACTAGCTAAACAAAAGTACAAAAGCGACCCTAATCGCCTCCCCTAGGGCCCAGGTTCCCAACGGAACCTAACGTGTCCACCTCGTCCATCCTCTCTGGACCGGTGGCCCGGGGCGGTGCCTCTGCGGCAAGATCTAGTAGGAGTTCGCAGTCGACCGACATACTCCGAGCCCTATCCCTCAACTGCCTCTTCATAGCGAAGAGGTGCTGGTGTGTGTCCTGAAGCTGACGGTGCAAAGCATCCGTCCTCTCCCTCTCCTCTCGGAGACCCCGCTCCAAGTATCCCATGCGCCTCGCCTGCTCACGGCCAACCGCTCTAGCCTCGTCGAGCTGCACCCTCAGAGTCTCGACCGTCCTGTCGAGGTAATAACGCTCGTCATCCAATGCTATGACTACCTCGTCGGGATAGCCATACGTATACCAACACGCGCAGGGTCGGCGCGACACCCGGCCGAAGGGGGAGTACAACGTGTAAGGCTCTCCTAGCCTCTGCCTATAACGGATCGCCCGCTTACGCAGCGCTCGATCCTCTGGGCCCCTCCTACTCGGAGGTCTCGGTCCCACACCACTGGGTCCCGCATCACTCGAACCGCCCGGATACATACCTACAAAACATTAAGTCGTCAGTCAACCAGCATTTCAGCTTAAAAGATATCATTCAACTTAAAATGGTCAAATATGCCTAGTGCCTATCGCGTATGTCCCACTTGCCCAAGTCCTCTAACCTAGGCGCTCTGATACCAACTGTGACGACCCCACTTCTCCCAAGGGCGAACCCAAGGGTATCGGCGGGCGGCCTGCCTAGCTCGCGCCAGGACTCAAAACTTAAAACAATAAAACGAGATGGATCGAAAGAGCACTATATACAATATATACAATCCCAAAAGTTATATTTACATCTTCAAAAGTCTCGAGTCAAACCACTCTAATACACTATAACCACAACCAACAGAAGATAGACCCTAAGAAGGGTTCTTATACAAACCACCAAAACAAAAACAAACATTCTAACTGATCAACTATTACAAGCCAATCTAACTATACTAGTGTACGAGCCAAAAGTCCCCGCGTCGGCCCCTGCTAAGGAAAACAAAAGGAAAGGGGTAAGCTATATGCTTAGTAAGTAAACAGGGGCGAAAGCATAAATTTCCCATAACAGTTACACAGTAAGAGTAAAGCAAAAGCAGAAAAGTAACATCACATAATAAGGATACAGGTGGCTCAAAAGCCAATTCATATTCCATGCGTGATCTCCTGCCGACACTCCGTCGACCACACTCAATGGTCCGTAGAACTTCACTTGTACACCCACCGACACCTTATCACCCTCACTGGCCAGTCACCTCACAAACTTGCCCGGGCGAACGAAATCACAAACCTGAGCTTGAGTCACAAGCTCGGGTCACAAACTTGGTCACCTTCTCGGTGAACCGGATTCACAAAATTGGTTCATAACATGAACCTACAAACTTGGTGACCTCAGACTAAGTTGGACTGACTTCGACCAAACCCTAACCGGCTCGAATAGTCCAAACAGGTCTTAGATCGGGCCCACGAACTCACAAACTTTGCAAACTTCACAAACTTTACTCGAAAGTCGCCCCGAGCCACAAGCTCAAGGGTTTTGGTTCCAAAAGGTTCATATACATATGCCAAGTACAATTATACATTCAAATTAGGGTTTAGGTCGAGTGCGATAAAGTACACCCTCGTCTAGGTACCCTTTTCACATATCTCAAACACATAGCAAAGAAAACACACCAAACTGGCCTGAATACTTACTCAGAAACTGAAATAGCAAAAGTACGAAGTCGGGTCGAAATGAACAGCTAGTAGTGGGCCCCACCAGTTCCGCCCAGCTCACCACCGTCTGAAATAGAAGATTGTGTCACATAATATCGCAAATGGCTACTATCGTGCCTAAAACAAGCAAAACGGCAAAACGACACGCGCGCACGTAAATATGACGAACGGAAACAGAAACGGCCGTTAGCGGAAACGGCAGACTTGACACTCATTTCTAGTTTACTCATAAGTTGAGCTACGAATATCGGATTAAGGTGTATGAGATGCCATATCAAAGCTTAAAGGATGAACAACAACTGTTATGAAGACATCCGAAACTGAAACAGGAGGTTTCAGAAATGAACCAAACACAATCACTTACGAAATCTGGCCAATGCACAAATGGTCAGTTTTGAGTGCAAACTGTTTTCTATGCTACACATGGTCAAAAGAGCTGAAAATTGGTAGTTAGATGGTTCATTCCAAATGGAACAACTTTCATGAAGGTCGGCAATCCAAATTCGGAACGGAAATTGGTCATCAGGACCAAAACAGATCTGACCAGAAAATGGTCATTTTCACGGGCAGGCCTTGTTTGCTCGGCTATATCTCAGGTTTTATAAATCCGATTCATGAAATTCCAAGGGCGTTAGAAAGCTCTAATATAGGGCTATAAGTTTGGTGTTATGGTCGCAAGCCCAAACAGCTTGTAACCCAGTCAAATGTGAAGCCAAAGTTCCAGTCATAAACTTTCCAAAAAAAACGTAACAGAATTTGACGGTCAAAACACGTCTGAGTATTTCGTTTATAGCTCAGGATATACTAATCCGTTTAATCTGAAAATTTACAAGAATATCCAGGACTTAAGGGGCTACAATGTTGAAGAAGGAAACTTTGTCCAATTTTGAATGTAACAAGGTCAAAAATGCAAGACACTATACCAGAATCGCAAAACAGGATCACAAACCGTATTTGACCTCAATATGCGGTAATGGCACCAAATTCACTACAGTTATCGGATGGGAGTGTAATACCCACCGTTTCGAAGCTAAGAAACAGGGCTACAACAATGTAGAAGGCAACTCAGTCCAAATCCTAGCACAACTAGGTCAAATATGCAAAATACGAAACCAGAATTACCGAAACAGGTTTGCAAATCACATAATACTGTAATGAGTCCAACTCAGTCTATACAAGTCCAAATGCATTGATTCCAAAGGCATATGGTAGCTAAGACATTCCTGTATATTTCATCAGAAGACACCAACATCCAAATCCAAAGTAATTCCAGTCAAAATAGCCAAATACAAACGCAGTTCTGCCATCCTGATCAACCCAGAACAGCCACAGTAAAATCGACATATCTCACTCTACACTAATCCAAATGACCTGAAATTTTACAGGCACCTCCAACACATCAATACCTACAACTTTCATGTTTTACGTAAAGTCCAATTCAGCTTTAACCCTATGATCCAAAACTAGACAGAATAAGGGGTGATAAAACCCTAACTTTCCACAATTCAATCCAAACCCAAAATTGGTTGCAATTATCACTAATTCACACCTACTAGAGTCTTTCCCCCCCATTATCAACCATCATAGATGACCACAACAACACATTCATATTAAACCAGAAAATATCTCAAAAATATAAAAACTTCACCAATTCATCACAAATCAAGAAATAATTCACATAATCCATCACTTTAGCCCACATTAGGCACAAATTAACCATCATTAAGTATAGGAGAAAGTTTAAGCATCACTTACCTAGCAAACAAGAGAGGGGAAGTTGTAGGACACCTTAGCTCTCCAAGAAAGCTTCACCAAATCACTCACTAGCACTAACTAAAGGGATTTTATGGAGTGAAATCAAGTTTAGTTGGTTGAGTTGTTGAATTGGAGCAAGATGAAATCAAAACTTGAAGAGGTTTTCTCCCTTCTTGAGCTCAAGGTGGCCGGCCAACAAGAGGTAAGAAATGGTAATTTTTTTGTGAATTTTAAAGATATTTAATCAAATGGGTCAAAAGTCAAAAAAATAAATAGTGCTCCATAAGTCAAATCCAATGATATAGTGACACTTGTCACTCTCATAAATGAAATCTTATCTTTTCTTTTCCTCTCACATCAATCAATTCACACTCTCTACTTATCTCTTAACACCCGATAAATTTCACACAGTATCCGGAATTTAACCTAATTGGCCGAATTTTTCCGAACTTTTCGCACTAGTGGGTCCCACGTCCAATATATATTCTTAATTTCTCAAAATCTAACCGATACTAGAAAAATCATCTAAAAACTATATTTACTCATGAAAATTATCTGGGGAACTTTTCTAATAAAGAAAATGTGGAAAAAGGCGGGCGATAAATAAAACTCCACTTAAGCTTTCTAATATAGTAACACTAGAGGTTTGCTAATCATTCAAACTTACTAAACCTTTGTAATTAAAACAAATCCTATATTTACCTATGTCAAGGCACACACTGGAATACCGAGTATAAATTATAGCTTGAACCTTATAATCATAATACGTAAACTAGGATTTTCAAGCTCAACCGAATTAGGGTTTCCTTCCTAGTCATAAAACCCTGATTTTTTCTATACCGAATATCAAATAACCCTAATATCGACTTGCGAACGGACTGGGGCCTCACACAAATAGCTTGCCAAGTTATGCACTTTCCTAGTATTTACAATATTTTGCTTGGAAGACCATGGATTCATAAGTCCGGGGCTGTGCCTTCTTCATTGCATCAATTGTTGAAATTCATAGTAAATGACAAATTGATAACTATCTTTGCCGAGGAGGATTGCTTCGTAATTGCTGATTCTGGGTCCGAAGAAGATGGTAGCCGAAACACCACAGTGACCCATCATAGCACAGCTGATATCGTCTCCGTAAGTTGGATAACAAAAGAGGAACGAGCTCTATCAAAGGCCAGTGTCATGATGGCTAAGGAAATTGTAACGACCCCATTTTCCCCTAAGGCGAACCAGAGGGGTCAACGGGCCGCCTGCCCAGCTCTCGCCAGGACTCAGTCAATCACTACAGTTCTCCAATAAATTACAGTATAAGATTCAAATATATACATCACATTCTCCAAGAATTACATATCACACACACAGCGGAATGTACACGTACATCCATTCAAGTCCAATCAATTAATACAAACCCTAATACTAAGCTATTACACAAGAGGCAATCCAAATTCAAACCGTACAAGGTGTAATCCATCCATTCCAATTCCAAACAGTCATCCTAGCCCAGCAATTACACAAATGAATCCAAATCCAAACTATACAAGTTACAAGCCAACCGGTCCTACACATAACGTAATACAAACGCTTCCTCTGCCTCGATCCCTGTGGGGAGAAGAAAACGTTTGGGGTGAGCTAGAAGCTCAGCGAGTGAACAGTAAAATCAATAATCAAATAAACTTTACAGTAGTGCATGTAAATGATGTCATGAATCAGTGATCAAAGATGCGTATATTGCTCTTTGGAGCCAGTGAAATCCTTGTACTTAGGTATCCAACGCTCCCTTAGATCAAGTAACAGTTAAACAGAAATAAGGAGCCATCGTGCTCCAAGGGATGCATAAGCAGTAATGGAGACGTTGGTTCTAAGCACAAGATTTTCCCAAGATCTCATCGGAGCCAAAAGTTTATGGCACACACACATACACAATGAGATGCAATCGTGTAATCAATGCAAGAATTATTTCAAAAGTAACTTTCGGAGTAATAGTTAAGGTTCACTCACTCATACACAGCTCAGGAACCATCCATCGTACTTCATTGGCTTGTTCAAGTCGGAGTCCTAAATTACAAATAGCAGGTCAAATAAAAGGAATTCTAATATTATCAAGCTTCTACCACCTTTTGGCATTTTAATCATAATGAAAGCTACACTTATCCGGTTGACGCAAATCTTATGGCGTTACGAAGCTAAGACATATACCAACATTTCTTATGAAGACCTCCAAGGCCAAATTATACATTTTCAGGGTCAAATATCGAAATCTAGAAGAGGACAGAAAACTGTCCGCAAAACAGAGTCTATGAACAGTCAAGGGTATTTCGGTCAATTGACAAGCTACAGTGGTCCAAACGATCTGAAATTTTGTAGGTAGATAGCTAACTCATATACGCACAACTCTCATGTTTTGAGCAAAAGCTGATTTGGTCTAGAGCACAGAGAAAATGACAGTCCAAGTTCAGTCTAGAAACAGGGAAAAACTGAAATTATCCTTCTTGAACCAACCTTTGCATACAACCATTACTAATCACAATTATAGACTAGAAATCCCCACTTAACATGAGACTAGCCTATACTAATCATGTACAGGCCAAAACAAGGATGAATTATCTTAAACAAAGTTTAGAAATGTCACTAACATGGAACTTAATCCTCCCAATGTCCAAATCACAAGAATTTTCATAAAATGCATCAAGATCAACTCAAATGCAAAACAAACACATACTCTCAAAAATTGGACGGCATAACCCCTAAATTTTACACATTTCAAACCTACTATTCAAATACCAATTCTCATAACAATTAACCACAGTCACCCATATGGTTTACAAACAATACCATACATTCAGTTAAGCCATAATTTCCTTCAATCAAAGCCAATTAAAAGCTTAAAGCCAACCTTGGACAAATCCCTAATTTGAAACCCTAGAAACCGGAAATTCACTTCACATACGGAAATTTTCCGCAACAACCATAAATAACGTACAAGAGCTCCATTTAACATCATTTCAATCCGTCAATCCACATTAATCATAACTTTCATATAAAATCAGAAAATACCCAATAAATCAACAATTCACCCTCAATTCCTTCAACCCATGAAATACTCCACAATATAACATATTCAAACATCATAAACCCTAGATTAACCAATATTAGAACCAAAAAGAACTTGTTTATTCACCTTACCTCAAATTCAAGAAGGCCATCCACTTAGAGCATCCCATCCAAAATCAATCCATCAAAAGCTTTAACCCACCATAGAGAACTCTTGTGTGAAATAGCTTGCCAAATCATTGGTTAAAACTCAAGATATTTGTCAAAAATTGAACTAAGAAAATTGAGAGTATTTTCTCTCTATGAAGCTCGGATGAACCAGGGAAGAAAATGAGACATTTTGGGCAAACAATGAGATAAGAAGGAAGAAAAAGGCAGCCGGTCAAAGCTGACCGGCTGTGACACGTCACAATCCGGCCAGAATCTGGCCGGATTTCCGGCCGGATTCCTGGCCGGATACAAGGCCGAGGCTGATCAAAATTTTTTCAAAACTGCAGGGCAATCCGGCCAGCTATCCGGCCAGAAACTGGCCGGATTTCCGGCCGGATTTGGCCACTGCCATTTTTCGAAACTTTTCTTTTCTTTTCCGAGTTGAAAAGCTGTGTTTCTCCGCTCATCCAACAAAATATACATAAAATGAAAACCCTATTTTTCCGGGGCGTCACAGAAATGATCCGCGGAGGATATGAGTTTGACAAAGGGCTGGGACGTAATCTACAAGGAATTCTGAAACCAGTGGAAATTGTGGAGAAAAAGGATTCATTCGGTTTGGGTTTCCGACCAACCGCTAAAGACATCAAAGAAATGAAGGAACGCAAGAGCGCAGAGAAAGAAGGAAGGGAAAAGGCCTTTGATATTCCACCACTGCATTATACTTTTTTCACGACCAACCGAGGTGATCACGTCAGAGATTAACCCAGTTGACGAAATCGAAACTACCCAATTGTTCATTGGGGCAACATTTGAAGACAGTTCCCCAGATGAGGCCGAGTTTCCCGACATCCCTGAAGGATCAATTTCCAATTGGACAGCCGAGTTTCTGCCCATTCAGAAGGAGTTTCGGTAAAACTATAGGGGTTTGTCATTCATGCGAATTCATGAAAATACTTCTGCATCTGTAAATAGCTAATGAAAGCATCTTTGCCTTTGACTAAAATTTGCACATGTAAATATTGTTTCCACTTGCTTTCTTTTTGTTTTCACTTTCAATCAAAGGTTTTATGAAAATGCACAAGTGGTTCTTGTCATGTTGTTTTGTTTATTCGTTTGTCATATTGCTTATTCATTTGTTTGTTGTATGTTTGTTTGCTTATTATCCCACCTTTGTTAATTCTTTCAGATGGCCAAAAATAAAACTATTTGACCCTTTGGATATCACTATTCTGGAATTCAATAATGGCAATCTCTATATCACTCACGACTTGGAGGTCTGGGAATCTGAGCTTCAAAGCGAGAGTGATAATGAGGAGGTATTCGATTCTTTTGCAAAGGACTTTGAACAATATGAGGAGAAACCAAAATCGAACCTGGAAGAAACATAAAAGGTTAACATTGGCACTAAAGATGAAGTTAAGGAGGTGCAAATTAGTATTCATTTGAATGAGAGGCAGAAAAAGGAGATGCTTGAATTCTTGACTGTGTTCCAGGATGTATTTGCATGGTCCTATGATGACATGACTGGTATATCAACTGATGTGGTAGTGCATAAGTTGCCCACAGACCCTACTTTTCCACCCGTAAAGCAAAAACCCCGCAAATTCAAACCAGATATGAGCCTCAAAATAAAAGAGCAAATTGAAAAATAGCTCAAAACCAACATTATCATTGTTTCCCATTACCCTATTTGGCTTTTGAATCCAGTCCCTGTCCCAAAAGAGAATGGAGAGGTATGAGTTTGTGTTGATTATAGAGACCTCAATAAGGCCAGTCCTAAAGATGATTTTCCTTTGCCAAATATTCACATTCTCCTGGACAATACCGCTGGGCATGAGATTGAATCTTTTTGTGATTGCTTTGCTGGATACCACCAAATTTTGATGGCAGAAGAGGATAGGGAGAAGACTGCTTTTATCACCCCTTGGGGCACATTTTGCTACCGAGTAATGCCTTTTGGTTTAAAGAATGCCGGAGCTACGTATCAAAGGACCATGACCACCCTGCTTCATGATATGATCCACCGGGAGATGGAGGTCTACGTGGATGACATCATAATCAAGTCTAAAAGGGCAGAGAACCATTTGGTTGATTTGAAGAAGCTGTTCGAAAGGTTGCGAAAGTACAATTTGAAACTAAATCCTGCAAAGTGCGCCTTTGGGGCACCAGCTGGTAAATTGTTGGGCTTCATTGTTAGTAAAAGAGGCATAGAGATAGATCCAGAGAAAATCAAAACAATTCGAGATATGCCAGTGCCGAAAACTCAGAAGGACGTGAAAAGTTTCTTAGAAAAGATCAATTTTATTAGGAGATTCATTGTCCAACTAACTGCCACATGCGAGCCGTTGTTCAAATTGTTGAGAAAGAATGTGCCATTGTATTGGAGTGAAGAATGTCAACAAGCTTTTGATAAGATCAAGGATTATTTGTTACATCCACCAGTCTTGGTGCCACCCAAGCCGGGTCGACCGTTAATCATGTACCTATCTATGCTTGAAGAAGCAGTTGGTTGTGTCCTCGGGTAGCATGATGACTCCGGAAGGAAGGAGCAAGCCATTTACAATCTAAGCAAAATATTCACGCAGTATGAAGCTAATTATGCATTCATTGAGAAAAGCTGCTGTACATTGGCCTGGGCAGCTCAAAAGCTGAGACACTACCTGTTGAGCCATACCACTTATCTTATTTCTCGATCTGATCCTTTGAAGTATCTCTTGGAGAAGCCGATGCTAACTGGACGTCTGGCTAAATGGCAGATAATTCTCTCAGAGTTCGATATTGTTTTCACTTCACAAAAGGCTGTCAAAGGGCAAGCTATAGCGGATCATTTGGCAGAAAATCCTAGGGATGATGATTATCAACCACTTCATACTTATTTCCTTGATGAGAGAGTCTTATTTGTAGGCGCCACAGATGATATAAGTGAGCAAAGCCCTGAATGGAGGCTTTTCTTCGATGGAGCTTCGAATTCTCTCGGAGCTGGAATTGGAGCTGTTTTGGTTTCACCCGAAGGGAAGCACTACCCTGCCGCTGCCAAATTGCAATTTGCTTGCACAAACAACATGGCAGAATATGAAGCGTGCATTTTTGGTCTCAAAATGGCTTTAGAAATGGAAATCAAAGAGTTGATAGCTTTCAGTGATTCAGATTTGCTCGTGCACCAAACCTTGAAGCAGTGGATAACCAAAGATTCAAAAATTCTGCCCTACCATTGTAGTCTGCTCACTCTGGCCAAACAATTTCAAAATTTGGAGTTCAGACATCTCCCGCAAGCCCGAAACGCATTTGCTGATGCTTTGCCCACCTTAGCTTCTATGATCCAGTATCCAGATGAATTGAGAATCGAACCAATCCAGATTCAACTTCAGGACAAGCCTGCCCACTGTTGGGTTGTAGACAAGTCCTCTAACAATATTCCTTGGTATAATGATATTAAGGAGTTTCTCAAAACTGGGTCTTACCCTCTGCATGCTAGTACAAAGGACAGGAGTTTTCTGCGTATAATGGCTTTAAAATTTTTCTTAAGTGGAGAAGTTTTGTACAAAAGAACCTCAGATTTGAACCTTTTAAAGTGCATTGATGAAGACGGAGCTCAATATATGATGAAAGAAGTGCATAGTGGCGTTTGTGGACCTCACATGAATGGCCATTTGTTAGCAAAGAAAATCATGAGAACCGGATACTTCTGGCTTACTATGGAGCGTGATTGTATAGATTTTGTCCGGAGATGTATAAGATGTCAAATGCACGGTGACGTTATACGTGCTCCACCCACTGAATTGCATAGTATGACCGCCCCATGGCCCTGTTCAATGTGGGGTATGTACGTGATTGGTACAATTGATCCTCCTGCTTCGAATGGACATCGATTTATATTGGTGGTGTCGCGCCCCATTTTTTGATAAATAAATAAATGGTTTAAAAAATGTATTTGTGATTGGAAAATGAATTGAGATTTAAAAGAAAAATGGGTCTAAATGGGGTTTTGAGAATGCGACGATTTCACCCAAAATGTAGTTTAAAAAGGGTTTTTGAAATCAAAATCGGAGTCGCCACTTGGTAATGAGTTAAGGTGTACCAAGTCACCTAAAAATGAATTTTTAAAGAAAAATAGGAAAAAGTGGTAAGAAACCGCTTTTAAACGACTCCTAGTCCACGTAAACCAACGAAAAAGGTTCGGGAGTCACATTTGACGAAGGGGAAGGCAAGGATAGAAATCCAAGGCACCCCTTCGACCTAGCCAAGGCTAGTTGCGTGATTTAATCAAAGATTTTCTTGTTTTAACCAAAGAATTTATTACATTTGGATGCACTACATGAATGCAAACCCTAGACCTAGGGGTATTGGGGGAAATTTCTCTTCAAAGGTTGAGTGGTGCCAATCACATTAATTGTGAAGCCCAATAACGATCCTTTGAAGAAGTCACGAATAATGCGAGTTGGATGCAAATGAATGGAATGCATGTATGCAATGTGAGGACATGAGTTAAAAAAAGTAATAAAAAACAATAAATATGTAAATGAAAATGTGCACGTGAGTGGGCAAGGTACGGTATGTGAAATGATAATATGAAGTGCATGTGTGCAAGTGATGATAAGAGTGTTCGTGTGCAAGTGAAGAAACATAAAGGTGCACGTGTGCACAATGGGAGGAAAAATGAAAGTGTGATGAGGGTATAAAATGGTAGAGTGGATTTAAAAATGCATGAGCCTAGGGAATTCATGCATATTGGGTACGGGGAGACCTAAATCGTGACTCAATTTGCCCTTTTATAGAGGGAATACAAGCGTGCTAAGGCTTAGAAAAAGCCACACTCGTCTATATTCCATATTTAAGGGGACTCTCAAGCAAATGAACCCTATAACTAGCATGAAATGCAAAAATCCTAAAATAGAGGGAAAAGGGGTTCGAGGGGCATGCAAAATGATAAAACTAAAAAGAAAGCATGACATGTGATGAGCATGCAAACATGTACTAACGAGGGGAAATCCCTAAGGGTCTAGCGTTGGACTAGCCCATTCTATGAATTCCGACTAGCGTTGGACTAGCAGAAACGTACATTCATCCATTACATTCATTCATAGCTATGGAAAGCGAGTAGACATGTCAAACACTCATAAACACATAGCACATAACATTTAGCATGCTCGACTAGATGCAAGGCCTTAACAAAGCACATTAACACGTAGCAACTAAGCATGCAAGACACATAAAACAATTAAAGCCCTAACTATTACATTTGCTAGCTAGGCACATGACTTCGATAGGTCTTCATTGAATGCTCCTCCAAACCCTATCTATTACATTAGGGAGACCCTACTACAATCTAAAAGGGGGAAAAGGAATAAAATAATTAAATCCCTAACTATTACAAGCCAAGAGGTGTACACATACCCCATAAAGAGTAACTTAAATAAAAAGCAAAAGTAAATGACATAAATAAAAGAAATTAAAGAAAGGCTAGGAAAGCAAAGTAGACATGTATTTCACTTAGCACGTTGGATCACATAGGAGAGACACAAAAATGAATAAAAGAAATTATACCGCCCCCTTTGAATGATATCCAAATGAAAGAAAAATGGCTTCAAAACAATAAAAATGTCACGGCACCTCAAATAGTAAAGTATAACAAAGTCACCAAATCTCTCCTAATTGCAATTTAAATGAAATCAAACAATACATAGTTTCCAATAAAGGGGTCCACCAAGGACCCAAATGCAAGCATTAATCAACCATTCAAAGTCAATTGAAACATTTTAGAAATTTTGAAAGTCCAAAAGCAAGAAAAAGGCCAAAGCCAATTTATTTCAGAAAATTTAAGAAGATAGGCGAACACAAGCTCATTTGGACACAAAGTTCTTAAACTCTTGCATTAAGTATCACCTTAGCAAAACATAGTAACCAATGAAGGCAAACAAGCAATTGAATTGAAACATTAATGCTACCAAAGACTCAAATGTGAACACTAGCCAAGCATTCAAGCTTAATCAAACACTTTTAGGAACTTCAAAGATCCAAAGGCAAAGAAAAGGTGTATGAATGATTCAAATGCAAATATCTTAGGACCTAATTGCAAGAACATGGAATGTAATTGGGCCATAATGCATTGCTGCAAAAATCTCAGGGACCCAATTGATTAGTTTTCTCAATTTTGGGTCATAGTTGCATAAGGGGAAACTTGAGGGGGTTAAGAGGCAATTTTGAAGAATTATTCCATGCATGCACGAGGAAAATTTCTGCAATGAAAACCATTCAGCAACTTTGAAACTTTCTGCAACTTTCGGCCAAACACCTTTGCTGCAATCTTCTTAAACTCAAATCTCCTAATCACAACCTTGGTTAGATTTTTCCAAAAACAACTAACTTCATTCATACTAAACAACAGAAAGCTTAGCCACTACATTCAAACAAACGAAAAACTTAGCAAAACATCAATGGTTTCAAACTTCAGCAAGCAATGGAGCCTGCTGCGATTTGTTTTCAAGCTCAGGAAGAGAGAAAAAAAATGGAGTCTGCTGCAATATTTGTCCACAAGTTTCTATCATCGAGTGCAAACTTTTGGCAAACAAAGTTCATGCAAAACCTTCTAATCATCTCCAGTTAAAAACATTTAACACTCCAATGAATAAACGAAAACTGAAGCCTTTGCCTATGAATGAAAATTTTTCAGCAAACCGAGAGTGGAACTTGCTGCAATTTTCTTACAAATTCAGATTTTTATCACAACTTTGATTAGATGTTTTTAAACCCAACATCACAACCTTAAACCAAGCCACTAACTACACCACCACCATGATCCAAACAAGCAGGAAACTCAGAAAAATATCATACAAAGATTCTGGAAAGCATGCGTGCAACACAGGATTCTAGCAAAACCAGCAAGCAGATTTCATTCATTACCCAGCAAGCATTGGATCTCAATTCAGGTATTTCAGCCCCCAAACATACAAAACATGCATCTTATACCTATAACTACCCAAAAACAGCATAAAAAAAATATACAAACCCACAGAACAAAAGGGAAATCAACGAATTAAAAGTCAGAAATTCAACTTGCCGAAGAAGCGTGCTATTTTTCTGGTTTTGTTCTTGTTCCTCACATGGACAGGAGCAATACTCAAATAAGAATCTATGACACTAGCTTACAAGAAAAATCTAGACTTGCATCCCAAAACTCAACCTAAGACAAACCACCAACCAAAGTTGGAAACTTTAGACAATTTTCTCTCGGCCAAAAACACCAATATGTAAGATATCAACTCCCCACCCAAACTCCAGATTTTAACAAACCCAAAACAAGAAACCTTAGTCATATTGAAGCCAGACCAGAATCAACAAGGACACAGAAATTCAAACAAATAACTAAAGAAAAAAGCTTTGACCTTTAAAAGAAGAAATCGATACCTGAAATGGAGAAAGAGCTTGAACGATTCAGCAAACACTCAACGGAAAAGCGATGATGATGCGGTTGTCTTCTTCCAATCCCAAATCTCTTTTTGTTCTTACGGTTGAAAACCCTTCTTGTTTTGCTTTCTTCAGCCGTCTGCAGCCTTTCCCAACAATCTTCCTTTCGTTTCTCTATCAAGCTTACCGCTTTTCCTAGCCTTTTCTCTTCTTGCGCGCAGGTTTCTTTTCCTCTTGGTCGGCAGCTTCACCCTTTCTACGCTACTCCCTCTTCCCTCAATCTTTCAACGGATTCTTAGCCGTCGCTCTCTCTGATTTCTTCCCCCTTTTTCCAGACCCTTGCTATTTTTCTATCTCTCACGCTCTTCCTCTCTCTTGCTCACTCCAGATTTTCCAGCCGTCCTCTTCTAAAACCTCCCCTTGCGGCTGATGTTTTCTTCTTGCCTTTTATATGGAACTCAAGGCTACTAAACCCTCACCCCAATGGTGAGGATGAAGGGCCTGTCCTTCCTTCACATCCAGCCATCCAAAGGAGCCTCTGAGATTGTGCTTTGCACGCTGCAAAAATTTGCAGCGTGCATGCCGCGACTCTTTTTCTTTTTTTTTTTTAACTAATTAATTAATTAAACAAAATTCATAATAATAGATAATAATAATAACAAAAACAACTTAATTAATATTAGATAAAAATAAATAAACCAGAAACAACAAAATGCAACTTTCCAATTTCTTTTTTTTCATTTTTCCATTTTTCTCTTTTTTTTTTCAAAATAACTTAAAATAAAATAAAATGCCAAAGGGTTGAATTTAAAAGAAATAAACATATTTTGTGAGCAATTTTCTTCTCTTTTTTTTTATGATTTTCTATGCTAAAACTTGAAAAGCTTAAATAACAACTAATATGACAAATAAAAAATAAATAGCAAATGAATTAGACAAACTAAAGAAGCTAAAACAAAATAACAACTAAAAGTGCAAAACAAACAATAATGAACTAAAATGCAAACAATCTAAAACAAAATCATGAATTAGATGCAACATACAAAATTATTTAAAAATTTGGTGTCTACAGTTTGCCCCTCTTTGTCTGAGTTTTGAAAAAACTTGAGACAAAGAAGTAGACACCAAATACTTACCAGTGTTATTCGGTTGCAAAAATGATCCGAACGGACAGGAATTCTAAAACGGGACTGACCCGAACATGAATTTAAAACGGGACTGACCCGAGCAGGAATTTAAAACGGGACTGACCCGAACAGGAATTTAAAACGGGACTGACCCGAACAGAAATTAAACGGGACTGACCCGAACAGGAATTTAAACGGGACTGGCCCGAACGGGAATTTAAACGGGACTGACCCGCGGCTAGCAGCGGGGGAAAATGAAATGCTCACTAGTGGGACTGACCCACGGCTAGTGGCGATGCAAAATGAAAATGCGGGTATGTATGAAGAAAACTGTATAAGACTTTATTTGAAAATTTATCTAAAGATTTGCCCCAGTAATGAATTGGTCAGTGGGATTAAACCTGAACCTGCCATGATAATCGGCCAGTGGGATAAAACCCGATCCTGCCGAGGTTGGCGGGATGAAACCCGGTCCCAACGAGATATGAACGGTCAGCGGGATAAAACCCGGTCCTGCCGAGGTTGGCGGGATGAAACCCGGTCCCAACGAAGTAAGCGGTCAGCGGGATAAAATCCGGTCCTGCCGAGGTTGGCGGGATGAAACCCGGTCCCAACGAAATAATCGGTCAGCGGGATAAAACCCGGTCCTGCCGAGGTTGGCGGGATGAAACCCGGTCCCAACGAAATATGAACGGTCAGCGGGATAAAACCCGGTCCTGCCGAGAATAAAAGCGGTCAGTGGGATAAAACCCGAGCCTGCCGAGGATAAAAGCGGTCAAGAAATTGAATTTGATTTTCCAAGAAACAAGAATTTGAACTTGATTTTTGATTTTTGACATTTTTTCTTTTTTCTTTTCTTTTTTTTTTCAAAAATAAATTTGCCTCAGTTGGATGAATTTTTGCAATTTGAGTCCATAGTTGATTCGATATCGCCATGTCGCTACACCTTTTGATCAATTTTGATTGCAACATTTTCAAATCTGCCTTTGTTCCCCGGAGGCCTCTTTCCAACACCAATTTCCAGTGCGAGGTGTGATTACTTTCTCCTGTGCATGCAAATTTTCCTGTGAAAGAAAAAAAAAACAAAGAAATTGCCATCACCATTTGATCTGTTTTCCTTCGAGAATCGTGTAAACATGAGTCTTTCAACGCCTTTATCAACTTTTGCTGCGGCAGCCGATTGAGTTGGATTTCTCACCCTGAAGGCTTTTCCAATTTTCAAACTGACCAGGTATGTGCTTTGTTATATTGTGAAGTCTGTGTAGCTGGCTTGGCTGAATTTCAACTGTTCCCAAAAGATGACTGAATCCAAGCATGCTTTTTGCAATAAACCATGGGGATTGTCATTCACCACAATTCAATGATAAAGAATGAGGTATGCAAGAAAATTCACATGTCATGTAAAAATGAATATACACGAGAATGTACACCTAACCATTTGTGCTTAAATTCTACAAAAATGCCATGAATGCAAGTAATTTGGAAAAAATGAGTTTCCTAAGAATGTATTTTGCAAAAGAATGTTTTACAAAATGACAGCTTTGGCCAACAGATGTCATATTCAAATCTCTGGATATCTTAGCTCCGGAATTCAATGTTGCCAGAGGTATGACAAAAATGAGAAGAAATCTAAATGGACCAAACCACCAGTTGTTCCTCTTTGTGCTTGCTCATTGCAGAAACCTACCTTGGCGCCCATTCGGGTTTTCACCAAGGTTGTACCCCACCCTTTTTGTTGGTTTTTTCTTTTTCTTTTTCTTTTTTTTTCTTGAGGTGCCCTTGTGGGTTTTCACCTAATGAAACAATGGAAGAACTCAAGCATAGTCAACTCAGGAATGTAAGTTGAAGATTGCTGGCATCAGTAAAATGCGCTTCCCTTATAGACTTAACCGAAGGCATTATGGACATCACGTGCCAGTTGATTAGCAAAATCCCTAATAGAAATGCAGCAAGTGACGAAAGCCAGGACTTTTGGGCTTTTGTAATGAGGTCAGGTGGGGTGTTTTTCAAGAAAAGTTGAGGCTTGAAAGCAGGCTTGATGAAAGGTGTGAAATAAACTGAGATTGCATCATTTTGAAATTATCTCCAATTTTTGAACGAAACCAAGGAAAACTTGCCCCAGTTTGCTTGGATTTTTCTCTCTTTGCATTTTTTTCATTGCATTTTTCTCACTTTTTACATTTTTCTTCAAAAAACTAAATTTGCCCCAGTGTGGGGTTTGCAATTCTCAGGGGTTGCCAAACGAAAATTATTGTTCTGATAGTTCAAAGGGGATGACTAGGGATGAAATGTTTTGATCGGAAAGGAAGATGGCCTGACTTTTGCCTCGTCTCTTGCATGATTTCCTAAAAGAAACTTTGCATAATCAAATAAAGAACATCTTACACATGTCCGAGTTGATAGGTTGAGGGAATGTCTGTCCTTCCATCTCTCCTTTGAACACCCAATAAGCTTTGTCAATTTGAAGCAAATTTGCCTTCGACTTCATCTTTCATCGCTTTAGCACTTTGTTTCCTTCTTCAGAAGATCGGTGGCTGATCCTTTTGTTATGAACATAGGCCATGCGTTTTGACAACGTTGGTCATAGCACATAGCATTCAACTGCTTTTCATCAATCAGAATCAATCGTTAATGATACTGCTTTAACCAATCAACTTTCAACCTGGCTGGAAAGGGATTTTCTCAAATGAAGGGATTTATCAATGAAGGAATTTCCAAATGAAGGGATTTTTCCAGTGAAGGGATTCATCAATGAAGGGATTTTTCCAGCGAAGTGATTTTCAATGAAGGGATTTTTCAATGGTTTTTCTCAATGAAAGCTTTCTCAATGAAGGGTTTTATTATTGAAGGCTTTCTCAAAGAAGAGATTTCTCAATGAAGGGATTTTCTCAAATGAAGGGACTTTCCAATGTATGGCTTCCTCAAAGAAAGGATTTCTCAACGAGGGGATTTTTTAATGAAGGGTTTTCTCAATGAAGGCTTTCTCGAAGAAGAGATTTCTCAATGAAGGGACTTTTCAATGTATGGCTTCATCGGATTCCAGAACAATGATATTCAAAGGGTCAAGTAATTTCATCTTTGGCCATCTTAAAGAAATAAAAAAAATTCAGGACAATAATCAAATAAAACAAATTATGCATTTCATGCAACTTCAAAACTCAATTGCAAAAGACTCTTTCATTAAGCTATTCACATATGCAAGAAAAAGTTTTTGTGAACTTTAGTAAATGACAACCCCTAGATTTATCGAAATTCCCTTCGAGAGGGAGGATAATCAGCCATCCAAATTGTGCAGAGTTCCTTCAGGATTTTCAAATTTCGTCATTGGAGGTGGATGCCTCAAAGGTGTCCTTGTGTCTGGGAAAAGGGTTTGTACTTATACTTGGTCCTTGTTCTTCTCTTCCTCTCAAAATTATGTCTCTGGCCTCAATCATGTCCTGAATTTTGTGTTTAAGTACCCAACAGTTGGCAGTAGAATGTCCCGGAGCTCCAGAATGATAGGCGCAAAAAGATTGAGGATTATAACCAGGGGGAACTCCTTTAGCATAGACTTTAGGAGGTATTGTACCAATTTTCCCTGCGGCCTTGAGCTGCTCATATAGTTGATCCAAGGGCCGACCTAATTTGGTAAAAGTTCTATATCGGGCCGGGTCTTGGGTGCCGGCGGTCTTTTGATAGTTGTAGTTATGGTTGACGGGTAAGGTGGGTCTTGGATGATAAGGAGAGCGAGGTCTAGTTTGAAAGCTATGTGGAGAAATATGAAATGGTGTTGTAGGTGTGTTTGGGTAATTTGGTCGAGGTCGAGGATGAGGGGTATTAATGTGATAAACAGGATGAGGGTTTGAATAGTCAGGGTAAGGGTTTGAGTAGGTAAGGTATTGTCGAGGTCTGAGTATTGGAGCAGGGTTTCGATTCCAGACAAAAGCAGTTTCCCCCTCTTTCTTTTGGAATTGTTGTTTCTTCCCATTACTACCTTGGCTTTGCAAAGCATCCAACTGTGATTTGAGGGCAGACACATTAACAATCTTTCCAGCTTTCACGAAATCATCAAATTCCTCAAGCTTATTAACAATTGCGGCAAATGAGCATCCAGTCATGCGGAAAATTTCTTCAAAGTACGGCGGATCATGTGCCTTAATGAAAGCGCGTATGATTTCGTCCTCAGTCATTGGTGGCTCGACCTTTGCAGCTATTTTTCTCCACCTTTTGGCATAAGTCTTGTGGTCCTCAGAGGGTTTTCTTTTTGTTCCTTCCAACGTGGTTCGCGTCGGAGCCAGCTCGCAATTATACTCGTACTGCCTTACAAAAGCGTTGGACAAGTCAAACCAGGTCTTCGCTTCTTCGGGTTTCAGCTTGGAATACCAGTCGAGTGCATCCCCCTCCAGACTTTCTGGGAATAGCCTCAAAGGCAGATTTTCATCATCTGTTGGCCTACCCAACTTGTTGGCGAACAATCTGAGGTGTGTCTTGGGATTGCCCGTCCCATCATACTTGTTAAACTTCGGAGTTTTGAACCCCTCAGGCAATTGCACATTCGGGAAAAGGCAAAGCTCATCGTAATCCAAGACTCCTTGTTTGTTCAACCCCTGACTTTTCTTTATAAACTCATCGAAACGGTCCAGGCGTTTAAGAAGCTTTATATCAACGGGAACGGAAGATTCCCCAATTTCTGGCTTGGTTTGAATAGTATGGTCTGGTAGGAATGGCTCAGCAGTAGTGTGATAAAAGGTATTTGGCTCAGGTGGTATGTTTAAAGTAGCTTGGGGTGGTGGGCCTTGCATGTGAGCAGGGAAAAATGAAGGACCAGGAGGGTAAGTGTATGGCAAATGTATGGTGGGATATGTGAAAGTTCCTTCGGTTGGAATAGGGAAAGATGGAGTATCAGTGACTTGAGTTGAAGGGATGACAAATGGCTCTGGCTCTGGCTGCCTGTCAGGTACAGGTTCAGGTTGAACTCCGCTGCTGATTAACTCATCAATCAACTTCCTTTGGGTTGCCATTTCAGATGCCATTTCCCCAAATTTGGCGAGTAATTCAGTCAACTGAACTCCGGGACTTGTGGCTTCCGGTTGGGTAGTTGCAGCGGTCTTATCAGACGATCCTGGCCGAGTACTCATGTCTACACGATTCTTTTGGGCTTTACTACGGGATCGCGTTATGATGGGGCTTCGCCGAAAAGCTATGTTTAAATATTACCTGAGAATTTTTGAAAGATTACCCTTAGATTTAACCCTCGCTTAGTTATAATAAAGATAAAGTGTGACAGCCCCACTTCCCCCTAAGGCGAACCAAAGGGTTCGGCGGACCGCCTGCCCAGCTCTCGCCGGGACTCAGTCAGTCGCTATAAGATAAGACCACAAAAACCACAAAACAATCGGAATAACAATAATTTCAAACTTAAACATAAACTTATATACATATCCATCCCAAAAGTACCACAATTTATGTACAAAGGTTCTCCATTCTCCATACAACCAGCCCACCAAACATTGGGGCGAGAACCAAAACAAAAGAAACAACAGTACTAACTCGGCTAGTCTATGCGCAGCTTCCGTCCTTGCATGTCTCCCCCTGCTAAGGAAAACAAAAACTAACGGGATGAGCTGGAAAGCTCAGTGAGGTTCCGTACACATAAGCAACAAGAGAATCAATGCGTTCAATACATATAAACAACACTTCAAGATACAAGTACAAATAAAGCGATAAACACATTCATGAAAAGGATACGGGCTCACAAGGAGCCATTCATTCATTCATTCATTCTCCTTTCTTTCCCCTAACTTCAATCATTTGAAAATGCATTTTGTAAAAATTAGAAATAAAACCCCTCGTTCATTCATTCGTTCATTCATTTCATTCACCCCGTCCCTGGCTTTTGGCCAGGCTCCACCAACCTACAAGGTAATACTCGAGTATACCGAAACGTTCACCCAAGTTCCTAGTCGCCCGACCGAGTCCGCTTCTGGCGCGAGACGACCGGTAACAAGGGGCAATGGCCAGTTCAGCCCAAAGGCTTACATTCATGCACAATTAATATTTCAATCGCTCAATCATTAAAATTTCACAATCATTTAGGCTAAGTGCGATAAAGTACACACTCGCCTCAAAAATCAATTTAGCAATCATTAAAAGCGTTTAACATGTCATCAATCATTCAAACAAGCCATATAATCAGGAAACATAACAAACAAGGAACACTCACCTATACACGCAAAATAATGCCCACTTCTCAATCACCAATGAAACCTAAAATGACACAAAGACCGCATTACAATCCATCTAACATGATTTCGATGAAATCAAGAAATACCCGACTACTCGCGAGTAAACGTATAAAAAGACCTTCAAAGTAAAGAGGGCACTTGGATCCATAGACAAGAATAACCCTAATGCAACCCAAACCAAGATGGTTATAAAATCTTTAAGAGGAAACACTTAACTCAAAACAATTCAAATTTCCAAGAGAGAGGCTAAGAAAACATTCTTTAGGAATTGCTTATAAGATTCAAAAGCGTATAAATTCAAGTGGCCAATAAATGACCAAAGCCTTGATGAGAATCATGTGAAAAAGGAGGATAAAATACTTTAACTTCCACACTTAAAACCTTGCTTAAAAGCAATTCACTTGTGGCCGTTAAAACCCTATCTCACACCATTATATGTTAAAAGGCATAAGGAACATTTAAAGTTCAAACGGAAGAGGTGTCATGTTTAAAAGGGTAAAACGGTCACCTTACATGCCAAACAATAACATACAAGTTCGAATAGCAACTTAGCCTTCAAACCTTTATTAAAAGACCCGATGACACTTCCAAGGAAATACGTTCACTTTGATACAAAATACATTTCCAAAACCACTTTATTTTATTCAATTGACAAGAAAGTAAACGGACGGCATGTCCCTTGTGTTTACCTATTTTTCCAGCCATATAGGCTTCATTATTTTTCTCAAATCAGTCCCAACATGTCATATAGCATAATCTCATGTCCCAAGGCCATTCACTAGGCTTCAAATCATATAAATACAACAATAAATATGAAAAGCAAGCTAGAAACATTTTCGGATAAAAACAGTTTTAACATCATTTTGCGGTTTTGGCACCATTGGCGCTACGATTATCGGATGAAGGTATAAGATACACCGTTTCGAAGCTAACAGGTAGGGTTACAACAATGTAGAAGGCCACTCAATCCAAATCCTAGTACAACTAGGTCAAATATGCCAAATTCTAAACCAAAACCACCAAAAACAGGTTTACAAATCACACAATGCTGTAATCAGTACAACTCAGTCTATACAAGTCCAAATGCATTAATTCCAAGGGCATATGCTAGCTAAGACATTCGGCTACATTTCATCAGAAGACACCAACATCCAAATCCAAAGCAATTCCAGTCAAAATGGCCAATTACAAGTGCAGTTTTCGCATTCTGATCAACCCAGAATAGCAACAGTAAAATCGACATATCTCACTCTACACTAATCCAAATGACCTGAAATATTTCAGGCACTTCAAACTCATTAATACCTACAACTTTCATGTTTTGAGAAAAGTCCAATTCGGCCTCTAACCCTATGATCTAAAACCGGACAGAATTAGGGGATTATGAACCCTAACTTTTCACAATGCACTCCAAATCCAAAATTGGTTGCAATTATCAACAATTCACACCTACTACAGTCATTATAGTCCATTTCCAATCATCCAAGATGGCCACAACATCCCATTCATATTAAACCAGAAAATTCATCATAAAATTGAAAACTTCACCAAAACTCTTCAAATCAAGAAATAATTCACATAATCCATCACTTTAGCTCACATTAGGCACAAATGAACCATCATTAAGTATAGGAGGGAGTTCATATACCACTTACCAAGTAAACAAGAGAGAGGGAGATGTTGGACACCTTAGCTCTT
This sequence comes from Coffea arabica, assembly GCF_036785885.1. Lineage (NCBI taxonomy): Eukaryota > Viridiplantae > Streptophyta > Magnoliopsida > Gentianales > Rubiaceae > Coffea > Coffea arabica. The sequence goes on along the minus strand of NC_092312.1, from coordinate 49,025,473 downwards.
CAAACAAACTTCACTAAACTACTTACTAGCACCCAAGGGAGGAATTTTATGGAGTGGAATCTAGTTTAGGCTTTTGTTTTTGGAAGATTGAACCAAATGGAAGCTTGAAAATTGATGGAGTTTCTTCCTTCTTGAGCTTGGGGATGGCCGGCCAACAAGGAGAAGAAAATGGTGATTTTTAAGTGAATTTTTGGAGATATTAACCAATTTTGGTCAAAAGTCAAAATAGTGAATAGTAACTCTTAAAGTAAAACCAATAAGAGGGTGACACTTGTCACCTCATTAATGCAATCTTATCACTTCTTTTTCCTCTCACATCAATCAAATCTCACTCTCTACTTATCTCTTAACACCCGATAAATTTTACACAGTACCCGGAATTTAACCTAATTGGCCGAATTTTTCCGAACTTTTCGCACTAGTGGGTCCCACGTCCATTATATATTCTTAATTTTCTAAAAACTCTCCAATACGAGAAAAATTATCTAAAAACTTTAATTACTCATAAAAATTCCTCATGAAAATTTCCTAAGCCAGAAAACGCAGAAAACATGCTATTAAAGGAAGTAAAACCCTCGGAAAAGATTAGGGTTTTTTTTTTCGGGTTTTCACATAAAGAAAAGAAAAGAAAAAGAAAAAGGCAAGAGTTAGTAGATATCCAGAAAATTCGGATGCATGTCCTATGGGGGGACCCTTTTTGTGCCAGGGGTAGGCCTAGCATGAAAATGCAATCCTCCAGAGCAGGCACTATACAATACCTGATGGATCCGATCAGCTTATGGAGTGAAAAATAATTGGAAAAATTTGGCCCATTGGAGTGAGAAGAGACGTTTGTCAAAATGAGGTCAACGTCCGAATGGATTGATCACTTTTGATTGATACAAGAATTTGCAAAAACGCACGGGTTTGACCTTGACGAACTTCCTATCAAAGAGGTTGGAATTCGTTGACCAAATTTTCAGTGAAGCACAGGTCAAAACCCCAACTGATCAAATGGCTGGATGCAATGGATGGTTTTCTCAAAAATCGACTAAATTTCCCAATTTGAAATTCGACATTGAAAACCCTAATTGGGCAAATGGGTTGAATGAAATTAACAATTTATTTAAAATCGACCGAATTACCCTAAAAAGAGAAACGGGTCAAATGATTTGAGTGAAATTTAAAAATTTACTTAAAATGATCGAATCATCCTAAAAAAGGAATTTGATCGAATGAAATTGAGAATTTTATGCAAAATGGACCGGATCGCCCTAAAAGGGTAAACTGGTCAAATGAATCGGACGAAATTGATGATTTATCGAAAATCGACAAAATTGCCCTAACTAATCAAATGAATTGAATGAAATCGGTGATTTATTCAAAAAATCGACTAGATTGCCCTAAAATGGATAAACTAGTCAAATGAATTCAAAATCGACTAGGTTGCCCTAAAAATGGGTGAATTAGCCAAATGAAATGAAGATTTATTCAAAAATCGACCGAATGACCCTAAAAGGGGTAAATTGGTCAAATGAATTGATGATTTATTCAAAAATCGACCGGACGACCCTAAAAAGGGTAAATTGGTCAAATGAATTGAATGAAATTGATGATTTAAAAAATGACAGAACAGGTTGGATGAAATTGATAAATAACTTGATCAAATGAATTGAATGGAATTGATGGTTTATTCAAATATGGGTTGAATTGTCTACCCATTGGTAGTTTCAAAAATTTATTGCGATGCATTAGCCTATGAGCCTTCTAAAATCAAATTTTGGCCTCAATTTATTTATCGTCTCAATAGGAGGAATCATTTGGGAATTTTCTTCAAATTAATGTCCTTTTATGCAAGGGAATTTTACCAATTTTGATAAAATGGCCAAAAAGTGATTATTAGACGCTCATATTCCAAAGATCGCTCTTATGAAGACGATCGGATCCTACCTTACCTTGTGCACTAACCCTTTTGGATGATACAAAAATGTAAACATGCAAGTCTCCTTGGATTAAGTATCCGAGACACAAGGTGGTTTTATTCCTAACACGGGATCCCCTAAAAGGCATTCCCTTTCTAGGGTTTAATGCATGATGCCATTTATTAAAGCGATGTAAATATGCAATTCGAAATGAAACGTGACCTAAGGAACCCTTTATTTGCCAGGGTTGGCCTAAAATGGTATGGCATTATTAATTTATGAACAAAATATACCACAATTTTCAAACGTGCAATAACCTATCTACAAGGGTAGGTCCTAAAAGAGGATCATGCCAGACCTCTTATTTCCTAACATTTGTGAATGCAAAAGATAAGAAACAAGGAAACGTTAGTTCAACACATAATCACATAACACGTTGGACAATTAGATGATACAAAAGCAACAAAGAAATAAGGAAAGAGGGTGGGATCCCTCCCCTCGTGCATGGTGTCCCTGATAGGGTAAGGTCGACTCTACCCTAGGCAATTCTAGGATGCATGAGGATGGGGTTCGCTAATGCATCTAGACTCGACAAGCTCATGGGTCCCCGAGCCTTCAGACTTGGAAACCAAGGGTCATCACTCCCAAGGTTCCTTGTCGGTGGCTCGAGCGATTCCCCAGACGTTGCTACGCACACGTCGTGTTACGGCTACCCGTCTGGGCGAATCTAAAAAAAATCCTCAACCTTCGACTAAAAACTAATAGGTTATCAACCTAAAGTTTAAAGCGGAAGATCGAGTGACCCCTCGGATCATGCTACGCACACGTCGTGATACGATCACATGTCCAAGTGGGTCGCCTAAAATCCTAATAGGGTGGAGTGGCGTGACAAGCCACTAAAAGAAAAATAAATGAGGGGTAAAAATAATTAAAGCGTATGCGCGTATGCTAGTGCTCGTTTGGAGGGGAGGGATCAAGAACCAACGCGAGGCTCTAAGGTGACACACCCCCCCAAATGCAATGCGAGCGCGAGGTAAGCAAGTAAACATACATCCAATCAACCAATCATACATTCGTGAGCGACGGAGTAGTTGGATACGCGTGAAATACAAAAATCCTAATAAAAGGAAAAATGCAATCCTAAACACCCATATGTGATATATGAAAAGATTAAAAGAAGAAAAAGATTGATTAAATCAAATTTGCTCGGACTCTCGAATATCCCCAGTGGGGTCGCCAACTGTCGCGCCCCATTTTTTGATAAATAAATAAATGGTTTAAAAAATGTATTTGTGATTGGAAAATGAATTGAGATTTAAAAGAAAAATGGGTCTAAATGGGGTTTTGAGAATGCGACGATTTGACCCAAAATGTAGTTTAAAAAGGGTTTTTGAAATAAAAATCGGAGTCGCCACTTGGTAATGAGTTAAGGTATACCAAGTCACCTAAAAATGAATTTTTAAAGAAAAATAGGAAAAAGTGGTAAGAAACCCCTTTTAAACGACTCCTAGTCCACGTAAACCAACGAAAAAGGTTCGGGAGTCACATTTGACGAAGGGGAAGGCAAGGATAGAAATCCAAGGCACCCCTTCGACCTAGCCAAGGCTAGTTGCGTGATTTAATCAAAGATTTTCTTGTTTTAACCAAAGAATTTATTACATTTGGATGCACTACATGAATGCAAACCCTAGACCTAGGGGTATTGGGGGAAATTTCTCTTCAAAGGTTGAGTGGTGCCAATCACATTAATTGTGAAGCCCAATAACGATCCTTTGAAGAAGTCACGAATAATGCGAGTGGGATGCAAATGAATGGAATACATGTATGCAATGTGAGGACATGAGTTAAAAAAAGTAATAAAAAACAATAAATATGTAAATGAAAATGTACACGTGAGTGGGCAAGGTACGGTATGTGAAATGATAATATGAAGTGCATGTGTGCAAGTGATGATAAGAGTGTTCGTGTGCAAGTGAAGAAACATAAAGGTGCACGTGTGCACAATGGGAGGAAAAATGAAAGTGTGATGAGGGTATAAAATGGTAGAGTGGATTTAAAAATGCATGAGCCTAGGGAATTCATGCATATTGGGTACGGGGAAACCTAAATCGTGACTCAATTTGCCCTTTTATAGAGGGAATACAAGCGTGCTAAGGCTTAGAAAAAGCCACACTCGTCTATATTCCATATTTAAGGGGACTCTCAAGCAAATGAACCCTATAACTAGCATGAAATGCAAAAATCCTAAAATGGAGGGAAAAGGGGTTCGAGGGGCATGCAAAATGATAAAACTAAAAAGAATGCATGACATGTGATTAGCATGCAAACATGTACTAACGAGGGGAAATCCCTAAGGGTCTAGCGTTGGACTAGCCCATTCTATGAATTCCGACTAGCGTTGGACTAGCGGAAACGTACATTCATCCATCACATTCATTCATAGCTATGGAAAGCGAGTAGACATGTCAAACACTCATAAACACATAGCACATAACATTTAGCATGCTCGACTAGATGCAAGGCCCTAACAAAGCACATTAACACGTAGCAACTAAGCATGCAAGACACATAAAACAATTAAAGCCCTAACTATTACATTTGCTAGCTGTAGACACCAAATTTTGGTGTAATTTCATTTACTATTTATTTTTAGTTTTTTATTTGTCGTGTCAGTTTTATTTGATTTTTAGTTTTTAGTTTCTAGTTTTTATTTTTATTTTTAAGTTTTTAGCATAAAATTTCTTGAAAAAAAGGGGGAAAAGAGAAAAATGATGAAAAATGAAAAATGAAAATTGCACTTGTTTTTTATTGTTTCTAGTTGTTTTTATTCAGTGTTAATTTTACTATTATCATTTATTATCATTTTTGTTAAATTACTTTTCAAAATAAAAAAAAAAAAGCCGCGAAATGCAAGCTGCAATTTTTTGCAGCTTGCAAAGAAGGACCTGTGCGGCTCCTTAGCTGCAAATAAAGCTGGAGTGTTTGAGGGTTTAGAGGGTTAGGATTTCCGATATAAAAGGAAAAAAAACAAGCAGCCGCAAAGGAGAGGAGGAGGATTCTAGGTTTCACGGAAAAGAGAGGAAGAGAGGAGAGAAAGTGACGGACGAACAAAAGGGGCTGAGAAAGAAAAGGTTACGGGAGGGAGCGGAAAAAGAAAAGAGAAGGAAACCAGGAGAGGACTTGGAGTGGCAGTTAGGGTTGAAAAGAGAGGGAGCAAGGTTGGAGGTGTCAAGAGAAAAACGGCAAAGGAAGGACGGAAGAAGTAGCAGGACCAGAAAGAAGGGACTTTGGACCAAGCAACGTCAAGCGACGCCCTTTCATCACTCCAGCTCTCGTCTGCCCTTGAAAAGGGTAAAGGTAACACTTTCTTTCGATTCTTAGCGGCTTCATTTATGAAACATCGAAGTGATATGTATTCATTCCCGTGTGACTCTAGTTAAGGGAAGGGGTAGGAGATCTGATAAGTTTGTCTGGGGGTTAATAAAGAAACTGAGATCATCTATGAGGTGGCGGGTAGATTTCTTTTGTTTCAGATTCATGACTACAAGAAATATCGCACAGTTTCGATGCTTCGTCCGTTGCTATTGTGTATGTCGCCTGTTTGTATCGGTCTTTTGGCAGTAATAGGTATAAAAGGCTCATATTTCTATTGATTAGGATTTGATTTGCGGCATGACAATAAATACAGAATTGAAAAATGAGGATACAAGCGGCGGAAAGAAAGAAATTTCAGATTAGCATGTTCCTGTATTTTGACTCCTTTATGTGTCTAAATCCCAGTTTTTTATGTTGAGAGTTGAAAAGCATGTTTGTTGATGTCATGATTTGAACTCAGAGTGCGCTAGGTTGACATTTAAGTGTGGAATAAATTTTGCTTTAACAAGCTTGTAGCTTTCGGTTCGTTGCAGCATTTTTGATAGAATTCGATCCTTTGAATTGCTGAAGTTGTAGTGTTTCAATGTTCTTGGTGTTGTTTATGGTTTGACTGTGACTTCATGGATATGTTCGCTATCAAAGCAGTTTGTTATCATGTGTGAGACTAAAAAGGGTGAATTGCTGCAACATGGTCAATCCATTGTAGAAGTAGACTGTCTGCATTAAAAAGGGAAAAATTTCAGTTGCTTTAGATGAAGTCTCGGCTGAGTTTAATGTTCATGTCCAGATGATCAATTTCTGTTTTTTTTTCTATCTTGGGTAAGTTACTGAATCAGTTAATGGGTTAAGGTTCGAATTGTTCCATGGGAATATATCTCGATTAAGCAAAAATGGCATGAACATATGTTTCTGCTGACTTTCTTTGCTGCACGCCTGTTATTCTTGTTCATTTTTGGGTTTAGATTATTTCGTTTGAGGGAGTTAGGGGAAGCTTCCATGCTTTTGCTATGTTTAGGATTTATTTTTACAGATGCGTGTGAGTTTGATGAATGAATGATGAAGTTTTTGTATGATATTCTCGGCATTTTACCCATGCTAATATGAAGATGCAAAGCAAAAAAAAAAAATTTTGCAGCAGAGCAAGGTTGCCGTGGCTACTTTGCTGTTTTCTTTCACTGTAACTATGCACTAGGCTTTGGTTTCTTCCAATTTATTGGTTAGTCTTGTGTAGAAAGAGGGGGGGAAGTGGAAGTTTGTTGCTGAGTTTGCACATTTAAATCTTAAATACTTGAATCATGTTGGAAAACTTGGCTGGAACTTGGACAGTTCAAGTGCCGAACCAGTTCTTGTATGTTTGTTTTTTTCCAGAAATTTGCTGCTTGCGTGACCTTTTGCATGATTTTCTGATGTTTGAACATAAAGATTTTATGTTGGAAAGTGAGATGAATGTTTAATGACCGTGTGGTATCAGTGGTTTGATACTTCGAATTTTTGTTTGTTTGAGATAATAAATCAAAGAGCAAAATGTGGCTGGAATGTTGCAGAAAGTTTAAGAAATGGTTGAAACTTTGTTGCAGAAACATGGCCTTGTAGCAATTCGTATGCATGCATGGGAAAAATCTGAATATTACACTTTGGCCCCCCAAGTCCGCTCTTGTTCTACTAAGGCCCAAGTAATTGGAACATTTAATCAATTTGATCCCTCTAAGTTTCTCTTTGTGCCACAATAGCCCAAGCATGTTTCAGTATCTTGTAATTAAGTCCTAAAATCATTGCAACTTCAATCATTGTTTGACTCTTTCTTTATTTTTGGAATCTTTGAAATGCTTAAACGATTTATTTGGACTTGAATGCTTGAGTAATGCTTGTTTTGGGTCTTTAGTAGCTGCTATATTTGGAAATTGAACGGGTTATTCCGTTTTCTTGGTCTTTAAGCATTTTTTGAGCTCATTCAAGTTGCAATTAGGTGGGTTTGGTGTTTTTGCTTATACTTTACTTTTAAATTGATGCCTTGACCCCTTTATTGTTTTGAAGCCATTTTCCTTCATTTGCTTACCATTATGGGGAGGTATAATCTCTTTTACCCCTTTTGTTTCTCTCCTATGTGGACTAATGTGCTAATTGAAATTTGCATGTCTACTTGCTTTCCTAGCCTCTCCTTATTTCCTTTCATTTATTTCATTTACTTTTGATTTTTATTAATGGGGTATGTGTACACCTCTTGGCCTGTAATAGATAGGGCGTAGCAAGTAATTTGGTCCATTTTCCCTTTCCCCTTTGTTTTAGTTAGCAAATGTAATGGTTGCATGCCTATGTGTTATATGTTAAATGCTTTATTAGGATCTTGCATCTAGTCGAGCATGCTAAATGCTACATGATTTAGATGATTTGCATGTCTAATCGCTTTTTATAGTGTGGATGAATGGAATGGATGAATGTACGTCACCACACTAGTCCAACGCTAGTTGTGGCTTCTTTTATCGTTTCCACTAGTCCAACGCTAGTCGGAATTCATAGAATGGGCTAGTCCAACGCTAGACCCTTAGGGTTTTTCCCTTGTTAGTACATCATTTGCTTGTTCACCACATATCACGCATTTTCCTTAGTTTTATCATTTGGCATGAGCCTCGAACCCCTTTTCCCCTCACTTTAGGTTTTGCATCTCATGCTAGCTATAGGGTTCATTTTGCTTGAGTGTCCCCTTCCGATAAGGAAAACGAGCGAGTGTGGCTACTCGATAGCCTTAGCACGCTAGTTTTGCCTTCTAATCAAAGGGAAAATAGAAGTCGAAAAGTTAGGAGTCAACCCCCGTACCCGACTTGTTGCATTCCCCTAGGGTCATACTTTCATTTTTATCACATCCATACACTTTTAACCACAATTTTGCACATTTCTCAAACCATACTTTATCACTACATTTTTCCTATCACGTGCTCATTTCCACCTCACAAATGAAATTCCACTTTACCTTATATATCTATTATTCTATTTTCACACACTTGCACACAAAAAACACTTGAATTTTATACAATTTCACACATGCACCTTTTTATACATTCGCACACTTGCACTTACATTTCTTGCATCTTTCATACACTTTCACACTTGCACACTTGAATTTGAACTCTCATTTGCATTAATCGACCTCTATGAGGTTTTCCTTTGTTGGCCGCCACAATTCATGTGGTTTGGGACCAAAAGCCTCACAAGAGACATCGTAGAATTTAGGATTGCATTTTCCTTTCCGTTTTGCATTCATATAGTCATATCCAACGTGCGATACATACATTGGGTAGAAAATTAGGAAAGGTAAGGTTGAGTCGCGCAACTAGCCTTGGTTAGGTCAAAGGGGTGCCTTGGATTCTATCCTTGCCTTCCCCTTTGTCAAACGTGACTCCCGAACCTTTTTCTTTGGCTTACGTGGACTAGGAGTCGTTTTAAAAAGGGTTTATTACTACTTGACTTTAAATCTCATTTTTAGGTGACTTGGTACACCTTAAATCATTACCAAGTGGCGAATCCAAACTTTTCTTTTCAAACCCTTTTTAAAAAACTATGTTTTGGGTCAAATCGTCGCTTTCCAAGTCCCATTGAGACCCATGTCTTTTCAACTCACAAAAATCATTTTCCAATCACAATTGAATCAAAATACATTTTTTAAACCATTTTATTTATTTATCAAAAAATGGGGCGCGACAGTTGGCGACTCCACTGGGGACTTCCTAAGTGGGTCCAAGCATTTTTGACTTAACAATTTGTTTCCTTTTTCTACCCTTTCTATGCATGGCATGTGGATATTAGGATTGCATTTTTCATTTTTAGGACCTTTTGTCTTATATACGTAATCGAACCAATCCCTCGACTCACGAATGTATGTTTGAATGAATGTTTACTTTTTATCTCGCGCTTGCATTGCATTTTTGGGAGGTATGGGTCACCCTAGAGTCTCGCGTTGGTTCTTGACCCTTCCCCTCCAAACGAGCACTAGCATACGAGCATACGCTTTACTTCTTTTATCCCTTTTATTTTTCTTTAGTGGCTTGTCACGCCACTCCACCCTATTAGGATTAGGTGACTCACTTGGACATGTGATCACGACACGATGTGTGTGTAGCATGTTCCAATGGGTCACTCAATCTTCCGCTTAAAGCTATTGGTTGATAGCCTTTAGCTTTTGGTCGAAGATTGAGGTTTTGATAGATTCACTCAAACACGTAGCCGTGACACGATGTGTGCGTAGCGGTGTTTGGGGAATCGCTCGAGCCACTGACAAAGAACCTTGGGATTGATGACCCTTGGTTTCTAAGTCTGAAGGCTCGGGGGCCTATGACCTATCGAGTCTAGATGCATTAGTAAGCCAAGCCTCATGCATCCATATTAGAATTGCCTAGGGTAGAGTCAGCCTTATCCTGAACTAGGGACACTATTCACGAGGGGAGGGGTCCCAACCCTCTTTCCTTATTTATCTTTATTGCCTTTTATATTATCTATTTGTCCAAATGTGTTATGTGATTATGTGTTGAGCTCACGTTTCCTTGTCTTTTGTCTTTGGCATTCACAAACATTAAGAAATAAGAGGTCTGGCATGACCTTCTTTTAGGACCTACCCTTGTAGATAGGCTATTGCACGTTTGACAAATTATGGTTTATTTTGTTCATAAATTCATAATGCCATACCATTTTAGGCCTACCCTGGCAAATAAAGGGTTCCTTAGGTCACGTTTCATTTCAAATTGCATATTTTATTGTTTTAATAAAATGGCATCATGCATAAACCCTAGAAAGGGAACGCCACGTAGGGAATCCCGTTTTAGGAATAAAACCAACCCTTTTGTGTCCCATGGGTATTTAACCCTTCAAGGGACTGCACGTTTAAGTTATCGCATAACTGGAGGAATGAGACTCGTAGGTAAGGTAATTGACAAACTACCTTCTTCATTATCAGATGGCTTGCCCTCGCCGCATCTACCAATTGTTAATACCGTCAACTGAGGTTCAACAATGGCCCACCTTCATGTTACCTAGTGAACTGAATCAAGTAGCCCAATTTTTAGGACCAATTGGAGACTTTAAGCAGATCAAATCCAACAATTATTTGGTAGAGGCTTTAGTTCATCTTTGGGACCCCGAGTGTACTGCTTTTAGAATAGGCAATAGGCAAATGACTATAACACTCGAAGAAGTAGCTGGCCTCCTTGGTTTACCCACACGTGGAACTGCCTTGGTGTTTCCATTTGCTTCCGACAAGGCCGAATTTTGTCAAATTATAGGATTGAAAGAGTCCGTACTACGAGGGTCAGATCAGGGCGTCGCCGTGAATATTCTGTTTGAACGATTTGCGCCACGCGATGGATTCGAGAGGCATGTGACGGATTTTGTGTTCACTTCCAAAGCCGTATGGGAGCGCAAAAGGCTACTAGTATATGGGGTAGTTATGGCTGGGACCTATCTCTTTCCGCGAAAAGATCAAAAGATAGCCTTTAAATCAGCAAAAATTGTGAATGACCTTTTCTTAGGAATTCAGGGTAAGCAATGTTCTATAGTCCCGACCATTCTCGCAGATATTTTCTTAGCTTGTACTGGTTGTCGAAAGGGAGAAAAGTTTTTCCATGGGGCGAACTTGGTTTTATACATATGGGCTACGGGACATTTTAAGAGACAAGCATCAGTTGCCGATAGTTTGCTGGTGGTTGGATATAATTGGGTAGTCACACATCCCAAAAGAGTCAACGAGGGAGATCTACCTAAGAACGCATCCGAATGTGTGGACTACTTGGAAACATTGCAAGATTTCAACATTAGGTGAGTATTAGATTGGACAGACTGCTTTGAGCCGATACTTCGCACTAAGGAATCTGAACGTGTTCTCTTGCTGGGTACTCAAGGAATCATCTCATATACCCCGAAGAGATTTCTCAGACAACTAGGTCGCATTCAGGGGCCGCCACCGATTTCCGAGTTTAGTGAAGTCACCATTTTCTTTGATCAGGGGGTATGCCCAAAAGAGATCCCTATGAAGAGCCAAATCATTGAATCTTGGAGAACAATATCCGACGATAGAAGCATTCGTTATCTTCCGGAGCTCAAATAGAAGGGGGTAATGACCGTACCATACGAGGATTGGTTGAAAGATTCTGCCACGCGAGGGTTGCAACATGAGCCGTATGAGGAAATTGAGAAGCTGAGAGCCATCATTAAAGCCAAGGACATGGAGGTGGTACAGTTGAAGAAATCCATCGAAACGCACAAAGGAAAGGCAGAAGAAAACAAGAGGTTATATGAGAAGGAGCGAGAAAGGCGCCAAGAGATGAAGCGGAAATGTGGGGAATTATATGATCAAGCCGAACGTGTCAAGATGCCATATGCTAGAGAAAGTAAAGACTCTGTACTAGATAGGCTTAGGAACTTTGGTGATCTTGTACGAAATCGCCTTCGCGATATGATGTAAACAGATGTATCTGGTTTCTGCAATGAAATGAATCTCTTCCCTCTTCACAAAGTGTTTGTCAAATAACAGGTTTGATTAATGGGTCTCATTCCGAAGGTGTTGCATCATGCTAGGCCTACCCTTGGCACAAAAAGGGTTCCCCAACTAGGACATGCATCCGAATTGTTCGAATAGCTACTAACTCATGTCTTTTTCTTTTTCTTTTTCTCTTTTGAATAAATTGCAGAAATTCAGTAATCATTGGTTTATCTAAAGAAGTCTTTTGCATTCTCAGGTAAATTTCAAAATAGCTTTTCGGAAAAGCCCCATTATTACGCGATCCCGAAGTAAGGCCCAAAGGAATCGTGTAGACATGAGCACTCAGCCAGAATCGTCCGATAAGGCCGTTGCAACTACCCAGCCGGAGGCCGCAAGTCCTGGGGTTCAGTTGACTGAATTACTCACAAAATTTGGGGAAATGGCATCCGAAATGGCCGCTCAAAAGAGGTTAATCGACGAACTCGTTAGTAGCGGAGTGCAACCTGAGCCTGTGCCCGCCACACAACCACAATCTGAACCATTTGTTATTCCTCTCAGCCAGACCACGTTACCATTTGTTATTCCTTCAATGCAAACCACGTTTGAGGGAATTGTCAACCCGCAATATGCTTATACTCAAAATCCTCCGTTCTATCCTCCTTATGGGCAAGGGTTTCAGCCTCAAATCGACCCAAACATGCATCCGAACCTACAAACCTTTTACCAGAATACCGCAGAGCCTGTGGTACCGGAGAACACTTTTCAAAATAAGCCAGAAATGGGAGAGTCGTCTGCCCAGATTGATATGAAGCTACTTAAACGCTTGGATCGTTTTGATGAATTCATCCGGAAAAGCCAAGGTTTAAGCAAACAAGGGGTGTTGGATTATGATGATTTGTGCCTGTTTCCGAACGTGCAACTGCCGGTGGGGTTCAAGACCCCTAAATTCAACAAATATGATGGAACAAGCAACCCTAAAACGCACCTGCGCTTGTTTGCTAACAAGTTGGGCAAGCCAGTGGATGACGAGAATTTGTCGTTGAGATTATTTCCAGAAAGCTTAGAAGGGGATGCTCTCGATTGGTATTCCAACCTAAAGCCAGAGGAAGTGAAGACCTGGCTCGATCTGTCCAATGCCTTCATTAGACAATATGAGTATAACTGTGACGACCCCACTTCTCCCAAGGGCGAACCCAAGGGTATCGGCGGGCCGCCTGCCTAGCTCGCGCCAGGACTCAAAACTTAAAGCAATAAAACTAGATAAATCGAAAGAGCACTATATACAATATATACAATCCCAAAAGTTATATTTACATCTTCAAAAGTCTCGAGTCAAACCACTCTAATACACTATAACCACAACCAGCAAAAGATAGACCCTAAGAAGGGTTCTTATACAAACCACCAAAACAAAAACAAACATGCTAGATGTCTCACTATTACAAACAACCTAACTATACTAGCGGCAGAGTCCCAAAGTTCCCCGCGTCGTCCCCTGCTAAGGAAAACAAAGGAAACGGGGTAAGCTAGAAGCTTAGTAAGTAAACAGGGGGTAAAAGCATAAATTCACGTAGCAACAATTACACATTTAGAGTAAAGCAAAAGCAGAAAAGAACAACATCATATAATAAGGATACGGGTGGCTCCAAAGCCAATTCATGTGTCATGTATGATCTCCTGCCGACACTCCGCCGACCACACTCAATGGTCCGTAGAACTCCACTTGTACACCCACCGACACCTTATCACCCTCACTGGCCAGTCACCTCACAAACTTGCCCGGGCGAACGAAATTGAACTTGCTGCGCAAGCTCGGTTCACAAACTTGGTCACCTTCTCGGTGAACCGGATTCACAAAATTGGTTCATAACATGAACCTACAAACTTGGTGATCTCAGACTAAGTTGGACTGACTTCGACCAAGCCCTAACCGGCTCGAATAGTCCATCTAGGTCATGAGATCGGGCCCCAAACTCACAAACTTCACAAAATTTATTCAAAAGTCACCCCGATCCACAAGCTCAAGGGGTTTAGTTCCAAAATGTTTCATATACATATGTCATGTACAAATAGGTGCGAAAATTAGGGTTTAGGTCGAGTGCGATAAAGTACACCCTCGCCTAGGTACCCTTTTCATACATATCGAAACACATAACAACTAACACGTAAGCGCGGCCTGAATACTTACTCAAAATACCAAAAGTAGTACAAAGGCGGAATTCACTTTGTGTGTTGGCTAGTAGTGGGCCCCACCGGCTCCGCCTAGCTCACCACTGTCTGAAAACGAAGATTATGTCACAATATATCATAAACGGCAACTAACGTACTTAAAACAAGCAAAACGGCAAAATTGGCACGCGCAAGTGCGGAAACGGCAAAACGGCCGCACACGTCCGCGCGGAACGGCAAACGGAATTGGCCAAGTCGGCCATCTCAAACCGTTTTGGTCAAAAATTAGGCTAGGAATATCGGATCAAGGTACATGAGGTACCGTTACGAAGCTAAGAGGAAGGGCTACAATGTTCATGAAGACATCGCAACCCAGATCTCAATGGGTATAGGCGAAAATTGCGTGAAACAGTTCCAGCTGTTTCATTGCGAGTTACCAAACAGGCCTTGTTTGCAAGGCCGTAACTCACGGCTCAGAAATCGAAATTAAGAAATTCCAAAGGCATTAGAAAGCTGAGACATAAGGCTAAAACTTTCATGTTTTGGCCAAGACCTGAATCTATTCAGAACAAAACAAAATTCGAGTGCCAAAGTACCCGTCAGAACTGTCCAAATACAAGGCAGTTCTGACGAGCGATATTGTTTTGATCATAACCGGAGCTACGGAACTCGGTTTTCGACGTACTTTATACCGTTTCGAAGCTGAGATCAAGATCTAAACTTCATATGAAGGAGTCGACACCCAAATCGTACTGTATCAAAACCGAAAGATCACGGGCAGAAGCTAAACTAAAAGACGTACCAAATCTGATGTTCAAAACAGGCTTGAGCATTTCATCTATAACTCATGATACACTAATCTGTTTAACCTGAGATTTTACAGGCATACACAGGACTCAAGGGGCTACAATGTTGAAGAAGGCTACTCAATCTAGTTTCGAGTGCAACCAGGTCGAAAGTGCAATATACTATACCAGAATCGCAAAAACAGATTCACAAAACGTATTCTAGTGCAAACATCATAACTCAGCCTACACAAGTCCAAATCCATAAATTCCAAAAGAATATGGTAGCTAATACATCAAGCTACATTTCATTAGAAGACCATAACAACTAATTCGGAAGCAATACCAGCCAAAACAACCAATTACAAGTGCAGTTTTCACATTCTGATCAACCCAGAACAGCAACAGTAAAATCGACATATCTCACTCTACACTACTCCAAATGACCTGAAATTTTACAGGCACCTCAAACACATCAATACCTACAACTTTCATGTTTTAAGAAAAGGCCAATTCGGCCTCTAAGTAGGAGATACAAAACCGGACAGAAAAGGGGGTGGTGAAACCCTAAGTTGCTGAAATTTCCTCCAAATCCAAAATTACTTGCAATTATCACTCATTTGCACTTACTAGAGTCATTACCCCTCATTTCCAATCATCATACATAGCCACATCATAGTGATCATATGCAACCAGCAAAAATTCCAAATAAATAGAAAACTTCATCAATCTTAACTAAAATCAAGAAATAGTCCACAAAATCACACTCATAACAACCACAAGTCATTTATTAAGCATCTTTAGATAGAAGAGAGGGGTTCCATAGTCACTTACCTTAGAACCAAAGAAGAGAGACCACTTAGCACCTTAAGCTTCCAAACAACTCCACACAACACCTTACAAGCACTAAACTAAGAGGTTTTATGGAGTAGAAACAAGTTCCAATGGTTGGTTTTGATGATTTGGAGCAAAATGGAAGCAAAACTTGAAGAGTTTCTTCCTTGTTTTGAGAAAGAGAAAGTCGGCCAAGCTATGAGAGAAATGGAAGATATTTAGTCAATTTTTTGGTTTTATTTAGAATTTGGAAAATGGTTGAATAAAAGTCAAAACAAGGTTTAATCAAATGGTGACACATGTCACCCTATTTAATGCATCTTTATCACTTTGTCTCTCTCCACTCTCATCCACATCTCAACCTTCAATTATCTCATAACACCCGGTAAATTAAATCCAGTATTCAGAACTTAACCTAGTTGGCCGAATTTTTCCGAACTTTTCGCACTAGTGGGTCCCACGTTCGATATACGTTGTTAATTTCTCAAAATCCAACTAATACTAGAAAAATCATCTAAAAACTCTATTTACTCAATAAAAATTATCTGGGGAATTTTTCTAATACAGAAAAATGTAGAAAAGACGGGTTTCCAAGCTTAACCGGAAATTAGGGTTTTTGTTCACTTCGGGTTTCTAACCTTCTTAAACTTAATTAATCTATACAAAATGGATTAAATCCTATACTTACCCACACTAAAACACACATTAACATAACTAACTTTAATCACCACTCAAACTTGTTCGAATACAAAACTAGGGTTTAAATCTTACTCCCTACTTAGGGTTTTCGAAATACTCACAAAACCAAACGTTACCGCCTAACTAATGAATATATCAACATAGAACGGACTGGGGCCTCACAATAACTGTGAGCTAGCGCCAACCCGGACTACTCTGGAAGGAACGAAAAGGCGACCATCTGAAGATCATAAGACATATGCCAAGAGATGGAGAAAAATAGCTGCGAAGGTGGAGCCACCGATGACTGAGGATGAAATTATTCGCACATTCATAAAGGCGCATGATCCTCCATATTTCGAAGAAATTTTCCGTATGACTGGTTGTTCTTTTGCTGCAATTGTGAATAAATTGGAAGAGTTTGACGACTTTGTGAGAGCCGGAAAAATTGTTAATGTCTCTACTCTCAAATCCCAGTTGGATGCTTTACAAGGTCAAGGAAGCAATGTGAAAAAGCCGCCGTTCAAAAAGAAAGAGGGGGATGCAACCTTTATTTGGAACCAAAACCCTTCACCCAGACCCCGATACCAACACAGTCTAATCTACCAACCCCATTACCCTTACTACTCAAATCCGCACCCTGTATATACTACCAATATCCACCACCCTCGACCTCGCCCAAGCTATTCAAACCCACCTTCAGCCCCTTTTCAAATTTCCCAACCAAATCCACCCCAAAATCGACCTCACCTTCCATATAATCCAAGATTTCCTCCACCAAATAGACCTGTTTACAATCATCCTCCACCTCCTGAACCTTACAACCGACCCCCTAGCCGTACATTTACCAACCTAGGCAGGCCTCTGGATCAATTGTATGAACAATTGAAGGCCGCCGGGAAAATCGGTACAGTACCCCCTCCTACCTACCCATATGGCATGCCCGCGTGGTATAATCCACAAGCTGTATGTGCTTATCATTCTGGGGCCACCGGACATTCGACTATTAATTGCAAGGCGCTTAAGCATAAAATCCAAGATATGGTGGAAGCCGGGGAGATTGTAATCCGGAAAAGGGAGGCGCAAGGGCCGAACGTAAATAGGAACCCTTTACCGGAACATGCCAATATTATTGGGGTTATTCTGGATGATACGGAGTATGTGGAACCAGTCAGAGAATTGGCAAGGGAAGCTGAAGTGTTTGGGGTCACAGACCAACCCTTTGTCATAGAACTGCCATTGGAAGAGGACGAAAAGCCCTTTATTTTGGATCTCACGCCAGCTGAGAGTGCGGCTTTGGAGCCAATAGTCATTGAATTTCCGAAGCAGGAGCCTGTCTTGAGCCTGCAACAAGTACCGTGGAACTATGATGAACCTGTCGTACAGATTGGGGAAAAGTCAATTGCAAAAAAGGAAGTATCAGTGGTCACAAGATCGGGGAAAATTGCAAGCCCGTTTGAAGCAACCATTCCGATTCAAGCAAATAACTCTGAGCCACCCGCCAAACCAACAATTACCGAAAGAGAAGCCTTAGATTTCCTTAAAAGGCTCCAAAGAAGCGAATACAATGTGATCGAGAAGCTTAGCAAGTCGCCCGCTCAAATATCCATGTTGGATCTACTTTTTTCATCAGATGTGCATAGGGATGCATTGCTCGAAGTACTGACTAAAGCTCAAATTCCTAGAGACATTTCAGTTGATAATTTCTCACACGTGGTTGGGAACGTATTATTCACCAAACAAATCACTTTCTCTGACGAGGAATTGCCGGCGGAAGGCATTGGACATAACAAGGCCCTGTACATAGTTGTGAGGTGCAACGGAAAAATGCTGCCGAAGGTATTGATTGATAATGGATCCGCTCTTAATATATGTCCCTGGAGCACCTTGGAAAAGCTAGGATTGCAAGATGTCAAGCTGAGGCCTTTAGGGACCATAGTCCGAGGTTTTGATGGATAAAGTACACACTCGCCTCGAAAAACTCGTTTTGGAAATCATTATAAGCGCTTAACACGTTATCAACCAAAATACAAGTCATGAAGTCAAGAAAAATAGCAAACAAGGCACACTCAAATGCCAGCACACATGATATGCAAGAAAACATTTCAAAAGTAACTTTGGAAACAGTCCAAAAGTAAATAATGTAAGAAACGGTTCATAAATAACTTTAAAAGTAGTTTGAGGTCGCTCACCTCCATGGCTCAGAAACCATCCATCATATATCATTGCCTTGCTCAAATCCAAGTCTTAGATCACAAACTCAATGCAATCAAACCCTTTAAAACTTCGGACAGCACTTCCCCTAAATTTGCTTACTTTCCCAGCCATCATGGCTTCATTATATCTTCAGCCAGTCCCAAAGGTACACATACAACAACAAGTTCATCCAATAGCCATTCAGCAAACTCCAAGTAATACGAGTACAATTCAAGCTAGGGAGAAGTTCGGAAATGAAAGTTAAGCTCAAAGTCAGAAAAACAGTTTTGGACGTCATTTTGCGGTAATGGTACCAAAGGCGCTACGATTGTCGGATGAAGGTACAAGACCCACCGTTTCGAAGCTAAGAGACAGGGTTACAATATTGCAGAAGGTCACTCAACCCAGTTTCGAGTGTAACTAGGTCAAAAATGCAAGAAACTACACCAGAATCACAAAAACAGATTCACAGAACGCATTCTAGCGGAAACATCATAACTCAGGCTCTCCAAGTCCAAATCCAGAAATTCCAAAACCAGCTGATAGCTAAGAAACAGGGCTAAATTTCATCAGAAGGCCTCAACAACTAATTCGGAAGCAATCCTGACCAAAACAACCAATTACAGGCGCAATTCTTACATTCTGGTAAAACCAGAACAGCAATAGTAATTCCATCTTTTCTCAAGCTACGCTACTCCGATTGACTTGAAATTTTGCAAGCACCTCTAAAATATCATTCCCTATAACTTTCATGAAGACCACTTAGTCCAGTTCTCACCCTAACTAGGTCAAATTTTCCAAAACAACTCCAGATTTTCCAGTTCGAAATTCACTGCGGAAATCAACTAGCAGTCTTGCTTTATTCACTCATATCTCAGCACACACAACTCCAATTCAGGTAATTCCAAAGCCATTTGAAAGCTAAGATACAGGGTTAGAATTCTTAAGAAGACATCAACAACTAAATCAGTAGTATTCCCAGTCAAACTAACCAATTACCAAAGCTGATTATCAGTTTCGGACAGAAACAGGGTAGCAGGGGTATTTCGATCTTTTCACAGGCTACCGAGCTCAGATTGAGCTGAAAATTTACAGGTAACTAGAAAACATCATTATCTACAACTTTCATGTTTTGTGCTAAGGCCAATTCGGCATCTAACCTGGTCAAACAGAAACGGACAGAACTGAACCATAAGAAATCTCAATTCTGGAATTTTCTCAACAACCATAGAAATCACCAAATCTTCCACACAAACCCACAAAAGTGATATATAAACCATCATTAACCCTTATTAGCATCTTACAACATCAAAAACAACATTTCTACCCAATTGCTATAAGCTTTTACAAGAGTTCAAGGCTGCTTTACCTTCCAAAGGTGGGTTTACAAGGCTGCACTTCAAGAACCAAGTTCATTAGCTTTCTTTTGCTCTAACTCCCAAGCTTGTTGGATGGGTTGCACAAAACCAGAATTTTTTCTTGTTCTTTCTCTTATTTTCTCTTGGTTTTTCTCCCCTCTTTTCTCCCTAGAGCTGGCTGAAATTCTCCTTGTTGTTTTGGCCTTTGGTCTTGCTAAGAAGATATTAACTAAGTCCCTTGGTCAAAGTCCACTACCTTTTTGATTAGCCAATGAAAATTAAGCTTAGGAATATCATGGAACCTTTAGGAAGTCTAGCAACTTGTAATCAACCAAAGTCACACTATGGCCCAAACTTCTTTTAATCTTTACAATTAACTCCAATGAGTTGTCAAAAATATACCACATTTACCGCACTAGCGGGTCCCACGTCCATAATACACTTCAAACTTAACGTGGACTAACTTGTATCAAGGAAATGATTTGAAAACTATATTTCCTTATAAAAATGTATAAGAAATGAATATATTGAAGAAAGGTACAAAATTATAGACAAGGAAACAAAATAACGTCTAGAAAATATATTAAAAATCGGATTCTCATACTCATACTTTTCGGGGCGTCACATCTAGCATTGGACTAGCCCTTTCTATGAATTCCTACTAGCGTTGGACTAGTGGAAACGGACAATGGGCCACAACTAGCGTTGGACTAGTGTGGTGACGTGCATTCATCCATCATATTCATCTATGACTATAGAAAGCGAGTAGACATGCGAATCACCTATAAACACATAGCACATAACACTTAGCATGCTCGACTAGATGCAAGAACCGAATAAAGCAAATTAACACATAGCAACAAAGGCAAATAACCAAGCTAATGAACCTATTACATTTGCTAACTAAAACAAAAGGGGAAGGGGAAGAATGGACAAGAATGCTTGCCAAGCCCTACCTATTACAAGCCAAGAGGTGTACACATACCCCATAAAAGAATAACTTAACAAAAAGCAAGGGTAAATGAAATAAAGGAACTAAAGAAAGGCAAGGAAAGCAAATTAGACATGCAATTCTCACTTAACACGTTGAATCACATAGGAGAGACAAAAAAAAATAAAAGAAATTATACCTCCCCCTTTTGTGGTGCTAATAAAGTGGACAAGACTTAAATTGGGCTAAAGTCACCAAAGAACGGGATAACTTGGGCTAAAACCATCCGAAGCAAAGGATTAATGCACCAATTTAATGATAAAATGTAAATAAGACAATCGGAATCCATCAAACATCGAATCCTTCCTCACTTTGCAACTTAGAAATGATCAAATAATGCATGAATTCGAAGCAAAAGTGAGTCATTGATCAAAATTCTAAAATAGCAAAACTGACTAAAGATCCAATAGCAACCCTTAATCAAAACAATCAAGTCCAAATGAAACATTTTAGGAACTTTAAAGGTCCAAGAGCAAGGAAAGGTCAAGTAACCAATTTATTTAGGGAAATTAAAGAAGATAGAAAAACACAAGCTCATTTAGACACAAAGTTCACAAATTCATGCATTAAGTACTACCTAAACAAAACATGGTAATTAATGAAAGCAAACAAGCAATCGAGTTGAAAAATTGAGACTACCAAGGACTCAATTGCGAACATTAACCAAACACTCAAGCTTATTTTTAAGAACTTCAAGGATCCAAGGGCAAAGAAAAGGTCAAGTAATGGCTCAAAATTCAATTATTCTAAGACCTATTTGCAAGAAATTATAACTCAAATGAGTCCTTGTAGTATTTCTGCAAAATTACAGGGACCCAATCGATTAATTGTCCCAATTTTCCGGGTCATAGTGGCATAAGGGAAACTTGAGGGAGTTAAAAGGCAATTTTGGAAAGATTTTTCCATGCAAAACCCATGCAAAAGCTTACGGAAGTATTAAACTTCTGCAACTATAACAATGAAACATGCTTCCATTTTGTTTCAAAGCTTGCTGCAAATTTTTTTTTCTTGCAAGGATATCAACCTCAACACTAATTTTGATAAAAAATCTTTCAACCAAACATTCAAAGCTAATCTAAGCATTATAACACACAATTTCAAAATTCAAACAAACCCAAATATAGAAGAAAACTGATGCAAAGACACAAAGAAGCTCATGCATTTAGCAGATTCCAACCACGGCATTTCTTTTCATTTTCATCATGCAAACCAGATTTTTGATTCAAACGCACAGCTTTGATTAGATATTCCTCATTTCAATATCACAACTTTACTGAGCAACAAACTACATGATGATCACAATCAAATGACCAGAAACTTGGAAAGATATCATACGAAAATTCTGGAAAAAATGCAGAAAAGGAAGAACAAAAACTCTCTTATCATTTCATCAACACAGGCTGAATACTAGAATTTTGGCTTGGGCATGCATGTGGTGTATGAACTGAGCAACAAATCCCAGATTTCAGTCCAAACAAAAAGTTCCAACAACAACCAAGACAAATGCTCCAACATTCGAACCAACCCAGACAATGAAAACGAAACAGGAGACTTTTCTTCAAGATGCATTCAACAATTCAAATGGACAGGCCATGCAAATATCCTTTCTTTTCAAAGATAGCATCTTGATATTAAATTTCAATCTATGAACAAACACCAAATGGGCCTCAAACTTTTCCTCACTGAACGTGTAAGGTAACAGCAAACATAAAAGACGACAGCTTTGACGCTAAAGGCAAAAGCAAGGCAACATGGAACTCACAGATTTGAGTTTGTAAAGTTCCAATCACGCATATACATGCTTGGAAAGCTTAAGGAATCAGCACTTAAAACTCAAGGTTTAGAGGGGAGAATGGCTTACAGTGGCCTCTCTTTGTCGACGATCCGGGCTGCAAGGCCTGGTGAACGATGACCACTTCTCAGGAGACCAGCCACTGCGGTGATATCTGGGCTCACCAAGGAAGCAACACCAGGCTTCGTCTTCCTCCTTCACTCACAGTTCTTCTGTCTTCCCTCTCTCAAACTCACGTCACTCTCAGCCAGAGAAATCTTTTCTTTTTAACCGCCCTTTCCTTTTCTTTCCTGCTATTTCCCTTGAAGTTCTCCCTTTCGGGCTCCCCTTACCCGTAGCCTCTTTCTCCCTCAAAACTTTCCCAGCCGTCCCTTCAATCTTCCCTCTTGCTCTCGGCTGCGTTTTTTACTTCTTCTTTTCTTTTGCTCAACTCCAGCCTCTCTCCCCAAAAACTCTCTACTCTGTCGCTGTTTTCTTTCTTTTCTCTCCTCCAGATTTGCGGCCGTCACTCCCTTGATGATTAATAACAGATTTGCATATGATATTCCAACGAAAGAAACAAAGCAAATAGCCAGACCGTGCATCAGAATCGGTGAATGGTTCGCTGCCTTGATAGATGATCGAGCTCCGCAGTAGATCCACGAGACCTGCCGCAACCTTGATGAAAGAATCCGTAAGTGAAAGTATGGAGATCCGGCAACACACCCCCCTGGCCGTCACTGGTTCCTCTGCCGTGAGTTTTTCTTTTCTTCTCCAGAGCTGCGCCTTTCTTTCCTCTCAAAACTCTCTCCACTCCCAAAAACCCCAGCCGCTATTTTTCCTTTGCTTCCCCCATCGCAGCTCACACTTAGTTCTCCTTTTCTTGCCCTCCTTCCCTTTCTTTCAACGTAGCCCTATTCTCCTGGTCTATTTTTTTTTTTTTTCAAGACCTCTCAGCCATTGCTCCTTATCCTCCTCACTCCTCCCCTGGTTTTCTATCTCTCCGATCCTCTCCCCCTGTTGCGGCTGCTGTCTTTTTATATTTGTACCGGACTAATACCTCTCAAACCCTCACCTCAAGGGTGAGGATGCAAGTGGAGATTTTGTTTCCACAACCCAGGCCATCCGATGGGCAACGTACCACTCTTCTTTGCAAGCTGCGTTTCTGCAGCTTGCATGTAAAAATCTTTTTTTTTTGGATAAAATATTAATAATAATAATAAAATTGATAATAAAATTAAGTAAAAAAAACACAACAATTTAAATAACATCGAACCAAAATAAACAACCTAGAAATAATAAACAACAAAGTTGCGATTTTTCATTTTTCTTTCTTTTCTTCTTTTTCTCTCTTCTAAATGAACCAAATAGTCAATAAACAAAAATAAAAGATAAATTAAGCAAAATTGACAAAAATAGATAAATAAAGCAAAATAAATCAAAATTGCTAATCTTAATAATAATTCTTTTTTCTTTTTTTCTTTTTTTCTTTTGATTGATGATTTTTTCTTTTTTCCCTTTTTTCAATTAAATTAGTAAATAAAATAAATGTTTCATAAACTAATTAAAATAAGAGACACGAAACAGGAATCAACTAAAATAAATCTAAAATTGAAACAAATAAATCTAAAATTAAACTAATTAAATAAATAAAGTTCGAAACCAAAAATTTGGTGTCTACAGCGGCTGAAGAAAGAAATCTGGAAAAGAAAAGAGAGGCGAAGGATGAAAAAGAACGGGGGTTGACGGATCTCCATACTTTCACTTGCGGTTTCCTTCATCAAGGTTGCAGCAGGTCTCATTGGTTTTCTGTGGAGTTCGATCATCCTTCAAGGTAACCCTTTCTTCTATCCTCCTTCGCCTACGCATCATCCGCCTCCGTAACCAAGAGTTTCGCTACTTGATTTTTTATCTTCACGTTCTATTTTTCTCCTTTCGGTATTTTCCTGTTCATGCGTTGTTCATTCAAATCTGGGCTTCATACTTCGGGTCTTGTGTTATGATGAGTCACGAGTTCCTTTTGTGTAGAAGATTTTCCATGTTTTTTTTAATTGGTAGCGAACCCAGTAGATGACAGGATTTTCTCTTCAGATTTGCATGACTTTTATTCTGTTTTTCCTGCTTTCTTTGCCTGGATTTTGTTAGAATTAAGAGATGACAAGGAAACTCACTGATTTCGTTGTTTTTGCAAGTTCAGTGGCTTGTAATTAGAATCTCGCTGCATTTTGTTTGCTTCTTCTTTCTTTCTTTTGCTGTCGGTCGGACCGGAATTGCGTGTTTTTTGTCCTGGAAATTTGGTTTATCAAAGCTAAAGCAGTTGGTGTTTTTGTCAGAGGGCTGGTTTGGTTTTTTTTTCATGCTATAGTTTTCTTTCCTGCCCTGTGTTGAATATGCAATAGATCTGAGTAGTTGAGAGTTGTGAAAATGGCGGCTGCAATTTGCAGAAAGAAACCCAGCAACCAGAAATGTTGCATTGAAAGGAAACCGGAAAGGAGAAAGCTATAAAAGCTTAATGATCCTATTTTGAAGTTCTTTTTGCATGATTAGATGTTAAATTTCAGTGGTCTTATTGTCCAGATTAAAGCTTTGATGTTTAGTTGAGAAAGTTTTGATTAAAGTGTGCATTTGAATCTGAAATTGGCGTGCGAAAATGAAATGGCAGCAGGTTTGAGTTGCAGAAGTTGAAGGCTTCGTTGCATGCATGAAATAATTCCGAGAAATATACTTCAACCCCTAATTTTTCAACTAATTTTTCTAAGGCCCAGAAGCTTTGAAAAATCAATCAATTTGGTCCCTGTGATTTTGAAGCAATGCTACAAAGGTCCATTCTAGTATCTTGCAATTAGATCCTAGAGTGATTGCAATATGAACCATTACTTGGCCCTTTCTTTGCTCTTGGACCATTGAAGTTCCCAAAATGTTTAATTGGACTTGAGTGATTGGTTATGTTTGCAATTGGGTCCTTGGTGGGTCCCTTTGTGAGAACCCGTAAAACCCTAATATTTTTTCTAGGGTTTATTTCCCCTTAATTGCATGTTTTCTGCATTTTCTGGCTTAGAAATATTTTCTTAGTGGTTTTTAAGAGCAATTATAGTTTTAGATGATTTTTCTAGCATTGGTGAATTTTTAGAAAATTAAGAATATATATTGGATGTGGGACCCACTAGTGCGAAAAGTTCGGAAAAATTCGGCCAATAAGGTTAAGTTTCGGATACTGTGAAAAATTTATCGGGTGTTAAGAGATAAGTAGTGTGTGTGACGTGATTTATGTGAGAGAGAAAAGAAAGATAAGAATGCATTTAATGAGGTGACAAGTGTCACCTTCTCATTGGTTGGACTTTAAGAAACACTATTCACATTCTTGACTTTTTTGACCAAAGGATTAAATATCAAAAAAATTCACAAAAATTACCATTTTCTTCTCCTCCATGGCCGGTTCTCCTTGACCAAAGAAGGAAGGAAATTCTTCAACTTTCAAGCTTCCATATGCTTCAATCTTCTACAAACAAAAGCTTAGATTAGTTTTACTCCATAAAATCTTTCCTTTTAGTGATAGTAAGTGTATTAGTGAAGTTTGTTTGAAGGTCTAAGGTGGCCAACCTCTCTACATCTCTTGTTACTTGGTAAGTGATGCTTGAACACCCTACTACACCTAATGATGGTTATATTATGCTTAGAAGTGGCTTGAGGGTTGGAATATGTGATTTATTTCTTGATTGGAAGTGTTTTGGTGAAGTTTTCCATTTTATGATGAATTTTCTGGTTTTATATGAATGCGATGTTGTGGCCTTGTATAATGAATGGTAATGGTTTAAAATGACTCTAGTAGGTGTGAATTGTGGTTAAATGCAATCAATTTTGGACTTGGATGGAAAAATGGAAAGTTAGGGTTCATAAACCCCTAATTCTGTCCGGTTTTAGATCATAGGGTTATAGGCCGAATTGGACTTTGCTCAAAACATGAAAGTTGTAGGTATTGATGTTTTTAAGGTGCCTGTAAAATTTCAGGGCATTTGGATTAGTGTAGAGTGAGTTATGACGAAATTACTGTAGCTGTTCTGCTTTGGCCAGAATGCGAAAACTGAGTTTGTATTTGGCTATTTTGACTGGAATTGGTTTGGATTTTGAGGTTGGTGTCTTCTGATGAAATGTAGCTGAATGTCTGAGCTAACATATGCCTTTGGAATTTCGGCATTTGGACTTGTATAGACTGAGTTATAGTAATTACAGTTTTGTGTGATTTGCAAACCTGTTTTGGGAATTCTGGTATAGTATTTTGCATATTTGACCTAGTTACGTTAGGAACTGGATTGAGTGACCTTCTACATTGTGGTAGCCCTGTCTCTTAGCTTCGAAACGGTGGGTCTTCCACCCTAATCCAATAATCGTAGTGCCTTTAGTGCCATTTCCGTAAAATGTTGTCACACATTGTTTTATCTGAAAATGTTTTTAGCTTGTTTTTCGTAGTTCTTGTTGTATTTATATGACTTTAAGCCTAGTGAATGGCTTTTGGACACGATATTATTCTATATGACATGTTGGGACTGATTTGAGAAAAATAATGAAGCCATTATTGGCTGGAAAATAGGTAAACACAAGGGATATGCCGTCCATTTATTTTCTTGGAAATTGAATGAGTTAAAGTGGTTTTTGGAAATGTATTTTGTATCAAATTGAACGTTTTTCCTTGGAAGCGTCTTCGGGTCCTTGAATAAGGGTTCGAAGGCTAAGTTTCGGTTCGAATTTGTATATTGTCATTTGGCAAATAAGGTAACCGTTTTATCTTTTGAAAACATGGTACCTCTTCCGTTTCAAACTTCAAAGGTTCCTTAAGCCTTTCCAACCTATAGAGGTATGAGTTCGGGTTTTATCGGCCATAAGTGCATTGTTTCTAAGTAAGGTTTTAAGTGTGGAAGTTAAAGTATTTTGCCTTCCTTACACTTTGAAAGTCTTTTATTCGTTTACTCGCGAGTAGTCGAGTATTTCTTGATTGCATCTAAATCATGTTAGATGGATTGTAATGTGGCCTTTGTGTCTTTTAGGTTTCATTGGTGATTGAGAAGTGGGCGTTATTTTACGTGTATAGGTGAGTGTTCCTTGTTTGATTTGTTTCCTGATTATATGGCTTGTTTGAATGATTGATAGCATGTTAAACGCTTTCAATGATTGCTAAAATGATTTTGAGGCGAGTGTGTACTTTACCGCACTTGGCCTAAATGATTGTGAAATTTTAATGATTGAGCGATTGAAATGTTAATTGTGCATGAATGTAAGCCTTCGGGCTGAACTGGCCATTGCCCCTTGTTACCGGTCGTCTCGAGCCAGAAGCGGACTCGGTCGGGCGACAAGGAACTTGGGTGAACGTTTCGGTATACTCGAGTATTACCCTGTAGGTTGGTGGAGCCTGGCCAAAAGCCAGGGACGGGGAGAATGAATGAATGAATGAGTGAATGAATGGACGAGGGGTTTTACTCATGCACAATGCATTTTCAAATGATTGAAGGTAGGGGAAAGAAAGGAGAATGAATGA